>NW_027551568.1:2628720-2631181 GCF_008692635.1 Crocuta crocuta
CTGTGGATTTTGGTCGATTCTCTCACCTGCCCCGGGGCCTCGCGTGGCGGAGCCTGAGGGTGACTTTCTCCTTTGCAGGGCACGCGGGGCAGCCCAGGGCACAGAGCTGGGCGCTGGCGGGCGGGGTGCAGGGGGCTGCAGGGACACGGGCCGGGGTCGGCCTGGCGCAGCGACTCCGGGAACCTCACGTCAGCCCTTCAGGCCACCCCACGGCCGAATGAACGCGCATCTATGGCTCTGAGGTCGGGGGCCGGCTGGCTGTGCCGCATGTTGGCACCCCAGCTGGCTGACGGGGTCCCTCCCTCTGCTGTCCCAGGGCGCGCCCCCTGCCTGCCGAGCACCCGCCTTAGGCCGTGCTGGTGCCGCTCGCACTTCTCTCTGGACCCCTCCACTGGCTGCCTCGGAGGCACGCAGCTCACCACCCCCTGTGATCCAGTGAGACGGGGCGGGGGGGGGGTTGGGGGCTCATCCCCGTGGCAGCCTGCCTTCTCCGCAGCTCGGTGGGGGCGTGAGGCCAGCCCTCCTGGCGCCCCGGGCAGAGAGCCTCAGGCTCTTCCCTCTTCTCGGCCTGGAAGGTCCCGGGGACACCATCGCCTGGGCGGCTACCAAGGACGGAAGGAACTCAGGGTGAGCGTCCTGATGAAGGTCCCTGGACCTCAGCGACCACGGATCTGGCCGCGACCCCAGCTTGAACGACCCGCGACGGACGCCCCTCCTGCTGCCGCGTTCACGAGCTTAGACGCGCACGGTATCTCCGTGGATTGCAAGCTCCAACGGCAACAAAAGGCTTCTCCGCAGGTGGAGTCACTGCAATTTTTATTCTCTTCCTCTTCTTTCTACGTGTTACCAACGGGCCCTACAGGAAGCACGCTGCCTCCTAAATCAAATGAGAAGATGGTCTTGCGGAGAGCGGGAAGCAGGGTTCCGTGGAGGGGCTCACGCTGGGGGTGCTGGGACGCGGCGGTGGGGGCAGGGCGACCTTGAGCCAGCCTTCTCCGGCGTGCCACCCCTCGGTTTGGGAGACGAGAAGCTTTGGAAAAGGTCCCACAAGCCGGGGCTTCAGTCCTGGCTCTCTGCCAGCCGAGAGGGGTGACCCTGGCCGGGTCCCTGCACATCCCCAGCCTCCGTTGCTTGGCTGCCCCCTGCAGGCTGCCCGGGGCTGTGATGACCCCCAGAGGTGCCCACCGGGGGCCTCACCCCAGCAGCAGCTCCATCCAGCCCCTGCGATCTTTGTGGCCAGGCTCGCCTGGCAGGGGTGTGACCGTCCCTCCCTCTGGGGGTGCCTGGTGGGACAGCGAAGGCGGACGCCAGCCCCTCCGTCAGCCTCGCTCCGGCTGAGCCGAGAGACGGGCGCTTCCTGGCGTCAGGCCACCAGGTCAGGCCCGAGTTAATGAAGTAAATAAAATAAAAACCAAGCTAGAACTGTGCGCGCAGTCAGCCATCAGGGACACCCGGTCATCTGGGGCTGCGCAGCTGCTGTGGCTGCTCCCAGGCTCGAGAGGCCTCGCGTGGGTACCTGCAGCTTCGCATTTTAATCACACGTAATTACAGGGGGGAGGCGGCTGCACCCCCGGAGCCGGTGGGAGGAGAAAGTGAGTTCCCGGCGTTTATTCTCATCTTCCCACCGACTGCACGGTTAGCTGCTTTTGCTGCCAGAGACAAGGGGCCCCTCGGCGAGTACCTGGCCAGGCTCCTGTTGCAGACGGGGACGGAGAGGCCGGGGAGCCGACGGCCTCTGCCCTGGACGAGGCAGGAGAGGGTGCGGAGTCGGCCTGCGCTCGTTTCAGTTCAGACCCGGTGTGGCCTTGGCCTAACCTCTCGAAGCCCAGATGGCGAACTGTCACGACGGCCCCCAGGCTGGGGGTGAGGTCAGAGTCCGTAGACATCGGCAGCACCCGTGCTGTGCCCTGTGGGAGCCCGTGGCTTCCCCCGGCCCTTTCCCAGGCCAGGGACCCCCAGGTCCTGACCCTCCCGTAGGACAGGCCCTCCCCGCGTCCTGAGCGGCCTCTGGAAGGGGCGTTTTCCAAGCAGGCGTCTGCGGCTCCCGGGGACGGGCCTGGCAGACCCGAGTGGAGCCCAGCTGGGGCTGCTCAGCAAGGAACACGCCGCCAAAGCCCGCGGCCACGCGGTGCGGGGGCGGAGGCGGCAAACCTCCCCCAGGAGTGCCCGTCCCCCACAGCGGGTGCTGGGGTCAGGGTCTCGGCCGGCAGTCTCCCTCGGGGCCCTTTGTAAGGCCGCAGTCCAGTGTCCGATGGGAATGTGTCAGCCGCAGGCTTGCGACGGCTCAGTCGCAGGCTGGTGGCTGCAGGGAACGTGCCGGAAAGGACCACTTTGAGCGTGTTCTCAGAGACCCACGACAGGAGCTTCTAGGCTTCGTGGGGCCCAGCCTGAGAGCCACACAGTTCACCTCTGTGGCGGGGGAACCACTGGACAAGTTCAGGAGGAAGGGAATCAGCCACCC
>NW_027551568.1:2631203-2634017 GCF_008692635.1 Crocuta crocuta
CCCCCCGGCCAGCCTGGGCGGCCGCCCGTCACTCAGCCGCCCCAGGTCCCCGTGTGACAACGGGAAGGACATGAAATCGCCGTGAAGGGAAGGGCCTTGCACGCCCACTCCCAGCCTGCACGTGGGGGCTGGTTCAGCACCCGAGGGCCCGAGCTCCTCTGCTCTGAGCGCCAGGCTCTGCCTCTGTGACTGCGCTGGGGCCTCCCCGGAGCTCAGAGCCTTCGTCTTCCTGTTGCGCGAGTTCACCCGCAAGTGAGCCCCCCTCCCCCGGGCCAGTGACAGCCCGTGTCCCTGCTCCCAGCGAGCCACCCTGGAGCCGGGCAGGAGGGGCTTGGGGGCTCGGTGACGGCCTGTGGCTGAGTCCACGCTTTCCTGCCTCTGTCTCCTCTCCCTCCCTCCCTGCCTCCTGGGGGGCCACCTGAGCAGGTCACCAGGAGGCCCCTGCTTCCCTCCACGCCCATCCCTGCCCAGCTCAGCCTGCTGGGGGGGTGCGGGCGGGGGGGGGGAGTGGGCGAGCAGGTGCAAGGGCCTCTCTGCCATCCCTTATGGGGTCCTGGCCTCTCTCCAACCCTGACCGGCTCCAGGCCACCCCGCAGCCCATGCTCACACCCAGAAAAGGCTGTGGGGAGAGCAGCAACCTGGAAGGCTTCTGGGAAGAGGCACCATTTGGCTGCAGGTGAAGGGGCTGGAATAGCAAGGAGCAGACGCCAGGCCACAGAGAGCGGGACTGGCGTGCGGAAGCAGAGAATGGGGAGAGCTGGGCCTGGGTGGGGTGTAGGTCCCGCAGCACCCGGGCAGGGGCTCCCACCCGCCTCCTGGTCTCTGGGCCTGGGCCGTCCTGTGCACGTGGGGTCCCTGTTCCCCAGGGGCCGTCCTGTGCATGCGGGGTCCCTGGGCCTGGACTGTCCTGTGCACACGGGGCCCCTGGGCCTGGATCGTCCTGTGCACGCTGGGTCCCTGGGCCCAGGGACTGTCCTGTGCATGCAGGGTCCCTGGGCCCGGGGACTGTCCTGTGCACGCAGGGTCCCTGGGCCCGGGGACTGTCCTGTGCATGCAGGGTCCCTGGGCCTGGACCGTCCTGTGCACGTGGGGTCCCTGGGCCTGGGGGACTATCCTGTGCACGCAGGGTCCCTGGGCCTGGACCATCCTGTGCACGTGGGGTCCCTGGGCCCGGGGACTGTCCTGTGCACACAGGGTCCCTGGGCCTGGACCGTCCTGTGCACGTGGGGTCCCTGGGCCCGGGGACTGTCCTGTGCACGCGGGGTCCCTGGGCCTGGGGGACTGTCCTGTGCACGCGGGGTCCCTGGGCCTGGGGGACTATCCTGTGCACGCGGAGTCCCTGGGCCTGGACCATCCTGTGCACGTGGGGTCCCTGGGCCTGGATTGTCCTGTGCACGTGGGGTCCCTGGGCCCAGGGACTGTCCTGTGCACACAGGGTCCCTGGGCCTGGACCATCCTGTGCACGCGGGGTCCCTGGGCTCAGGCCGTCCTGTGCACGCCAACCTTGCACATACCCCCACCGTGCAGCTTCTTTGTTACTTGTGACACCGAGGTTGTGCTGATCTAACAAATTAATCCCCCAAATTACCAAATCGATACCTAATTACAGGCACACGCAGCACCAGCAGCCCCCGAGCAAGGGTCCATTAGTACCGTTTCCACGGCGAGGAGCTTGGTTCAGGAGGTGAATGCCACACGGCTGTGGGCCCAGGGGGCTCAGCTGTGTTGCACACCGTGGAGGGGTGGGGGGTGCGGGCTGGCCATGCAGAGCCCGCAGCCCCACAGCCCTGCTCCAAGTCCCTGGGAGGCCCCCCAGTCAGTCTTGCCTGCAGGCAGGGACCCTTCACTCCCACCCCCATTTTAGGAAAATTGTGACCCAACTTGGCAGGGTGACTTGGACAGACGTCACTCCGATGTCACCGCCCGGCCAGCGGCCTCTCTGGGGTCCAAACCCACTCGGTGGCCACCTGCCTTGTGGCTGGAGGGCGCTCGAAGGGAGAGCCCAGCCGAGGCCTTCCTGGGGGTCGTTGCCTCTGGAGACTTGCAGGGCCCCTCCCGGCCCCACAATGTGCCCCCCAAGGGGAAGGGGCCGAGCAGATGGACCAGGGAAGGGCTGGTCCCCCCGCAGGAGTCAGGGGGCAGAGTCAGGGCAGCCCACTCAGCCTCCCCCGCTGCTGGCATCCACGGCAGGGACGGGGCAGGCCTGGGGCCCCCTCTGCCAGGGCTGAAGGCCGAGGTGGGGGAGCACCAGCTGGCTTTGGGAGGGAGGCCTCACCACGAGCTCTGGCCTGAGGGTGCTGCTCAGGGGAGCCCCCCGCCCCCAGCATAGCAGACAGCAAAGGTCCCAGACTTACCGCCCCGGCCCCAGGAGCCCCTGTCCCACGTGAGCAGCGACGGTGGCCCGGCCACGGGGCTCCGGGTGCTTCCCACGCGGCCCTGGGGCAGGAGAGGTCACCACGTCCGTCTGCTGTGAGCCCAGGAGGCAGGGGCACGAGTGACTGGGGCAGCACAGTGAGCCAGGGTCTGGGCCCGGGCGGGGGGCTGGCCGCACGCAGCCTTCCGGGCTCTCCGGTTCTGCTGACGCCGTCTGGTTTTGCTAGAACACGATTCTCTGGGGTGGTCCTCCCCTTCGGAGCCCCATCCCAGTTGGGGGCCGGCGGCTGGGCTGGGCCGGGCATCTGGCTTCGCCCAGGACCCCTGGACATGCGTCACCTGTGGCTCACCCCTGCACTTGTGTGCCCAGAAGGAAGAGTGTACAGAACACCTCTAACGTGCCAGCGCTGCTCTGGACGCGGGAGGATCTGCGAACGAGGC
>NW_027551568.1:2634034-2640165 GCF_008692635.1 Crocuta crocuta
GGGGGGGGTGGGGGGGGGGGCCCCCGGGGGACAGAGGCTGGGGCCAGTCAGGGGCCAGGGGGCCAGGGCTGATGGCCAACTGCTGACGGGACCAGGCCTCATGGGGCCTCCAGGCTGCAGTGAGGACTTTGACTTTTGCTCAGGGGCACGGGGCCTTGCGCCGGGAAAGGCCACAGGGGGCCTGACTCGCAAGGAGTGTCTCTGCCAAGAGCGGGCAGGGGACACCTGTGGGGCCCAGGTGAGAGCTGACGGCGGCTCCGGCCGGTGGGCACCCCGGGGCAGAGGAGAGGGGCTCAGATCTGGCCGCACTGTGCAGAGGGGACACACCTCGCCGGCGCTCCGTCCACCTTGGGGACACAGTCCAGAGCCCGGCAGGCACCCCCACCCCCGCCCCCTGCTGCGGGATCGCTGGGCCAGGGCCTGAGGTCCCCGCCCCCCACCTCTTCTTGCCCCTCTCATTGTGGGTAGGGGGCCGCCAGTGGCTGGGGGTCTGGGGCAAGCAGCTGGCAGAGCCCCAGGGTCCAGGACAGGGGGGTGCAGGCAGCTTCAGGACTGAGATGCAGCAGGCCAGTGACCAGCCCAGACGCCCGTCCAACCCCATGGCCCCAGCGAGACCTTCGTCACGTCCTCGGGGTAAAGCCCTGCCCCAGCGGAGCACTGGGGGCCCCAGGGCCATCATCCCCTCCCCAAGCCCCCCCACCTCCCCCTCTTCACGGTGACTCTGCTCCTCCCCCTTCAGGAAGCCCCCTGCCTGGCCCCCAGCCCAGCAGAGCCTCCTCTGTGCACCCCCGGCCTCAGTGCAGGTCACATTCGGCCCTCGAATCTGTCCCCACCGGCTGAGAGCCCCATGGAAATGGGCAACGGTGTGACCCTGTCCCACAGCCCTAGGGCTGGGCCGGACACACAAAGATGCTCCCAGCCAGCCCTGCGGGGTGCAGCCTGGGCCGCGGGCGCAGGGGCCGTGTTCAGCCCCCACGTCCTCCTGAGGGGGTGCGGCATGGGCTCAGGACATGCAGCCCCCCCATGCCAAGGCTGAGTGGGGGCCCGCTGACCCCAGCCCTGCCCGGCCCAGAGCCGGCCCGCCGGTCTGCATGGCCCAGCTGCGCCCTTTCAGGCAAAGCAGAGAAAAGGGATCCCGCGTCCACCCCCACTGCAGGCCCGGGGGTTACACGCAAAACCCGACCTGGTCAAGGACACGGGCGCCCCCCCAGCCACACCGTCTTCCAGGCATGGGGACGAGGGCCCGGCCTGGGGACCCTGCAGGGCGTAGGCTGGGGACCCTCACCGCCTCCTCTACTGTTGCCAGCCCATTTCACAGAGGAGGAAACTGAGGCGAGGCCGGGACTGCGGTCTGGCCGCCCGCTCCCTCCTCCCGCGTCCCCGACACCTCCTGGCCCAGTTGTGCGTCTGCCCGATCTGGGGTTTGATCCGCTCGCCATTGTTCGGGAGAGGAAAAGGCCTTAGTATTTCATTTCCTCTCCATTGTGGGAGGGCGCCCGCCCTTGGCTGGCCTGCGGGGACGGCCCCCCGTCCCCTCACTGCTGTTCTGGGATTAAACTACCACTGTCTGGGCTGGAAATACACCCGTGAGAACATTTCCTTGGAGGGGCCCTGGCCGCCGCTCCGTGGGCCCAGGGTGGGGGGAGCAGGGGCGGGCCAGCCCCCTCCCCGGCCCGACCCACCGCACCCTGTGCCCCGCGGAGGGGACCTGGGGAGCACAGGGTGCGACCTCGTTAGCGCCCAGGTCCCCGGAGCCCCCACCCTCTTCCGTTGGGTGTCCCCTGTCCTCGGCCGGCCTTTGGGAAGGGTGGGTGACCCCGGCCACAGGGGTGGGTGCTGCCCGGTGAAAACATCGTGGTGGCCACTGTTCTGGGCCCCGAGATGGGAGTGCCGGGCCCTGGGGCTTCAGGAATGTTCTCCTGCCCCCAGAGAGGCTGGAGAGAAGGTCTTCCCTTTCACCGAACTTGGCCGCCTGCGCTGCAGCCGGAAAGGACACGGGTCTGCGCTCTCCGCGCGTCCTCAGCGCCTCCGGCCCGATGAGCCGGTTCCCGCGTCAGTGCTCCCTGCGCACCTTCTCCCTGCGCACCCCGGGCCTCCTACTGTCCGCACAGCCCCCTCGTGGTGCCCGCCACCCCCCGCCGCGCGTGCGGGCCTCCCCGGAAGCTGCAGGGCTTGTCCCGCGCCCGAAGGCCTCCTCGCCTGGAGAGGCGAGGACATGACCTCACCACCAGAGGTCATGTCTCAGGGCAGAGGTGGAACAGCCCCCAAGAGCCAGGGACCTAGACCCCCTCTTGGGCACAATCTGGCCAGAGTGTCCCCGTACTTCCCCCGGGGTGCTACGCCTCCGACAGGGAGTCCAGACCCCTCCCACCTCACACCCCGCCCCCCCTCACCGTGGGGAGCACAGGCCCGGTCCTGCCAGCACCGCGTTCCTGTGTGGCCCCCCCGCTGCTGGTCTGAGACCCAGCGCAGCTGCTTGCTTGGGAGCGGGGAGGGGGAGGGGACAGAGGGTGGAGCCCCTCAGGGCCAGTGACAAAGTCTTCACCTGGAAATGGGGATCAGCCCACGAGGCTGTGGGGGGGAAGGGGGGCCCACATGAGCTGGGGCCTCGGGGGCCTCTGGGGAGGGGCCTGCCTTCCAGGCAGGTGTGAGGCCTCCAGGCCGCGGGGGGATCCTCGACACCCACCCCACAGGGAGGCCGTGAGCTCAGCCAGGCGACGGGTCCTGTGACCCCTGGGGATGGCGTGGTGACGGGCCCGCAGGGCTGGGTCAGCCCTCCAGGAGCGAAGGGGGAGGTGAGGAAGGGCCCAGCGCAGGGGACGCAGGCCAGGGCTCCCTGGGGAACCCATAAACCACGCAGAGACACTGGCGTGACGCCCGCCCTCCGGGAACACGGAAGCAGAGTGGCCCGGACACCAGCACGGATATGCAGACCTGCCGCGCGACCCCCGTGTGCCGGAAGGCCGTGAAACATTAAAGCAATCGATGCAAGGAAAAAATCACGTTTCGTCAGCAGCTCCTTGGCCCACTTTAATGATATTAACTTTTTAATTAAAATTGACCGCTCAAGACTTTCCAGGGGAACCAAGTTTCGCTCCCGAAAATAGAGCCGTGCACACGGGGTCCTGAGCAAACAAGCTCTCCGGAGAAGCAGGCGTGGGTGGCAGCAGGAAGTGGGGTCCGGGCGGCGAGGGTGGGTGCCGTGGGGCCGGAGGCAGGCGAACCCCGGGGACGGTGGGGCTCCCCTCGCCCTCCTGACACCCACACTCTGCTCTGCCACCCGTGGGGTCGTCTCTGCCCCCTCCCGGCCCCACCAGCAGGGGAGAGCCGTCACCTGGGCTCACAGGTGGGGGCGAGGGGTGTGGCCCTCCCTTCCCCGTGTCTTTCTGAGTCTGTGCTCAGCACGGATCTCACCGGGACACGCCTCCTCTCTAGAGCCATCCACTGCTCCCCATTTTTCAGGATGACCCCCCAGCTCCGTGGCGTGGCTCTGCCCCTCCGGGTCATGTGACCCTGACACTATTCGGCTGCTCTGTGCCTCAGTTTCCTCCTCAGTAAATGGGGACGAATGGGAAGTTGGTCCCGGCCGGGGACAAGGGGCAGAGGTGGGTGGCAGCAGGCGGCTAGGTCAGCGCTCAGCGGGAAAGCACCCCCACGCCCCCCCCGGCCCCGGGGGCAGCACCCCGCCCCTGTCCTCCCACACAGCCACTCGGCCAGCCAGCGCCTGCTCCCTGCCGCTCCCGCCCGGGCTGCGAGGGGGAGACGGGGAACCCCAGCTTTTCCTGGCCTGGGGGCCCTCAGCCCCAGAGCAGGGACGCCCCCATCACTGCACAAAGGGTGGGCAGTGAGGGATGTCAAGTCCCTTTTACTGATGAGGAAACAGAGGCACAGACGGCCCAGGGGCAAGTCACCCGAGCTTGGAGCCCTGCCCGGTGGGCTTCCCGGCGTCGGCAGCCCCTCCTCTGTGGGGAGGTGGGTGCACGCAGGGCTGTGTTCGCGGAGGGCTCCCCGGCAGATGGCGGTGAAATGTTCAGAGGAAGAGATACCTTTCCTAATTGTCACAATGGCCCCGAAGGCTGTGGCTCCAGGGAGAATGTGGCCCAACCTAGGACTATCAGGGAGAGCTTCCTGGAGGAGGCAGCACAAACCCTGAATCTTATACTTGGGTTAAGATCCAATAGTACTTTGTTGATTTTCTTGCTCGAATCATTGCAGTGTTGCTGACTAGGCGCTCTCTCCGTTGGCTCCCGTGTGGCTTTGACACACGTCCATCCACGTGGTTGGGTCTTTCAGTTTCACTTGGTTTTGTTCAACCACGTGCTTACTTTCTGGTGCTAAAGACACTCGGGGCCTGGAGTCGTCCAGAGAACGGCGTTTTAGAAACCAAGATCTGGGCCCGTGGGAATTACTCTGTAACACGACCCAGTGCACTTCGCACGGCGCTGGCACTGTGATGGCCACGGTCCCCGGGGCCACGGCCCCTCTGACCTTCAAGGAGACCCTTGGAATCTGCACGGGATGGAGAGCAGGGTGGAGGGCACGAGCCTCAAAACAAGATCACGGTGACGAAAGGTGCCTGCAGCCGCCGCCACGGCGTGAAGCTGGAATGCGCCACGTGTGGCTGTGTCCTGTGGCAGAGAGAACAACCTGGATTAAGGGGCCCCGAGGCGGCTCCAGCTCTGGGCCAGCCAGCTCAGGCTCCTGCACATTCTGGAAGGTTCTGTGAAATCCCGGACAAAGAAACTCCGCTCCGAGGGGAGAGCTGAGCCGCCCCGGGGCTCTCCGAAAGCTGTGGGGTGAGCCTGGCTGGAGGACGCCTGGGCAGGACAGGAGGCGCCCCCCCCCCAAACTAATGCAACNNNAAACTAAAGCAAAGGCCAGGGCTGCCCTGTGCTGGCTGCATGACCTCGGACAAGTCCCCTCCGCCTCGGGCTTTCATGGTCACCTGCATAGACCGGGGGAGCAGGGCCCTGGCTGGGCACCACTCCGACGCCCACCTGACCCTTCCCTGCAGCCGGCTGCCCGCTCGGACATCCTTCCCTCAGCCTTTGGGAGCCTCGCCCCCAAACCCAGGGCTGTGGCCACAGGAGGAAGGCCCGCGGCGCCGAGGGGAGGCCAGACCGAGGAAGCACGGGGAGCAGAGCGCCGTCGGGAGAGGCACCACTCCCCGGAGGCAAGAACGGCTTCGGGAACAGACGGCCAGAGACACGTGCGCGGCCGGAAATTGAGGAAATAGACACAAGCAAAATTTACATTAACAGAAAGGACAGGAGAAGATGCAAGGGGACCTCCTGGAACGGAAGGCGGGAGACTAAGGAACAGAAAAGAAGAAGAGAATAAACCCTTGAGTCTCAGCAGACGCCCCAACAGATCAGAGTCCTGAATGAGAAAAACAAGAGCAGAGGAGAGTTTTCTGGGAAATAGTCAAGAAAATTCCCAGGACTGCACGGAAGTTTCCAGATTAGAGGCCCACTCTGGTCCAGCGGCCTCGTCAGGATACTTCAAAGCAGTGGAGGCTGAGGGCGAGCTAAGGCTCGGGGACCGGGGGGGACAGGTGCTCCCCTGGCGGGGCCACCAGGGGGCCGATTCCCAGGGCACGACCAGCCCCGGGGGCCGCTGGCCGCCCCCTGCCCACCCCACGCCCAGCACCCCTGCTCCCCACACCGGAGGTGACCTCCGCCTGTTCCCAGGCCCTACGTCGGTGGAGTCAGGCCTCAGCCGTCTAGACAGCTGTGTCTGTGCTGTGAGAACTGAAGCAGCCCGGAGCTGGGGTTTCAGGACACAGGAAGCGCCTGTCACACCGCCAGGCGGCGCGTCCCCCTTCTGTAGGGAGAGAAGGTTATGCAGGAATGGACACACGCCCCCTGGGCGCCCCGCGTGGGCACAGTAACATGTCCGTGGTCGCCCACGGAAACATTTAACATTTCCCAGGCGGGGGGGGTGGGGGGGCAGGACCTTGGCCAGACACTTAGGAAGACCGGGTGCTGCAGGGAACCTTCCCCATTCCAGAAGCTTCCATCTAGTGGTGGGGTGGAAGTTCCACCCTGGATCCACGCTGGGGCCCCTCCCACCGAGGCTGGCCTGGGCCTGTGCCCCCTGCACCCCCGCCCCCCAGGCCTGGGTGCCGGCCA
>NW_027551568.1:2640305-2644112 GCF_008692635.1 Crocuta crocuta
TGCAGCCTCACCCCCACTCCGGCCACCACCCCCTCCGCAGGCCTGGCTTCCCTTCCTGGAGTCAGTACCTTTCAGTAAATCAGCGGCCTCTGGAGCCCCAAGGAGGGCTTTGGCTGCCCCCTGCTGGCCACTCCCTATAGGAGGTGGGACCCGCTTTCACCTGACCTGGGGATCAGGGAGGGGAGGGGAGAAGAGGGGAGAGGAGGGTTGGGGAGATGGGGATGAGAGAGAAGGGGGTAGCAGAGGGGGAGGGGCGGGGAAGAAAGAGGAGAGTGGGGGAGAGGGGAGGAGAGGTGATGTATTTACACAGACCTGGGCTTGGATTCTGGCTGTGTGGCTTTGGGCAGGCTACTCAGCATCTCTGGGCCTTATTTCTTTTATCTACAAAACGGGGCTAAGAAAGCACGCTTTGGAATGCTAGCAGCCATTATCATAGTTTGGAGCTCAGAGACACCGTGCGTGGGGGCGCTCAGCGAGGGCTGCAGCAGCCCTGAGCAGCGTTCTTTTAAGAGGCTGGAAGTCTTCAGTTTCTCACCCTGAAATTTAAGTGGAATGGAGAAATGGCACCTATAGCTCTTTGGCTCAGGCAGAATGTCAGTGGGAGCACAGGCGGAGTTTCAGGCTGGGTGCCCGCGAAGGGGAAGGTGGTGAGAGGCGATTGCTGGAGGGACAGCGGCCGTCAGGAGGGACAGCAATCATCAGGAGGGACAGAGACCATCAGGAGGGACAGAGACCATCAGGAGGGACAGAGGCCGTCAGGAGGGACAGCGACCATCAGGAGGGACAGAGACCATCAGGAGGGACAGAGGCCGTCAGGAGGGACAGAGGTCATCAGGAGGGACAGCGGCCATCAGAAGCCCGCCAGCCCCTCCCCCTGACTTAGTCGCACTTTCAGACGACGTGAGGTGGACCGTGTGGTAAGCACCGTGGCAGCACTCTGCCCTCGGGAACTCCCAGAGAGCCAGGGGCCGGGACCCCAAGGCAGGGAGGAGGCCAGAGTGGGGCGTCGCTAACTTTCAAGGCGGAGGCGGAGGCCGTGAATCGCAAAGTGTGGGGAATGGATGGACTCACTCCCCACCCCCAGGCCTCCGAAAGGCGCAGAGACCTGGAAGCACCTTGCTTTTAGCCCAGCGACATCGTCTCCCACTTCTGACCCCCGGAACGTCAGGGTCATCCGTCTGTGTCATTTTAAGCCGCTGGGGTCGTGGGGACCTGTTCTAGAGAGATCCAGAAAGAACGCCAGTGTTCCCTTTGCCACCCAGGGCCTCAGTGTTCCCATCTGTGGGGCCTGTGCTCCAGCCGGCCGGGCGGGGCCTCTGCCCTCAGCAGGTCCCCTGGGGGACTCACCGGGGCCCCGGGACTTAAACGCCAGCTGTGGGCTCCAACTCCCAGGACTGCGCCTCCCGCGCTGGCCTCCCTGTGCCCCGGCCTCACGTACCCAACTGACGCCTTCAGTGGGCGCATCTGAGGAGCGCCTCAACTCCGCGTGCACAGAGCCAGCCGGCTCTACCCCAGCTTCTCTGTGGAGGGGCAGCCCGGGTCCCCCGGTCGTCCCGGGGGGGAGGGGCAGCCCGAGTCCCCTCGCCGACCCGGGGGGGCAGCCTTTCTCTAACACCCCGTGCCCGTCCGTCAGCAAAGCCTGATGGTGCAGCCAAGACAAATCTCAAGTCGGCCTCCTCCCTCCTCTGCCCTCCCCACCCCTGCTGGCCTCTGAGCCCTATGGCTGCTCCTTGACCAGCTCTCCCTGTCTCCACCCATAAATAAGTGTGGCCCCAGCACCGCCCCCCTCACACCTCCCAGCGGCCTCAGCGACGCCGTCTGGGCTCCTCTCTGACGCGTCTCTGCTCCCTGTGTGTCTCGTCTCAAAGCCACTTGGCTGCCCGGGCTGCCTGGCTGTGGCTCCACACCCCACCTCTCCTGCCCCAGGGCCTTTGTGCCTGCCCTGCCCTCTGCCCAGAAACTTTTCTCCCAGGTATCTGATGGACTCCCTCCTTCACGAGCCACTTCATCTGGAGGTCTTCGCTGACCACCTTACTGATCTGACCCCCCTTCTCTCTGAGGAGTCCCTAGAGCCTGCCCCCAGTGGGTTCACCCTCCATTATACCAGCCCATCCCCCCAAAGGCCGGCTCATGCCCACTGGACCCCGCTCAGCCCAGCACCTGGGGCAGCAGGTGCTCACTGAACCCATTGGACAGAAGAGCAAACAGGCGCTGGGAGGGAGGAACGGGGTCCAGCACCCCAGGCCGCCCCTCTCCACATCCTGGGAGCCCAGCCCAAGCCGAGGCCCTGACCCGGGCTGCGCCTGCCCCTCGCGACAACCCGCCTCCTCTGCCCGTCTCTGCGCCGTTCCAGGGAGAGTGTGGTCAGAAGGTGCCACGGCCCCGTCCTGCCTTGGCGTCCTGCCCGCGAGCTGTGTGGCCTCGGCAAGTCCCCGCACCTCTCTGGCGGTTCTCGTCTGAAGGGCCGGGGGTGCCCCCCGCCCACCTGGGGAACTGCCCTCTGACCCTGGTCCCTCACCCCTCCGGCCCGAGCTGTCCATCAGCCTCTCCCTGGGCCGCGGAGGGCCAGCGGCTCAAAGCAGGGGCCTGAGAGCTCGCTCCAGCCGAGAACAAGCTCCTTCGCCTCTCCCAGCCTCGGTTTCCCCATCCGCGTGGCCCCACGGAGCACGCGAGAGTTAACGACACACCCGAGCACCCGGCCTGTGAGGCTCTGGGTGTCTGCGTGCTGCCGAACTCCCTGGGGCCGCTCTGAAGCCAAGGGGTGCCGTGCAGGAGACAACAGAACCCCCCACTCCTAAATCCCCACGGCTTTACCCCAGAGTAGGAAACCTTGGTCCTGTAAGGGTCACTTGGAGCTGGGTTGCCGGGTAAAATACTGGAAACCCAGGTAAAGGCGAATTTCACATAAAGAACAAGTAAGTTTTAGGTAAGGATGCGGGGCCTGGTTAGGTCGCACTTGACCAGGAACAGCGCCCCTCCTCCGTCTGAAANCACCTCGGGAGTGAGGCGGCGGCGTGGGGTCCCCCGCGTGGTCTCAGATGCGCCCACCACCCCGGGGCGGGGGGCGGGGGCGGGTGGCCTGCAAGGCTTCGGGGCCGCGGTGACAGGGTTGTGGTTTGAAGCGTGGCCACGAGGTGGCGCCATCGCACCGCAGATGCGGGTCCTTGGAACCTGCCCACCTAGCGCCCCGCCCCCAGCGCCCCGCTGGCCGACCTGCGCACCCTCTCTGCGCCTCTGCCTGCTGGGGGCGCCACAACAGGCGGCAGGGCAGCTCCAAGGCTCCCACCTGCTGCTGCGCGACTCGTCCCTGGGCAGGGGGGCCTCCTGTACAGGCCTCGGCACCCCAGCCCATTAGGCAGGGTGGGGGGACCCCATATGCTGAGAGACCTCCTCACCCACACTCTGCTCATATTCTTGCTTCTCCTCCATCCTGCTTCTCTCCCGGCCTCCGTCTCACCTGCCCTGTGCCCCTCTGCTCGTGTGTGAGTGTGTGTGTGTGTGTGTGTGTGAGTGTGTGTGAGTGTGTGTGTGCGTGTGTGAGTGCGTGTGCGTGTGCGTGTGTGTCCAGGTCTCTGGGACTCTCTGTGTCTCGCCCTCCTTCCAGCCTCCATTTGCCTCGCCCTGGCAGCCCGGCCCTGAGCTTCTGTGCCCTGTGTCCTGGGGGCTGCCGTGACCTCTGCAGGGCCCGGCCCAGGGCTCCCCGCACATCCCAACGCCCCGGGAGGCTGGCTGGCGGGACTGCGCCCGGGGCCTGGCGGGGGCCGGGGCACAGAGGGGCCGGGAGCCCAGGGTGTGGCCGGGAGGACC
>NW_027551568.1:2644148-2651694 GCF_008692635.1 Crocuta crocuta
TCACGCCCACCCCCCCCAGAACAGCAGGTGCTCCCTGAGCACGGCGATGCCCCGGCGGCCCTGACGTGGGCGAACCCGTCTGATATGCAGACATGGGCTAGTAGCCGAGCCCCAACCAGCTCTGAGTCCCGAGGTCATGGGAGTGAGACCCCTTCCCCCGCTGCAGGGAGAGAGCACTGCTGGCCGGCTCAGTGCCCCTCCAAGGACAGCCTACAGGACGTGTGGGCGGCCTTTCCCCGCAGGCCCCGGTGTGTGTGCCTTGGCCTCTCCTCTGCGCGTGACCCCCGGCTCTGCCCCAGCCCCCATGGCAGGGCAGGGGGGCTCCGCGTGCACCCCGGCTCTGCCCCAGCCTTCGGGGCATCTCTGGGGCCACTTCCCATCACCGTCCCCAGACACCGGCTCTGCGCCCGGCCCGGGGAGGCCTAGTATGGAGGCCGGGACGCCCTCCAGCCAGCTGGCCTCAGCCAGAGCCCCACGGCCGTCGGTACCTGCGCGGATCACCACGTCAACCCCCATTTCCTTAATGGACTGTCAGCCCTGGAGACTGGCAGGCGATGAATAATGCAGGGCTGGGCTGCCCGTCACCGAGCCAGGACGCTGCTGGTCCCTGTCGCTCCCTGAAAGTGCCCGAAGGGGAGGGGCTGGGCGGTCAGGGGAAGCCGGCACACACACCCCTTCCCACCCGGGCCGCAGCTCTCCAGGCCCCAGGAGCTCAGAGAACCCCAGAGACCCCGTGGGGGCTGCTTCTCCCAGCCCGCCTGCTGGGGTCAGCACTGCGCCCAGACTGGGGGTCGCGGCCTGGGCGCAAGGACGGGGGGTCACGGCCTGGGTGCAAGGACGGGGGTCGTGGCCCGAGCAGAAGGACAGGGGGTCACAGCCTGGGCGCAAGGACGGGGGTCGCAGCCTGAGCAGAAGGACGGGGGGTCACGGCCTGGGCGCAAGGACGGGGGTCGCGGCCTGAGCAGAAGGACGGGGGGTCGCAGCCTGGGCGCAAGGACGGGGGGTCACGGCCTGAGCAGAAGGACGGGGGGGTCGCAGCCTGGGCGCAAGGACGGGGCAGGCCGGCGGAGGCAGGGCAGGCACAGGACCGCGGCCCGGGGTCTGGGCTGGAGGGAAGAGCAAGGTTGGCAGCCATGGCCCAGCCGGACCTGACGGCGGGCAGGCAGGCGTGCTCNCTCCCTCCTGGGCAGCCCTGGGCTGTGGGCTTTGCCACCGAAGTCCTTGTCTGGGCTTCCCCCCGGGGCTGCCTCCCCATCCCTGCTGCGGGGTCTCCCCCACAGCGTGCCCGGGGCCCCCAGGCCTGGCGCGCGGCAGGGACCCCACCACTGATCGCTGAAGGGGTGAAAACAGCACGGTGGGTGCCCCCGCCCCCCGGCCTTCTTCCTGCCTCCGGTCCGTCTCGGGCACACTGCCCAGGCCCGGCCCGGGGCTCCAGCAGCCGCTCCCAGGTTCTGCCGGGACACAGAGGGAGACCCTCACGGCAGTGACTGGCTCCCGCTGCCCTGCCCTGTCCGCCCCAGGGATCCTCTCCCACCCCTGAGGCCCCGAGAGGACACCAGGGGCACAGCCTGGCCTGTCCAGCTGTTTGGCCGGGCAGGGGTGCCTCCGCTCTGTCTCCCAGCCCTACACCGCTGTCCCCATTCTACAGACACGGGAAACCGAGGCCCAGAGAGTCCGGGTCGGGAAGCTGCAGAGCTGGGATTTGAACCCCAGTCCTGGACGCTGGGCGCTGGCCACGGGGCCGTCCTGTCTCCCACTGCTCAGATCTTCCGGGGGCCCAGCCGGCTCTTTAGTGGACAATCCTCTGGTGGGAGTCAGGCGAGGTGAAGCCTGGTTTCCATTAAACTCCATGTGATAACAATTCTTCCCAGAGACATAAACAAAGAGGCTGCTTTGTTACAAACAATGGCTGCTTGGGGGGAGGCCTGCAGCATATCCCCCCCCACCCCCCCCAGAAAGCCAGGGCACCTGGAAAGGGGCCTGGGGGGAGGTGACACAGCGTGGAATTCGCTAGGGGCACCGGCATGGGCATGGAGACGGGGACGAGCCAGCCTCAGAAAGCCTGGGGACACGGCGCGGCGCGGGGCCCCTGGAAGGGCTCAGGACCCCCAGCGCTTGCAGTGCAGTCCCGTCGGGGCGGGGGAGTCCGTGCTGAGGGCCAGCGGCGGGCGGGAGCGCCCCATCTCTGGGTTCTCAGGTTTGGGGCATCACCTGTGGGCACCTGTCCCCCGGAGAAGCGCCCGGGACCAGCATCCTGGGGGAATCTTGTTCCGAAACTGTTTTCTCTCTTTTTCCCCAGTAGACGAACTGCACTGCCCGTGGGTTTGGGATCTTTCCAGAACAGCCTCATGCTTCCGGGTAGGAGCCTCCCAGGACCGTGTGTGAGCTCTCGAACGCTCTCATGCGCCCAGAGGGACGGAGATCGAAGCCCCCATGACATCCCCCACCAGCGGACCGGCCACAGTGTGGACACGTGCCCCTTTGATCAGGCGGGTAAGCTGCTTCCGGCCTGGGGCCCTCCTGCGCCCTCTGCCCCCAGGGTCTCGGGCGCCGCGGGCGCCGCGCACCTGTTCCCAGCTCACGCCCCAGGAGCCGCATCTGCGTGCAGTTCCCGTGGGTGAAGCTGTGTCTGATGAGGCCACACTTCCAGGCATTTGTTACCCGGCCTCCGGTCCCGGGAGATGGTGCCTTCGTTCCCCACGCCGCCGAGGGGATACCGCGGGCTGCGGGGCTCAGACGCGGGGAACGAAGTGTCTCTCGGGTCTGGACGCTGCCGCCGGGCCAGATCAGGGTGACGGGGACCCTCCCCTGCGGGGCCAGGAAAGCATCTGCCCGGGTCCCAGCGCCCGGCACTCCCCAGGGCACCTGCACGCGGCCACTTCCTTCTGTGCGCTGCGTGCGGAGCTGCCCCTTTCGGAAGCACCCCAGCCCTACGGGGTCAGAGCTCCTCCTCCAGTGTGTCCTCATCCCGACTGTCTCCACGTAAGGCCACACCCGGGGGGTCCTGAGGTTTATGAATTCAACACGTGGATTTTGTGGGAGACACAATTCAGCCGATGTCAGATGGGTCCACGCGCACCTGCCCGAGAGGGAAATGCTCCTCTGCTTGGGGATTTTCTTTGGCCACCGCTGTCAGCGGCAGCGGGGCCCCGAGATGCACCCCAGGCGGCTGAGAGGCAGAGACCCCGGCAGGAAAGGTGGGTAAATTCTGCAGTAAGCGATGAATTTCTTTTGGGCAAAGAACGAGAGAGAGAATGTGTGCAGAGGCAGCACGTGGCTTGGAAGCCCTGCCCCCCCAACGCTGCAAGGTCAGCAGACCACCCAAACCCCCATTACGCTGGCGAGTGTGCTCAGAAATAGAAAAATGATGTTTTATGGCACCCACCGCTCAGGCCTATCCGTTCGGCTGAGGAAGCAACACCCGCTAAGAATGCAGTCTGCTCCCGGGCTCCGCACGGCGACTTGCCAGAATGACTCGCAGGTGACCGCCCGGCACTCAGCGGAGGCCCAGCAAACGTCCGAAGCACGAGTGCGTGTGTGACGAGTGAGCCAGTGAATGAATGAAGGCGGGTGGTCCGGGTGCAGACTCTGTGGGGACGGCGCCGGTCGCCCCCGTCACTCGCTCCCAGGAGCCAGAATGTTCTGCTGCTCGGATGTGCCACCAGGAAGCCCAGGGCTGCGTCTGCACGGACAGCCCGCGGGGAGAGTCAGTTGCTCTGCCCTTTCCAACAGCATCCTGAGCGGAGCCGGGCATGGCCAGAGAGCGGGGGGGGGCAACGTGTCCCACCACCGGAGGGGCCAAGGAAAGAGGGTCCAGGGGGCGGGGTCGCCGCTCTCACCCACCCGCAGGAGGGCTGGGGGGAGGGCCCCAAGCCTGCCGTGTGGGGCTGTGTCTCAGGCACACGGTTAAAACCGGCGCGTGGGTGCCCTACAGAGGCAGACGGGGTGAGACCTGTCCAAGTATAGAAAGGGAGTCCGCATTAGGTAGTGAGCTCGCTGTCTCCACAGGTATGTGAGAAGAGACAGCCTAGACGCAGGTAACAGAGTCGTTCAAGTGCGGGAAGGGTGCCCTCGAGAGATAGTGAGATCGCTGGCCCCAGCGGTGTGCCAGCCGGGTCCATCCGCGGCACTGTGGAATGTTGTGGAACACCGCGGTGGGCACAGACCTGGGCTGGGGGCCGAGCGGTGGGGGGCCGAGGAGGGGGCCGCGCATCTTGCCCCGAGACCCGGCGGGAAAGCTGAGCCCTGTGGACGACACCGTTACCCCCACCCGCCCCCGAGGCTCTCGGTCACCGGTCACCGTCACAGAGCAGCAGCCTCGCTTTTACAGAAGAGAAGGCGGAGCTCCCAGGGGACCCGGTGCGAGGCTGCCCGGGAGCCGGCGTGGGAACCCACCCACCGGCTGAAAGCTACCAGGTCCCCAGCCAGGCCTGGGGGCCAGCCTGGAGGGGGCAGGAGCCCAGCACGGAGGAGGAGGAGGGGGAGGAGGAGGGACGGGGAGGGGGAGTTNCACAGGTATGTGAGAAGAGACAGCCTAGAGGCAGGTAACAGAGTCGTTCAAGTGCGGAAAGGGTGCCCTCGAGAGATAGTGAGATCGCTGGCCCCAGCGGTGTGCCAGCCGGGTCCATCCGCGGCACTGTGGAATGTTGTGGAACACCGCGGTGGGCACAGACCTGGGCTGGGGGCCGAGCGGTGGGGGGCCGAGGAGGGGGCCGCGCATCTTGCCCCGAGACCCGGCGGGAAAGCTGAGCCCTGTGGACGACACCGTTACCCCCACCCGCCCCCGAGGCTCTCGGTCACCGNGGGGGACACTGACCGGTGCTGGGGGGACACACTGACCGGTGTGGGGGGGACACTGACCGGTGCTGGGGGGACACTGTCCGGTGCCTGGAGACACCGGGAGGTGGGCAGATCTGAACTCGGCTCTTTGGGGTCTGAGGCGAGTCAAGTGCCCCTGGTGGACGCGCCGGTTCAGGTCCCCTTGCGCCCACTCCCGTGACCCGGCCCCACCCCGGCTCACGCAGCAGAGGGGCCAACAGCCAGCAGGTGCCTGTGCTCGGGCGGTGCCTTCCCTTCCCTGTCACGGCAACGCCGTCCGCTGTCACGCACGGATCCAGGCGCAGAGACCGCAGCCCCAGAAGTGGCGCCCCCCCCAGTGCGAGGGTCTGTTTCCCCAATTCCCTTCATCTAACAAAAGTGTGCTGAGCACCTGTCTCGGCTCCGGCCTCTGTCCTGCGTCGTGAGGGGGCTGGGCGAGGGGGGCAACGCAGAATGCGACCACAGCAGGCGAGGAGGCGGGCGGTATGTGCCATGGGGGGAATACACGATGGGGCACGGGGGAGGGGGAAGCTGGCATTTTAAAGAGGGCGATCAAGGCAGAGGGACGTTTGCACAAAGCCATGAGGGAGATGAGGGAGCGAGCCATGCGGAACTGAGCCAAGTGTCTCAGGGACAGGGCGTGGCCAGTGCAAAGGCCCTGAGGCAGGAGGGGCCTGATGTGTTTGGGGCCAGCAGGCAGGAAGCCCTGTCCCCAGCCCAGACGTCTTGGTGGGTCTCTGCCTCCCGTGGCTGCTGCCGCAAACAGAAATCCGAAATCAAGGTATCGCCAGGCTCGCTCCTTCTGGAGGCTCCAGGAAGGGTCTGCCCCTGGACTCTTCCACACGCCTCGTCCCCGCCTCCACGCACACGGCGCCTCAGCTCCCGTCCACAGGCCCCGTCTGGCTCTCTCCCCAGTGGCCACCGACTGCGTTCAGCCCGGGACCCTCTCCTCTCGAGGTCCTGGATCCCACCCACAAAACTTGGTTGAAACAACGTCACATCTGGTGTCTGGGGTTCACAACGTCGGTGACTTTCGGGGGGTGGGGGGCTCATTTATCAGGCAAGCCCGGGGCTGGGCCGCCTCCACGGCAAGCTGGGCGGAAGCTACTCGGTCAGCGTTGGAGGGCGCTGGCGGGCCCCACTCGGCCACCGCGTCCCTGAGCGGCTGCGGGGAGCGACACCATCGCACGACCACAGCACCCACGTCCTGCCTCCCACCGATGGTCCCGCGTGAGCCACGAACACGAGTGGGGGCGGCCCCGGCAGGTGCAGTTTGGGAGCCGTCAAAATTAAGAACGCCGTTTAGGAACTGAGGCGACTATTTCCTTACAAAATGCTATCCGGTTTTAAAACAAAAAACTGACAAATCCCACAGATCGTAAGAAATCCAGAAAAATAACGTATGATTTTTATTACCTGCCTGACGACAGTAGGGCTCATTTCCCCACGTATTTTACGCCTGCTCCTCTATGGCCCGTCCGCGTGACAAGGCCCTCGCGTCATTTTCTAGATAAAGGCCAGAAAGGAGAGGCCGGCTTCCTCCACCACGTGCCCCTGGGGTGTGGCTGGGCGTCATGCTGGGTTAGAGGCCGCCTTGTCTCCTGTGTCAGGCTCAGGACGCACTGTGAGTGACGCCACCGACGGGCGTGGAGCTGTTCCCAGGACGTGTGGCACCTGGGTGGCTCCGCGGTCTGTCTGTCTGTCTGTCTATCTGTCGCGGCCGCTCTGTAGCACCTGATTCGCCTTCTCGCCATTTCACGCGATCTGCTTCTCGGCTCCTTAACAGATACGTTTCCAGCGGACAGCGAGGCCCCTTTGATGTCCGTCCAACCCGGGAATCTGCGATTTCTCACCGGTTTTACTGAATCGCTCCAAACTGTCTTTGCAAATTACGGTGTGAAGGGCGCCCTGAGCCTCAGCAACTTTTGGAAGCGGCTTTCGCATCTCGACAGTGCGCGGCGGCCTCCCCCGGGGGCTGGAGCCTGCGGGTCGTCGTGGCTCCGTGGCCCACGCGGCTTCCCCGCCACCTCCCTGAGGCCGGTCGCCTTGTCCCCATGCCCGCAGCGGCCTCCTCAGCGCCTGCCCTGAGCGCTGGCCACCGGACGGCCGCTGCGCCGCAGGAACCGCCTCCCTTTGCTCCGTGACTCCGCAGGGTTTGGGCCGCAGGACGGGACCGCTTACAGGACCTGCCGCGACGATGAGCGCCAACGGCAATGCACCACCCACGCGAGTCCCGACCGGCGAGGCCAGGTCCCCCGGGAACAGGAAGGGGCCGGTCCTCCAGGCCAGGACCCCTCCTCCTGCAGCCCGGGCCCCCTCCTCCCTGGCGGAGGGTCTGGGCGCCGGCAGGTGCCGCGTCTCTGCACAGGAGAGCCGGCAGGTGGCTGCACCCCCAAGGCCTGGCAGTAACCCCGGGGGGGGGCGGCGGGAGGGGGGAGCACTGGATTTCTCTACAAAGGAAGGAGAGGCCCCAGGGAGGAGGAAGGAATGCGGGCTTGAGAACAAACAGGTGTGGATTCTAATCCTGTTACCGCCCAGCCGGGTGACCCCGGGCAGGTAACTTAACCTCTGCCCCGATGCCCCCGGCGGGAGAGGAAGCTGAGAGCTCAGGCCCGGCCGGGCGAGGAGAGAGGCCACCCGGCGGCCAGGGTTGGCTGGGGACCAGAGCCGCTGCTGGTGTCTGAACCTCGCACAGAGAACAGAGCCGTGCCTCCCGTTCCGCCGGTTG
>NW_027551568.1:2651794-2673454 GCF_008692635.1 Crocuta crocuta
TCCGCCGGATGGTCAGGCTGCCCAGACCCACTTCCGGCCCGAGTGGGGGCCCCACAGCCGCCGCTAGCCTTCGGCCCTAACTGCTCCAGGGCACTCGGCCTGAGCCCCGCTCAGCCTCCCTGGAGCTCAGGGAGGGCCCGCCTGCAGCTGCGGCCCCACGCTGTCCCCTCGCCGTCCCTCGGCTTGGCCGAGGGACACAGGGCCGGTGGGACACAGCCCCCCAGGTCTTGTCGTGGCCTGAGGGCTGGGCCTGTCGCAGGGGCTCTGGGTCACCCCCCACGGCGGGGGGCCTCCGCCGCTCCCCCCTGAGGGTTCCCCGCCACCCAGCACACAGCACTGAGGCTGCACAGGGCCTGCCCACGCGTCACCGCCTGGGGGGCAGTCACCAGCACGTGTGTCAGCGGGTGAGTCCGGGGGTCCCTCGTGGCCAAGGACCCTCAGGAGAGCGAGGCGGGAGGCGCAAGCAGAGGCCAGAGGAGGGAGGACAGAGGAAGGGCTGCGAGCCTCACACCGGTGGCCTCCCAAGGCTGGAAGGGGCCGGCGAGGGGTCCTCCCGGGAGCCCCAGGAGGAGCAGGGCCTGCGGACCCCGGATCTCAGGACCCCTCCAGGCTGAGGGCCAGGTCACCTGCGTCGCTTGTGCCCACCGGGTAGCAGGGCCGCGGGAAGCCAACACCGGCCGCGGTGCCCGAGGGCGGCCGAGCTCCGGGGGGTCTGCGGCGGGGACATCACTCAACCCCAGACCGTCCTCTTCCACGGGAAGAGCTGTGAGCGTCCCTCGCGGGGGCCCCGGAACCCCCACACCCGCATTCCTCCAGCTCCTCCTCTCTCCCCGGCTTCCGGCCCTGGTCTCACCCATCAGTTTGACAATCAACACGCTCACAGACGAGCTGGATGAACCCAGCTGCCTGCCACGCCCCCTCTCCCCACAGCCCAGGGCCGTGACAGCCCGGCCCCCAGGGGCTGTCTCCGCCCGAGCTGGACAGGTGCAGACCCCCGGGGGAACCACCCGGAAAGGCCTGGGCCTCGGCCGAGGCGGGGGAGCAGGCCCACGAATGCACCCGAGCCAGGATCCCTGCGGAGTGACGTCATCTGGGGGGGGGAGGCAGACACTGCGCAAAGCAGCACAGAAACGAATGTGCAACTGCGTCAGGGAGTGTGTGCAGGAAGGCTTCCTGGAGGTGGTGAGCACTGGGCGGAGCTCACAGGGATGCGCAGGAGAAGGTTAGGGAGAGTCACCAGGAGGACAGCGTGGAAGGGGAGACCCCACGGAAGGGGAGGGTGGAGGGCAGGCGGGCAGTGGGCCAGGGTCCAGTCTCCCCTTCAGAGCGGCGTGCATGCGGCACTTGGATGGGTGGGAAACATTTACACAGGAGGCGGAGTGGGGGAGGGGGGAGCGGATAAAGAAGGAACCAGGTACGTTGGGGAGGGAGGCTCAGCCCAGAGGCGGCGCGGGAGGCGTCCTGGTGAGGCTCGCAGGCACCGAGGGCCCGAGAGCACCCGGGCATCTGTCCTGGGGGGGGGAGGGGCTGCAGGCGTGGAGCTGCCCAGTTCCAGCACGTTCCTTTCAAACTCTGATAAGGAACGGAGGGATGGGGAATCACCAGCGGCCAGCCCTTCCGGGGTCCGGGGTGGGGCAGGCGGCCCGGCTCCTCACCCCAACCTCCCTTCACTACGAGACAAAGAGCAAACGGGGCGCACGCAGACCCCCGTGTGCTTCGGAGAGCCCAGCGCANGGAGGGGCAGGTGGCCCAGAGGTCCGGAGGGGACCCTGCAGGGGTGGGGTGGGGGGGCCGCAGCCCCAGAGAAGGGCCTGATCCCAGGACCCCCCAGAGTCTCATTTTGCGCCCCCGCAGCTCCAGGCAGCAGAGCCATGGCCCGAAGGCAAACCCCGACTCGCTTGCGGAAAGCGCTGTGCTGCGGGCGGCCTGGGGCGCATCCTCCCTGCGGGGTCCCCCATGGGGGCCGTGGTCTCCCCGCCCGCCCCGACTCCTGCCCGGCTGCTCTCTGCCGTGCACTCCGGAGCGAGAGCCTCTCCTCTTTGTCTATCACGTGCGGGTCGGGACAGCATCCGGCCGGTAAGTCGTGCACACGCACGCGTAGCATGCTGCACACACGCCGAGCGGGGGCTTGTGTTAGTGGACGTGGCCCCGGCCGCTCCCCCAGCCGCTCCTCTCCGCTGAGCGCTCTGCATGCGTCATCCCCGCTGCCCTCTGGCCGGGGGAACAAATACCCATTTCCCTTGTGCAGAAGCGAGAGCTCCAGTGTCTACCTGGCAGGGACTCAGGCGCATCTCTCTAAGTGTGCACGATGCTCACAGCAGAGCTATTCACCAGAGCCACGGACAGGTGGCTGGATGAGCAAAATGTGGCCCCTCCACACAACGGAATATTACTCAGTCTAAAAGCTCAGGAAATCCCACTACCGGCCGCCTCCTGGATGATCCTAGAAGACATTGTGCTCAGTGGAATACGCCGGTCACGAAAAAAAAATCTGCATGATTTTACTCCTAGGAGGTCCCTAGAGTCACAGAGGCAGAAAGCAGGAGGAGGTCGCGGGGGGCTGGGGTCAGCGTCAGTGGCTGCACTTAGTGCTACTCAGTTGTGCCCTTATAAGCCTGTTTAAAATGATAAAGTCAACAGTATGTGAACTTTACCAGTTTGAAGATGTTTATATGGCTTTTCCAAGGTCACCAGCTCCGGAAAGGCAAAGCCAGGAGGACCCCCTCCCTCAGGGAACCCCACCTACCCTTCCCACACCCGCCGGCCCCCACCCTGCTCCCCGGGGCACGCTGAGTCCCCCTCACTATAACAAGACACTCCTCCATTCTCAGGGCCACGGGGAGGGAACGCCATCCTGTGGACGGGAGCCTGCAGGTACGGGGACCCCACGGCTGTGAGAAGAGCTCGCCCACCTGGACGGAGGCGCCTCGTGGAGTGGAAGGCAGAACGTGCCTGGGGTGACGTCCCCGGCCCTTCTTTCTCTGCCTGGGCACAGCTGGGCTCCAGCTCATTGGAGCGCAGTAGCAGGGGACAGTCCTTCAGGCCAGGACGGCGCACCTGAGTGTGAATGGCTGTCGGAGGAGTGCACACCCCCAGCAAGTGGGTCTCAAGGAAGAGGGCACAGAGGCAGGAAACTGAACCGATACAGGCTTCAGCAAAGAAACAAATTCGGAGGCAGCGCTACCACCCGAGGCGTCCATCTGTAAATCGTCTCTGCATGCACAGCCCCTGGTGGTGGAGGGGTGGGCACGACAGGTGTGGTCAGGCGTCCTGGAGCCCATCGTCTGGTCACAGTCGTGCAAGTAGCCCCTCTCCGGCCACCCAAGGACTCTGCTCGCAGTGCTCACCCCTGCAGGGCTCCTCTCCTGCTGTTCTGTTTCCCTGAGTCCTTTGCGATGTGTGATCAGCACCGCATGACTCTGGGGTTGGAAGGACCCAACGAGAAGACACAGGGTTTTGGGCATCAGGGTTTTTAAGACAGATTCCGAGGGGAGCAGCACTAGGAAATCCCTGCAGAAAATGCTGGTAACATGGGTCTTGAGCACGGATTTCACTTTCTTCTTGACCACCCTTGTTGCAAACCCTCCAACTGTGCCATTTCTGTCTTTCAGAAAGTAACCACGGAGCTACCACACGACCCAGCCATTCTGCTCCCAGGCGCACAGCCCGGAGAATCGGAGGCAGGTGTGCCAACAAACATGTGCACGTGAATATTCATTCAATTTCATTGAATTCATTGAATATTCATTGCAGCGATATGCACAAGAGCCCAAAGGTGGGCTGTGAACCCCAGTGGGTGAATGGGTAGAGAGTGACGTCAGCAAGATGGCAGAGTAGAGGTCCTTCATCTTCCCGCAGAAACCAGCGGCCGGACAGCCATCTGTAAGTGGAAGCAGCCCTGTGAGGAACCTTGGGCAACGCAGCAAAGCGAAGAATGGAGAATGACCTCGCAGAAAGGGTCCCTGAGGGGACTGGCCCCGCTGACGTGTCTGGAGCCCACTAGGAACAACGAGGAAGCCCCGTGGATGGTGCCCAAAGGAAGCAACAGCCAACTGTTCCAGAAGTAAGTGTAGAGGCAAATTCAGAAAACTCCAACACGGTAATAGTGGTCTGTATTTCACTTAACTCTAATATAAAGGTTAAGAGATAAGCGCATTAAACATTACTATAGCATTGGAGCGCCTGTGTGGCTTAGTCGGTTAAGCATCCGACTTTCACTTAGGTCATGATCTCGCGGTTCGTGGGTTCGAGCCCCGCGTTGGGCTCTGTGCTGACAGCCAGCTCAGAGCTTGGAGGTTGTTTGAGAGTCTGTGCCTCCCTCTCTCTCTGCCCCTCCACTGCTCATGCTGTCTCTCTCTCTCCTAGAAATAAATAAAAAAAAAATTTAAAAAAAATTACTATAGCATTGCTTCTCGGCCTTTTGGCTAAGATCAAGTGTAGTATCTATTCTTATCAGTTTAATAAAAATTACTATAGCTATGATAATTTGTTAATGGATACACGGTATAAAAAGATACAAATTGTGACATCTAAAACATACACTGTATGTGGGGGTAGTAAAAGGGTGGAATTTTTATATGTCATCAAAGATAAGCTGTTACCAGCTTAAAACAGACTGCTAAAATGCTAAGATTAAAGTACAAAGCTAAAGCCTATAGTAAATATGCAAAAGAGAACAGGCTGTAAGGAAAACCTACTAAGGAAAACTGTCAAGTCACAAAGCAAGAGATAAAGAGAAAAGCAAAGGAAGTACCAAATGGCCAGAAAACAATGAACACAATGGCAATAGTACGTTCTTATGCATCGATTACTACTTTAAACGTAAATGGGTTAAATTCTATCAAAAGATATAATGTGGCTGAGTGGGAGAAAAATAAGCCCAAACTACACACTGCCTATGAGGATTCCCTTAAGCTCTAAGGACTCACAAAGGCTGGAAATGAAGGGCGGGGGAAAGACACTGTGTAAATGGAAACCCAAGTGCACAGGCGTGGCTGCACTTACCTCGAGCAGAGTACACTTCAGTCAAGAACTGTACTGAGAGACAAAGAAGGTCATTGCATAACAATAAAGTGATGAATTCATCAAGAGGATGTAACGATTGTAAATACATATGCACAACATCAGACAGCTAGATACAGTGAGCCAATATGAACAGACGTGAGGGCAGAGTCAGCAACATGATAATGGTAGGGAGCTTCCAGGACCCACGGTTAACAGTGGGTAGATCGTCCAGACAGGAAATCAAGAAGTAAAAATTGCACTTGAACTGTATTTTAGATCAGAAGGTTCTGGTCTAAATGACCACAGAACAGAACACACATTTTTCAGGCGCTCCAGGAACATTCTCCAGGATAGATCACATATGAAGTCAGAAAATAAGTCTTAACAAATTTAAGAAGATTGAAATTATATCAAGTGTCTTTTCCAACCACAATGGTGTGAGACTAGGAATCCACAATAGGAGGAAAGCTGTAGAATGCGCAAATGTGTAGAAATTAAACAACATACTCTTGAACATTGATGGGTCAAAGAAAACATCAAAAGGGAAGTAAAAAAAGGCCAATAGAATGAAAAGCTGTTTTTTTTTTTTTCACAGATGGACTAGGCTGACAAGGCTTTAGTTAGACCTAACAAGGGGAAAAGAGAGAGTCTTCCGCTATGTAGGATCAGAAATGAAGGAGACAGAATGACGGACAGCTACAGAGGACCATATGAGAAGACTATGAACAATTATATGCCAAGGAATTAGGTAACCTCCAAAAAATGGATGAATTTCTAGAAACACGCAATGCAAGAAGACTGAACCATGAAGGAATTAAACGTCTGAGCAGACCAACTACTAGTAAAGGCACTGAATCCACAACCAAAAAAAGTCCTAACAAAGAAAAGCCCACGAGCATGAGCACATGGATTCCCTGGTGAATTCTACCAAAATTTAAAGAATTGATGCTGCTCCTTCTCGAACAGTTCCAAAAATTTGAAGAGAAGGGAAACACTTCCAAACTCATTTTACAAGGTCAGCATCACTTTGATACCAAAGGCAGACAAGACACGAAAGAAAGAAAGAAAGAAAGAAAGAAAGAAAGAAAGAAAGAAAGAAAGAAAGAAAGAAAGAAAGAAAGAAAGAAAAAGAAAGAAGAAAAAAGAAATCAGAGGCCAATACCCTGATAGATGCAAAATTTCTCAAAAAAAAAAAAAACAAAAAACAAAAAACAAAAAACAAAACAAAACAAAAAAAACAAAGAGCAAACCAGATTCAATAGCACGTTAAAAGGACCATATATCATGATCAAGTGGGACGTAGACCTTGAGTAAGTACAGCTGCCGGGATTGTTCAACATATGCCGACCAGAGTGACACAAATAAAAAAACAGGATGCACCACATTAACAGAATAAAGGACAAAAATCATACTATTATTTCAGGGCCCCTGGGCGCCTATTGCTTGAGCATCTGTCTCTTGATTTCAGTTCAGGTCATGATCTCACAGTCTGCGGTTTTGAGCCCCGCATCGGGCTCCAAGCTATGGGTATGGGGTCTGCTTGGGATTCTTTCTCCATCTCTCTCTGTCTCCCCCACCCCGCTCTCTCTCAAAATAAATAAACTTAAAAAAATCATACGATCATTTCAATAGACGCAGAAAAATCATTTGACAAAATACAAAATCTTTCCATGATAAAAACTCTCAATGAATTATGTGTGGAAGGTGCACACTTCCACCTAACACAGGCTGTATGTGACAAGTCCCCACTCACTGGTGGGTTCCTCTGGGACCATGAACAAGGCAAGGGTGCCCACGCTCACCACGCCTACCCAACGCAGCCCTGGGAAGTCCACCCAGAGGATTCAGGCAAAAAGAAGAAATGAAAGGCATCCGAGTCAGGGGAGCCTGGGTGGCTCAGTCGGCTGAGCGTCCGGCTCAGGTCATGATCTGTGGTTCATGGGTTCGAGCCCCTCATTAGGCTCTGTGCTGACAATGCAGAGCCTGCTTGGGATTCTCTCTCTGACTCTCTCTCTGTCTCTCTCTTTCTGCCCCTTCCCCACTCACACATACTCTCTCTCTCTCAAAATAAATAAATAAAAACTTTTTTTAAAAGGCTAATCTAAATCAGAAAGGAAGCAGTAAAATTGTCCCCAGAAGACATGATCTGATGGAGAGAGCCCTTGAAGACACCACCCACAAATGCCTACAACTAACAAACAGATCCAGTCTGGTGGCAAGATACAAAAACAACATGCAAAAGCCAGTTGTGTTTCTGTATGCCAGCAATGAGCAATCTGGAAGAAAAATTAGGAAAGCAGCCTCATCTACAATTGCATAAAAACAATAAAAAACAGGAATAAACTTAACCAATGAGGTGAGACCCCTGTACACAGTAAACTGTAAGACATTGATGAGAGAATCTGAAGACACAAATAATAGAACTACTTTCCGTCCTCACAGATGGGAAGAATTAATATTGTTCAAACGTCCACACTGCCCAAAGTAACCTTCAGATCCAGGGCAATCCCTGTCAAAATTCCAGCGGCATTTTGCACAGAAATAGAAAAAAAAAACCTCTAAAATTCATCTGCAAACACAAAAGACTCAGAAGAGCCAAGACAATCTTGAGAAAGAGGAACTAAGCTAGAGGAGTCGTAAGTCCTGATTTCAAATTATATTACAAAGAAAAGTAATCGGACACATTAGAAAACAGCATGGTGTTGGCATGAAGTCAGATACGCAGGCCCTCAAAATGGAATGAGCACCCAGAAATAAACCCACACATAGATGATCGAGTAATTTATGACAAACGTGCCAAGAACATACAGTGGGGAGAGAGAGCCTCTTCAATACACAGTATTGGGAAAACTGGATTTGCACACACAGAAGAGTGAAGCTCTTATACCACTTATAAAAATTAATGTGGGATGCAGTAAAGATTGAAACATAAGACCTCAAACCATAAAACTCCTAGAAGGAAACATAGGGAAAGTCTCCTTGACATGGGTCTTGGTGGTGATTTCTCGGATACGACGCCAAAAGCACAATCTACAAAAGCAAAAATAAACAAGGGGAACCACATGGAGTTGAAAAGCTTTAGCACAGCAAATAATCAGCAAGATTAAAGGCTCCCTGGGGCGCCTGGGTGTCTTAGTCGGTTAAGCGTCCGACTTTCCGACTTTCGCGCTTAGGTCATGATCTCGCGGTTTGTGGGTTCGAGCCCCGCGTCGGGCTCTGTGCTGACTGCCAGCTCGGAGCCTGGAGCCTGTTTCAGTCTGTGACTCCCTCTCTCTCTGACCCTCCCCTGCTCACGCTGTCTCTCTCTCCTAGAAATAAATAAAACATTTTAAAAAATAAATTAAAAAAAAAAAGATTAAAGGCTCCCTATGGAATGGGAAAGAACACTTTCAAGTCATGTATCTTGTAAGGGGTTAGTACCTAACATACATAAAGAACACCATATAACAAAACCAAGAACCCCTCCCCAAATAATTCCATTTTTAAAAACTGGGCAAAGGACCTGAATAGACATTTTCCCAACGAAGACACACGGACGGCCCACAGGCACTTGAAAAAGCATTCCGCATCCGTCCTCACTGGGGAAACGCAAACCAAACGCACAGTGAGATGGCACCTCCAGGCTGTTAGAATGGAGAAAAAGGAACCCGTGGGCACTCATGCAAACTGGTGCGGCCCTGTGGGGAATGGGAAGGAGGCTCCTCGGAAAGGTAAAAATAGAACCACCTCACAACCCAGCAACCCCACTCCTGGGCATTTTTCTGAAGGGACTGAAATCAGGGTCTGGAAGGGAGGTCTGCACCCCCACTCCCTGCACCATTAATGCACTGGCACTGCCAAGACGTGGAAGCCGCTGCGTGTCTGTTGAAGGGACACTGCGGAAAGCGTGGTGTGCTGTGTATAGAACACGAGGGAGTGACGTTCAACCCCAGGGAAGGACATTCTGCTGTTGGCGATGACACGATGACCTCAGAGGGCACCACCTGAGTGACATAAGGCAGAGAATAGCACGTATCATATCTCTCATATGTGAATTCTAAAAGAACTAGTTTGAAATAGACAATATAGAAACCAAAGAAACAGTTGAACAGATCAATGAAACCAAGAGTTGGTTTTTTGAAAAAATAGACAAAATGGACAAACCTGTAGCCAGTCTTCTCAAAAAGAAAAGAGAGGGCACTCAAATAGACAAAATCATGAATGAAATGGACCTATTACAACCAACCCCTCAGAAATACAAGCAATTATCAGGGAATACTATGAAAAATTATATGCCAACAAATTGGACAACTTAGAAGAAATGGACAAATTCATACACATACACACTACCAAAATTCACACAGGAAGAGATAGAAAATCTGAACAGACCCGTAACTAGTGAAGAAATCGAATCAGTTATCAAAAATCTGCCAACAAATAAGAGCCCTGGGCTCTCACCCTGAAATGGTTGATTTTATGTCTCGAGGCTTTCACCTCCATCAGGACAACAATTGTGTGCCCTCCTGGCTTCCCAGTCATCCTTGGGGCTCTTTCTTCTCCCTGCAGAGCGGCCCACGGGCGCCCGAGTGAGGGGCTGGGGGTGCGGTTCACCATCATAGCTGCCGTTTTTCTCAGTTATTTGCCTCAAGTGCTTCGTTTCCCCTCAGCGCCTTGCTGGCCACAGGGCTGTGCCTCGGAAACACGGCCGCGGCATTTCGCAGCGTCTCCCGCCAAGAGGCGGGGTTCATTTCCCAGCCCCGGAAGCCGGGCTGGCTCGTGGGCTGCCGTGGGGACAGGCCTGAGCAGGGGCCGGGGCCCAGCATGGGAGGTCACAGCCCAGGAGTGGGCAGGGTCAGGGCCTGAAGGGGTGGGGAGGGCCGGGGTGCGGTGCGGCAGCGCCCGGCCGGGTGGGGTGCCTCCCCCTGCCGCATCACAGCCCGCACTGGCCTCAGAGCCCCGAAGGGGGAGCAGAGGCACCCGCGTGAGGGTGGCCTGGCGTGGGGTGCGCGGACGGAGTTCACTAGGGGGCAGAGAGGCTGGCTGCGCTCAGGACAACGGCTCCGTGAGCAGATAGGCTGAGGAAACCCAGGGTCCTGGGGTCAGGGAGGGACTCAGACACAGAGGAGGGGGAAACAAGAGCTAACCCTGAAGGCTCCCTTGGCACTGGGATCACAGGTCCAAGGTCATGGTTTGTGATACACACAGGCATGGAAATGCATGCAGAGGCATGTGTGCGAGTGTGTGTGCGTGCACGCGTGCGAGATGCACCCACATCCCCCTCCCTGGCCGCTGCGAGGCCCTGGAGCGGTAGCGCCCCAATCCTGGCTTCTAATTCCCTTTCTCTGTAAGCGGGAAGCAGGGTCCTGGGAGAAGTTCCCCGTCCGGGACTAGGGTGGGAAGAGCCCGTGAACCTGGGCCACCTGCTGCGCTAGAAAGGCAGGGGGCGCTCCCGGCGGGAGAGGCGACGACGCCACGGCCACCACCACGGAGGAGCCCCCGCCGGCCAGAGGTGGGGTCATCTGCTCAAGGAAGTGAGTCTCCTCAGAATGGATGACAGCCTACTGAAAGCAACAGGCATGACGGCTCACGCTTTTCGAGATTAAGGAACCGCTAACCGTGAGCAGGACGGAGAACGGGGCATTTCCGCCATCTCAGGGCCCCTCCTTACAAAACACTTACAGAATTCCTAGAGCAGAGGAGGACTTGGCGGTGGGGACGCCCGGCGAGCCCACCGTAATCAGGCGATCAAGGTACCGCCGCCGGGAATGGGACAGAGCAGGCCGGGAGCCACCGGGCACACGCAGTGAGGACGCCACAGAGCCTCTGCTGGGATCTTCCGGCCGGGGATGAAAGCCTCGGTTGACTCATGAGGAACATCACCAACCCCAGAGCGGAGGCGCCGAGGAAAGTGTCCTGTAACCCCCAGCCGCGAACGGAAGTCACCTTGTAACGCTGCCCCTGTATCTTTGGACCAAATTCCTGGAAGTGGTCTTGCCCTTGCTCAGTGAGAGGGTAAATACACAGGCAATTTTGCCGGACATTGAGCAGGGCAGCTGAGGCTGTAATTCCTCCACTTCCTCCAATACCCGGCAGCTGGCGAGTCTCAGCGTAGAGCCGATCCTCAGGGTAGGTCATCGGCGACTGTGCTGCGGTGGGGAGTCCTCTCCTACTGTCCCCGAGGAGCAGTTCCTCACATGTGGCTGGACTCCCCACGAGGCCAGAACTTAGAAGTTCTGCAAGCTGCGCGGCTCACACAGAACTTTACTGTCCTGTGATCTGGGGGCCCGACACGCAGGGTCAAGGTGCTGGCCAGCAGGTCCCCTCTGAGGCAGCGAGGCTGCTGCATCCCCTCAACGGGGCGCTACCTTCGTCCTCACGTGGTGTTCTTCCTGTGTGTGTCCCAGTTTCCCCTTTGAATCCGGACACCTGTCATATTGCATTAGCACACTTTCCGTGTGACCTCCTCCTAACTAATTACATCTGCAAAGACCCTGTTTCCAAAGAAGGTCACACTCTGAGGTCCTGGGGGTTAGGACTTCAATCTATAAATTCAACCCATGACATTTCCCTCCAGTACAAAGGGCTCCTGAGCCCTCTGAACAGGGGACAACTTTCCCTAACCTTGGGTCCCAAGAGGTAAAGTCTATTCCTAATTTACTGCTGCAGGGAAGCCACCTTAACCGTGGTGGCTGAGACCGTGGTCATTTACTAGGTCCTGGTTCTGTGGGCTCAGCTGGGTGGTTCTTCTGCAGGCGTCCCCGGGGCAGCACATGCAGCCTGGGGCTGGGCGGGGGGCTGGGCAGGGGGCTGGGCAGGGAGGTGGGGGGCTGGGCTGGGGCTGGATGGTCCAGGACAGCCTCCCGTGCGGGTGCAGTGTGACACTGATGGTGGCTGCACCTTGGTCTCTACGCAGCTTCTCACCCACTGGAGGGCCAGCTAGGGCTCCCTCTGTGGCGTCCTAAGGTCCGAGAGGGCCCCAGCTGAGGGGATGAGGCCTCAGAGCTCCTACAAGGTCCTCACACCAGAGTCTGACGGTCCAAGCGCGTCCCCGTGGCTAGGCCACCTCTGGAAGGGAAGCGCATGCCAGGCGGCAGGATACGGTGGGCTTCCCTTTCCCAGCAGGAAGCTCCACACCCCAGGCCCTCCTCCCCCTGCATGGCTGCACCGGGCATGTCAGAGGCGCTGCACTCAGTCCTGCGCAAGCCCCGCCCCCAGCCCAAGTCTGCACCTCCAGCCCTGATCAGTGCACCCGCCCAGGTCTACACCCCCAGCCCTGGCCGGTGTGCACTCTGCTCTCAGGGCTTCAGGACTGTTGTGAGGTTAAATGAGATGCCAGGTGTGGGTCACCTTGCCCTGCCGGTGCCTGGCACAGCCAGCGCCCTCTTTCTCCCTTTCTCCTGCAAACATTGGGTCCCGGCTGGCCCTGGGCCAGCCCACCAGGAGCAGAGCCCCGTGGCCCGCTCCCACGGGTTGCTCTGACCCCAAGCTGGCTTCTCGGATATGACCCCCGTGCCCTTCTCTAATTTGTAAAGCAAACTCCGGGGAGGTGGGGAGGAGGGGTGCGGATAAGGACTCTTCACGGGCCGCTGGGTCCTCTCTGCTCCGTTCAGGACAGATTAGGTAGCCATCCATCAGCGGCCCCCCCCAGGGACCAGAAGGAAAGAAAGCCGCCCCTCCCTCAGAACCCTCGGAGCCCCTGCTGGGAGGTCACTGGGCGGGGTGGGGTCCCCAGGCTGGCTAGGGGCCAGCCTCGCCCCACAGCTCCGGGACTGGGCACCGCATCCCGCTGATCTTCGGGTCTTCGGAAGGCAGGGAGTTCCCTCTTTGGGGTCATTTGTTTCCGAATGTCCCCCAGAGACTGTTCCCCTGGGGAGGCGAGGCCCCTCCCTCTCCAGTAGCCTGGGGGGGGGAGGGGCGGTTAATGCCCAAAGGGCTGCAGACCAGCCTTTTGGAGTTGGGACCGGAAGAGGCTTCTGGGTCTGATATTTGCCCTCAGGTGTGAGCAAGGGCCATTAGGCCCCCTGGCCCAGCCCTGCCTCCCTCCCTCCTCCCTTCTCTGGCCAGGGCTCTGGCAGCTCCTCAGGGAGCCCAGGATGGTCGGAGCCGTGGGTGCAACCTGTTGAGCGCCCGGACGACCACTCCCGCCCCCAAACTCACAGACCCCTCCTGACACATATGGGCCCATCACAGAGCAGAGGAGCTGAGCGGCGACAGCCTGGCGGCGGGGGTGGGGGAGGGCGCAGCTCCGAAGCAGCCTCCCCGGGTGCTAGCTGAAGCTTCCCGAACACACTCTCCCACGGGCCGCGGGGCCGGTCCCGCTCCTGGTCCACGCAGCAGCCGCGGGGGCCGGCCGGGAACGGCGCCGGGTCCTGGGCAGTCATGCAGGAGCGGACAGACCGGTGGAGACGGATCCCCACCGAGGAGGGCGCGGCTCTAGGGACCGGCTGGGTGGGCACGTTCGCGGCAAGGCGGGGGCCTTCCGGGCGGGGGGCCTGTGAGCGGGGCCTCAGGCTGGGCGCCCTGGGACCCTAACGAGACAGGCCGGCGGCCCGACTCCCAGGCCTGCGAATGTGACCTCATTCGGAAAAAGGGTCTTCGCAGGGGCAACTGATCATGTTGGAGATCCGCAGAGAGGTCACCCTGGGGTGAGGCGGCTCGTTCCTGGGGGTCCTCGCGAGAGAAAAGGGGACTGGATCACAAAGACGCACGCACAGGGCTTGGGGGACGCATGAAGACAGAGGCGGAGAGGGGGCGACGCGACCGCGACCCCGGGGCAGCAGAGCCAGGGGAAGGGTCCTGTGGCCGCATGACTTGGGACTGCGGCTCCCAGGCTCTGGGGAAAGACGTCTGGGGCTTGGGGCGCCGGTCTGCGGTCACCTGTGACAACAGCCCCGAGCGTCGCCCCAGGTGCCGGGCGGGCGCGGAGGTGAACAAAGGTGAGCGCGGGCGCCCTCCCGGAGGAGGGAGCCGCTCAAGGGGAGGACGCGGGATCCGAACACAGCGAGTGCGGAGGGACGAGGGGCGGGGAGGGGCCCTGCGGGGCCCAGGCCGACGCCCCGCGTGCCCCAGACTGGGGGGCTCGCCCCGCGTGCCCCAGACTGGGGGGCTCGGACACAGGGCTTCGGCCTCGGGCGTCCAGCCGTCCGGGCTCACGGCGTGGCCGGCAGACCCCGCCTCCTGCCGCGAGCTGGCCGAGTGGAGAGAGACGTTACCTCTGGGGTCCTTCTTGCGAGGACACTAACCCCCTGCGGGGACTGCACCCGCACGACCTCGCGGCCTCCCCAAGGCCCCGCCTCCTGATACCTCCCACGGGTGTTAGGCTTCAACACATGTGGTCGGGGGAACGCACAACCGGGTCGTACCAGCCCCTCTAAGTAATCTGTGCCTCGCTGCCCCCCCCCCAGGCGTGCTGTGACCCTGGTTCCCAGGACTGTGACGGTCACTCACTGTCCCTCGGCTCTGAGCCCCCCTTCTGCAGTCAGCTCCGGGACACTGGGGTCTGCGTCCCCTTCCCCTGGCCAGCTGGGTCCCTTCAGGCTCCGCCCCTAGGAGCGCTGGGGGCGTGGCCACGGGCAGGTCCCACCCCTTCCGGTCTGCTGCTTGCGTGTTGCCATGGCAACGCGCCTCCACCTGCCTGCCGGCCTCTCTTTCCCCTGAAGCCCTTGAGCCCAGTTTTTGGCTCACCCTCCCCCTGGACCAGTCTCAGGTCTGCGCCTCCTCCGAGGTCTGGGTCCTGCACTAGCAGCCCGCCCACGTCTGCCTGCTGGGTTTATTTTATTTAATTTTGTTCACGCTTATTCATTCATTTTCTAGAGACAGAGCATGAGTGGGGGAGGGGCAGAGAGAGAGGGAGACATAGAATCTGAAGCAGCCCCAGGCTCCGAGCTGTCAGCACAGAGCCCGACGCGGGGCTCAAACCCACGGACTGTGAGATCACGACCTGAGCCGAAATCGGAGGCTCAAACGACTGGGTCGCCCAGGCGCCCCTGGCTACTGAGGTTAAATCACTCCTTCCTCTTTGCACCCCTGTCCCAGCGCTGGGGTGCTCCCCCTTCCCACGGCGGCGTCTCCTGGCCTCTTAGGGTCTTTTTCTGCCTTCCCAGGTCTCTGATGCCTGGTTAGAGGTTCTTTCCATGAAGCTCTCCCGGCTGGAAGAGCCGGTGTCTGCCCTGGGCGCCCAGCCTGAGAAGTGAGGAGAGAAGGGGACTCTGTGCCCCGGAGTCTGGGGAGTCCCGCCTCAGCCTGCTTTCAGGGAAGTCCCTCTCTGCGGTCTCGAGTGGTTCACCCGAGGTCTCTGGGAGGGGCTGTCCAGCCTAGGGGTCTCCCAGAGCTGAGTAGTCACCGCGTGAGGAGCCCCGCCGGACCCCAGGTTCCACGGAGCGCGTCTCGGAGACTCGGGGCTGGATTTGGAGGCCACGGGACAGGTCAGCTGGGAACATTCATCCTGGAGCCCAGCAGGTGTTTGCTGCTCCGCTGCCCCCCCCCCCGGGGCTCTCGGCCACTGTGAGGAACACCCCCCAGGGCTGGCACATGTGCAGGGGGGAGGCCCCCTCTCCCACACAGCCCATCCCCGGTGCTGGGGGCTCTGGCAGCCGCAAGCTGAGGCCCACCGTGGGGGGCACCTCCGAGGCCAGGGCTCCCTCTCGGGCAAGGCAGGAGGACCAGGGCTGGCCTTCCCCTCCCCGCATCTCTGAACAAGAGCGGACAGGGGACCGGCGAGGTGTCCTAGAGGCTGACACCTTGCATTGCCCAGCCAGCCCCGGACAGCTGCCGGGCGGCCCCGCGGGGCCAAGACGGGCCGCACTCAGCCCAGGCTCAGTGAGTCCATCCCAGAGACAGGACCCAGGTCCCCTCCCCCGAGCGCTGTGGGATTCGGGGTCCACGGCTGCTTTGCTTCCAGCCCAGTCCTCATGGCTGCAGAGTGGGCTCGGCGATCCTTCCCCAGGTTTTTGGGGGTGCACAGTGACAGACGGTCAGCGCCTCCAGGAGGCTGGTTCTACGTGCCCCCCACAATTCTGTGGCTCTGGAGTTGGGGGAGCACATCTTTTTAAAACACAAAAAATAATGATAAACAATACCCAGAAGTCTCTGCTTCCTCCAAAAGGAAAAAAAAAACATATGAAAATAAAATCGCTCTGAGCAAACTTACTCTTTATGCAGGGAACTGGCTTTACCTCCATCAAAAGATACTTTCCCTTAAATATCATTAACGCGTTTCCAGACAGGAGAAATTTACTGCTGTTACCTGTGGACAACTATTATGCTAATCTCAAATCTAGAGCCAAAAATATGCTCTGACAACAATATGGATGCTTTTCTTTCTAGGTTGCCTCCCACGTGTGATCAGCAGATGCAGACCGACGTGCTTTTAGCTCCTAAGGTGTGCTGGAAAGTGCCAGAATGTGATGAAAACCACGGGCCGGGATGATGTGAACTGGGGGGAATGTCATCCGTCTGGCTTCCTGCTGCCCACCTGCTTGCCTCAGGGACCCCCACCTCCTTCTCGCTGCCGGCTCCTCCTGAGACCCAGGTGCCCCTCTGAGAACCCCCGTCCTCAGCTCACCAGATGCCCCACCTCTTCCTTACCCGCCTCACTGTCCCTTCGAGTTCCAAAGGCTTTTCATCCATGCACTGGGTCAGCCCGCACTGAAAAGAGCTGCCTGGTGCCGTGCAGTGCTGGGGGGTAGGCAGCAGGGACTTGGCCCCTACCCCCCTCCCCCCCCCCACAAAGATGGTCACGGGACTGAGCAAGGGAGGCTGACTTTGCCCAAGGGAGCGGAGACTCTCCCTGCACAGAAGGTACTTCTGACTTCCTGGGGGGCCGGTAGAACAGGCAAGGCAGAGAGCCGGTCCCGGAGGCCAAGACATGGAGGTGTGGGTGGGCTTAGCCCCTCCTGGGCCTGCCAGGAAGGGAAGGGCTTGCAGGAGGAGACGGAGGGGAGGCGGGGCGGGCAGGGCTCCGTGGTGTGGGGTTGGGGCCCCATTTGCTGGGCGACCTTGGGAAAATCACTTCGCCTCTCTAGGCCTTGGTTCCTGCCTTTCTGAAATGAAGAGAGCACGAGGGTGCAACCCAGAGGCCACGACTCCCACTCAGGAAGGGCCTTGGCTGCTCGCTCGCCGCTTTTCTAGAAAGGTCGCTGAAGATTGGCGCACCCCAGGCTTGCAGTGGGGAGTCCTGGATGCAGGGAGGGCGGACGCGGGTGTAGCGTTTGGCGGGGAACACGGGGCTGTTCGGAAATTGCTGCCTGAGATTCCAAACCCTTCTGCGTGAACTCTCCCAAAAAAGTGCTCAGTTGAAAAAAGCCAGGCTCCTTCGCGGGGGAAGTTTTCAAACCCTCCAGGTTTCCCGGGTAACGCCCGTTCGCATGCAGAACGGGAAGTGACCTCACGGGGCACCCAGGGCTTCTAGAGACCTCTTCCCAAGCGCAGACCCCGGGAGAAGGGTTAACAGCCCTGCCATGTTCTCGTTAAATCCGTCTTGTTCCGCCCTAACTCCGAGCTTGCACATGCTTTTCGGTGCATTGAACCGGGGCCGCGGTGATTTGTTTTTCCCGGACTCATTTCCATTTAAATCTGCTGCCCTTCGAGCCCCTGGTCTTGCATAATGCAAGAGCTCTTGAAGTGAAATCAATCGGAGCTTGAAGGAAATGGATGTGTATTCACGTCTTCTGGGGGGCTTTCTGCCCAGCACCTCGGAGCTCATGGTGTTCAATCCCTGATGGCATGAGTGTGCCCGTGCCCACATGTGCAGAGGCTGGGCGGCACAAGGCAGTCGGTGTCCCGGGTTCAAATCCCCTTCTTCCTGCTGCTGTGCAGACTTAGTGACTTCCCTGACCTCCCTGTGCCTCCTTTTCCTGATCAATAAGCAACAAGCAGGGTGGCCCCTCTTCTCACCAGGCTGCCAGGGAACTCAGTCATCAGGTTCGCAGAAAAATCCCCCTCTACACCCCCCCCCTTCCCCGTGTGGAGTCAGGAAAGGGCGATTTATCTTGGGCGCTGCCTCCTCCCAAGGGAACTGAATGTCCAAAGTCAGGTGCAAGTTCGGGGCGGAGGGCCCCGTGTGTCGTGTGGCTCTGGCTGGGTCCAGGCTGGGGCCCATGCACTTTCCAACCTCCCACAGCCCAGCTGGGGGGCAGGGAAGCCACGTCGGGGTCTGGCCGCAGCTGGGGACTCACAGGTGGGGACTCAGCTGTTTTGGAGGCTGGGGTTGGACCACCCGGCTGGACCTGGGACTCTAGGACCCAGGAAAGCTGAGGAGCCGGGAAGGCGCTCAGGCCCACAGCGCTGACACACACCCATCAAAACCTCCTAAGTTCCTGGAACTCGGGAAACCAATGGCCTGACCCGTTTTTTCTGGCTGAGCTGGGGCTGGGTCCCCAGGTGAGAGAAGAAAAGCCCCTGGAGGTGCGGGTAAGAGCAGGGCACGCTGTGGGCACCCTTACCGGCTCTGCGGCTCACGTCAGGGCACACTCAGGTATCGGCTGCCCCTGAGGCAGGTCTTCCTCCCGCAGAGAGGAGTTGATGCCTCTGCCCCGTGGGTGAGGGGGCCTGGCTGTGGATCTCTGCAGAAGCTTCTGGAGACCCACGGGGTCCCTGAGTCCACAGCATCAGGCCTGAGCACCACCAGTGCCCAGCACTGTCGAGAGGTCTGGGGCATTTCTCCGTTCCTGGTCCCCGACTGGGACTGAGAGCATGCTTCCGGCGCCCTCTCCCCCCAGGAGGCCACACCTGGAGGCCACACGATCTCCGTCATTGTCCGGAGAGGCCAAGTCCCAGCATGGAGAGGGGAACCCAGACACCCACAGGGGCGGCCGGTCGCCGGTGGCCCTGAGGCCCATGTAATCACATGAAAAATTAAAGAATCACATTGAAAACTAGAGAGACAGCACTGGTTGCCTTTGGTTTTGTTTTTAACGTTTATTTATTTATTTTTGAGAGAGAGAAAGAGGAAACACAAGGTGGGGGGGAGATCGGAGAGAGAGAGGGAGACACAACGTGAAGCAGAATGGGAAGCTGTCAGCACAGAGCCCGACGCGGGGCTGGAACCCACAAGTGGGAGATCGTGACCTGAGCCAGAGTCGGGTGCTTAGAAGTCAGCCGCTTAGAAGTCGGAAGCTACTGAGCCACCCCGCCCCGCCCCTCATGTTTGGTTTGTTTGTTTGTTTTAAACAAACCGTCTGCCCTGGCAGCGGCTGGCTTGGGCTCCCTGAGGCCTGGGAGGCTCCGTGGTGAGCAGCCCTTGGTGCGTGTGCCTCCACCTCCGTGTTCACAGTGAATGTGCCCTTGAATCTGGTTTGCCAGACCCCGCCAGGCACCTTCTGCAGCCCATGGCCCTCCAGGTCTCCGGGCAAGCAGGCAGGACCGGGGTTGCGGGGGGCTCTAGGACTGGGCACGGCCCTGCCCAGCACCCCACCTCTTGGGCCCAGTGGGTTGTCCCTAAGCCCACACCTCCCAGCCTGCGCTCAGCTGCACTGTCACCCCCGGGACCTGGGAAGGTTGGCCTAGGCTCAGCCCCGCTGGGAGGGACCCAGGGCAGCTTGGCAGGGGCCACAGCCCGTGGCCTCAGAGCCGAAGGGAAGGCAGGGAAACAGACTGGAGGGGGGGTGGTGGTTGAGGGGAGGCCTGGGAGCCTGGCCACACGCAGGCGTCTGGGAGGCTCTGCAGGTGCCCAGCGTCCCTGTCACTAGCCCAGCTGGCGCTGCTCTGGAGCCCCCAGTGCAGTCGGGGAGGGCAGCCCACAGGCCACCTGGGGGGCCGCCGGCAGCCCCAGGACAGAGCACTTGGTGCGGGAGCCAGAGGCCTGGGAGAGGACCTGGGGGGCTCGGGGGGTCCTGGGGGAGCTCAGGGCTCAGGCCCAAGGCCTGAGGCAGGGCTGGCTTCCCACGTTCTGGGGACCCAGACAGTCACACAAGGCTCTGGCCTTCTTCCCTGTCACTGCCGGGAATGTCATGATGGTTATTAATTTTTGAACAAGGGGTCTGCATTTTGCCACAGAATTGTGCAGCCACAGAGGCCTGGAGAAGAGGGAGCCTCAGATCCCAGGGCCTGGGGCACAGCTGGGCCTCCCACTCTGTGCCGAGCCACCCAGGCAGGATGGATGGGCGGAGGGTCTCTGCTCCTCAGCCAGACTAGGCCTGCCACGTACCCCTCCCCCCCAAGGCGCTTCCGCAGCCGCCGGCGGGTAGGGGGTCAAGGCTGGGCGGGAAGGTTAAACAAGCAGAGGGTGAGGGGGGTGGGGCAGCGCGGGGAGAGTAGCGCGTCCCCAGCTCCCAGGGGGTCCTGCTGGGGGAGAGGAGGTCATCGGGGGAGCAGGATGGGTGGGGGGCGGGGTGATCAGCGCAGAGTGCGGGGCACCAAACGCAGTTCAGGGCCCGGGCGCGGCCTGGGTAAGACCCAGACAACCCGGCGGGCTGATGGGGGCAGAGACGGCAGCCGGGGATCCAGGCCCCGGCCAGAGTCTGTGCGGAAGCTCCCAGAACCACCCCGGAGGTGCCCCTCGGAGTGCTGCGTTGAGAGCCAGCCGAGACCGAGGGCAAAGGCCGGACAGGGGCGTTAAGGTGGGTCTTTGCTTTTGCTGCTGATGCTTAAAGCGAAAGGTGCTGACCCACAGCACCGGCCGTGCAGGGGCGCGGTTGCAGGTTGCTGCGGGCTAGAGGGGTGCACGCGGGAGGCACCGGGGCTCCCCACTACCCAAACCTGGGGGGGCCTATGCTCGCTAGCTCCCCCCCCCCCCAGTGTCCGCTGGGGTCTGCAGCCTACACGTCTGGCAGCGCATTGAAGACAGTATCTCTCCCTGAGGTCTCCGGTGAAACGGGGGGTGGGGGGCAGTCTGCAGGCTCCCCGGCCGCCGCTGGGCCTCTTTATCCCCTCTGCTAAGACTCAGTTTCTCCATCTGGGAATGGGCACCCAAGGCGGCCCCTGGCAGAGTGGCTACGGGGCAGGAGGGCAAAGGTAAGGGACGAGATCGCTAATGCCGGATGCCCCGAGCGCCGCTGGCTCCAGCGAAGGCCCGAGGCCAGGTGGGGGAGCATCCAGACCAAGTGGGGAGCGTGCATTCTTGGGACCGCAGGGCCAGAATCCTGCCCCAAAGGCGCAAAAGGCTGGGAGGGCGGCAGCGGCCCAAAGGGGCGGGGAAGGGGGGGCTGGGGGGGAATCTGGGGGCTGGCGCAGGAGGTCGTTTCCTGGGGCGGCTTCTGTCTCAACGCTTGCGCTCCGCCCGGCCTCACCCTGACTCCCAGCCGCGCGCCTGGCCGCGGGGCGCAGTCCCGGGACCGCCCTTCCCGCTTTGTGCCTGCGCGGAGCCGGCGCTGGGGCTCCCGGGACCGGTGCTGGGCGCCCCGGGAACTCGCCACCGCGGTGCGCCCCCGCGCGCAGTCACCGGCCTGCGTCCCGCGAGCGCGGCCAGCTAACTGCCGGGCTCCTCCGCCTCACCTTTGCTGAAAGACTCGAGCAGGCTCTTTCTGGAAAGAGGCGCCGACCTAAGGGGTTGAGGGCAGTTATCCTCTCCAACTGCATCAGGAGCGGGGGCGCGGCCACGGGGTCCTCCCGGAAGAGCACCCCGAGGTCCAGGGAAATCAAGAAAGAAACCCAGATACGAGGACAGAGGCGCCAGACCCTGCTTAAAATACGCGCAAACGCTGCAGGCTGGGCAGATGGAGGGTTTGAGGGCATCTGGAT
>NW_027551568.1:2673462-2675684 GCF_008692635.1 Crocuta crocuta
CCCACCCCACCCCCCCCTGCCCGGGAGGGTCTGGGACCGAAGCAGGCATCCCCACCCACAACCGGATGAATCCCCGGTTGGCTTTCCCAGCCGGGCTCGCAGACTCAGCACCGGTCGGGGAACATGTCCAAGGAGCCGAGCTGGAGGCCTGAGCTGGGACAGAAGAGCTAGGCGGACGTGGTGCAGGCTGGAAGGGCTGCCTGGAGGAGACGATGCGCAGACTGCGCTGGGAAGGTTAGTCCCTGAGGCTGAGTGTACCTTCCCACCATCCCTCCTTCCCAGTGTCCCCTGGGTCCCCTCTGCTTCCCACTAAGGACACTGGCTTCCTGGCAAACATGTGGCACCAGCTGGGACTCACCCCTGCAGTCAGCAGATATTTGTGGCGCATCTTCCAGTGTCTAGCAAGGTTCTAGGCCCGGAGGATCCGCAGTGACTAAAGCCGGGCTGCCCTGGGGGGAGGGGGTTGGGCGGGGTGGCAGGTAGTAGGCACACAGTAGGGTGTGAGGGCCCCGAAGGTGCCGGGGCGGGAGGAGGAGGCGTCTGAGCTGGGCCAGGGTGACAAGATCCTGATGCCGTGCCGGGGGTGGGGTCGGTGGAGTAGAGGAAGCACAGGATTCTGTGTCACTGCTGGGGGTGGGGGAGGAACGGGTCACAAGGTGACTGCCAGGCTTTGGGAGGCAGATCCAGAGGCAGGGGCCGCAGGGCCTTCCCCAAAGCGGAGGCGCTGACTGCTGCACGCATGCGTACAGGGAGATGCCTCAGGACCGTGGGGGCGGCCTCGCCCCGCAGCTGACCGCAGCCTCCCCTGGGCCAGTGCAGGCGCGGGGTGGTGAGTCACCTGCGGCAGCCCTGGGAGGCCAGGATCCGTGTTGTTCCCATTCTCTTGATGGGGAAACTGAGACTCAAGTCCCTCAGCAACACCGCAGTAAGCACAGTGATGGTGCACCTGACTTGGGGTCCCCTACTGAGGTCACACCATTTGGGACATAGCTCGTAATCCCAGGGACAGCTGACACCAGGAGACAGACCCACTGAGGCCAATTCTGCCCAAAGATGCAGCAAATTCACATTCAAAGCAAAGCAGGCTTGCTGCTTCCCACGTTCACGCTTTCCCCGGGGCAGCGGGGCAGGTGGGGACTGGGGAGGGGTCGGGGGAAGCGGCCATGGCCCACCTCTGCCTCTGGGCACAGCCCTGGGAAGAAGTAGGACCCCCCCCCCACCTCGCTGGCCTGCGCAGGCCCAGGGGGGGAGAGGGGATGCCTGGGCAGGGGGCTGGCTCTCCCATCAGCTCTGGGTCAGCGAGCGATGGGTGTGGAATTGGCGTGAAATCGGGGCTGTGCAGACTAAGCCAGTTAAATTAAGACAGTGTTAGAGCCTGGGGGGCCCGATAGCCCTCCCGCCTCGGGCTCCTGCCCGGGAGGGACTGGGTCAGACAGCACCCACTGAGGACGGCTTCACGGCCTGGTGCCCGCGCGGAGCCCTCAGTGGGCGCTCAGCTGGGATTTGCTCCTCTGCTCCCCCTCCCACTCTGGTGGCCAGCTGGCCCAGGGAAGGCCCCTTCCTCTCGGCCTCTGTGGCTTCCTTTCCCCCAGGGGATGGCTCTCAGGGTCCCCTGGGGCAAATCCCGACTCTGCCACCTTCAGTGGGCGGCGGGGTGAATGCCACCACCTCTCAGGACCTCTGCTCCCTCCTGGCGGAGCTGGGCCAGGACCCAGGACTGCGTGTCCGCAGGGGGAGTGGCCCTGCACACTCTTCCCGCTTCTCATTTTTGTCTGCAGACCTTTCTGCCTTGTCCAAGGCTAGAGCCCTTAAGCCTCACACAGGGGGGAGGGAGGGAGGGAGAGGAGAGGGAAGGAGAGGGGAGGAGTTAGAGGGAAGGAGGGAGAGGAGAGGAGGAGGGAGGGGGGAGGGAGGAGGGATGGAGGAATTTGGGGGAGAGCCCTCACTGTGCACTAGACCCAGGAGACAGATTTCAGGGACAGCTGAGCTCAGCAGGGGCCCCAGAGCTGGGGCACCCGGAGCCGGCATTACCCAGGGTGCTGGGGGCTCCGGGCCCCACTGGGCAGGTCTCCCCCGGCACCTGCACCGGGCGGGGGGTGGGGGGACTCAGAATCGCCAAGCCCATGGGGCCGCAGCACTGGCAGCGGTGGCCCAGGAGAGAGAGGCGCAGAGGCAGCTGATGTTCCAGAATTTAAGGAAATGCAGTGTTCCTGGGATCAAGC
>NW_027551568.1:2675689-2681482 GCF_008692635.1 Crocuta crocuta
GCAGCCAGAGCCAGAGGGGAGTCCAGGGCCCCTGCTGCTGGGTTTGGCTTTCTGATTTATCTCCAGAATGCATACATTTTATCCACCTGTTTACCCCTGAGCTGTACTTGTCTCCAGTGGTGGTGGTGGTGCTGCTCAGCAACCCCCCCTGAGGGAGCCCCCAGCCCACGGGCCCCGGGGTGCACTCCACTCCTCGCTTGGGGACCTGACACTCCCCACTTCACAGCAAGTACAAGTCAGGGGCTCTGCCTCCACTGTTTCCGCCCCCCCCCTCCAGGGGCTGCCCTGTGCTGTGGGGGGAGATGCATAGGACTGGAAGTGTGGGAAGCCGGGGGGAACCCTCCGCTGCAGGGGGGTGCTCTGCCCCAGGCCAGCTCTTCTCTCGCTTTCTGCAGAGGTCAGAACCCCCTCCCCCAGGAGGAGGCTCAGGGGTGTGCTGCTGGTGCAGGCCCAGTGCGCCCCCCAGCGCCCCTCCCCTCCCCCAGTCTGGGCAGCTCACTTCCTCCTGGCGCCCGGGGTCCCCTCTTATAAAGCTGTGCCAGGAGAAGGCCGCCCTCTGGGGTCCCCCTTGCTCTCTCTCCCGTTGGCACTGGGGACTGGGTGGCCTCCTCCCTCCGGGGCTGACTTGTCAGCTACATGGATGAAACAGATGTCTCCATCTCCTCGCAGCCTCGGGGTGGTGGGGGTCCCCGTGAGCTGCGGGAGCAGAGGGGCCGGGGTGCGGCTTGCCGGCCAGAGGAGGGAGGGCGCTGTCCACCTCAGCCCCTTGTGGGCGTTCAGGTCCCCTCCCGCGCTCCTGCTGTCACAGGCAGGACCTGGCTGGGTCCGTCCTCGTAGCAGGTGCATGTCCGTCCCCAAGAGAAAACTGAGGCCCAAGGGGGCTGGGGGCTTGGGCGTGGCCTACCCTGAGCCCAAAGAATGGCTGCTTGTGGCATCCACGTCCCTGAATGAGGACAGCCCCCAGGAGCGGGCGGGGCTGGGACCCTGGCGGGGGTGGGACACCCACCTCTGGGGTCATCTGCAGGCCTTAAATGAAGAAAGTCTGTCCTTACAGACGTCCTGTGGAAGTGGAGGGGTGAGGGAGGGAGGGAGGGAGGGAGGGGACTGTAATTCCCGGTCCCTGTCTGGGAATTACATTTTAGAGTCCGATTCGGGCCAGGCACCAGCTGGCCATGTGGGCCCACAGGCGTCCCCTGGGGAGTGAGTGGGTGCTCCAGGATCNCTCCCCTGGGGAGGGAGTGGGTGCTCCTGGGTCCAGGCAGGCAGCGTGCCCCCCGGGGTGCGGCAGGCCAGCCCTCCCCTCCCTGACCCGCTTCCCGCTTCTGTAGGACAGTGTTGGACTGAAGTCTTAGCAACGCCGCACACCTGACCGTCCTGAGCCTCCTCCAGCCGTGCCCCCCAGCTGAGTGATGTCCCCCTTACCTGTGAAGGGGAGAGCGGAGTTCAGCAAACGGGTGCCCTGGGGGCCCAGCAAACAGATCAGTTGGTCGGGCCCTGGTGGAAACCATTCTAGCTCTCTGCCCTCCACCTTGTTTTTTGTCTTAGGAAGAGCACTAGCAGTGAGCAGATTTCCACCGCAACGTGGGACTCCCCACCCCCACCCCCTCCTCCGCTAACCAACAAAACAGTGGGCTTCCCCTGGACTCTGGGGCTGCTGGCCTTGAACTCGGGCCTCACGCGGCAGTGACATCGTCCTTGATGGATTCTGGGTCTGCGGGGACCCTGTTCTTCCCTGGCTAGGCGGGATCACAGAGCATGGGCGAGAAGGGCACGGGGGCCTCGGGACCCCTCCCGCACCCCTCGCTTCCCTGTGGAGCGCCGTTCGGGTGCAGTAGACCAGGGAGAGTGTCCAGCTGTCCGCCCGTCTTCCCTGGTGGACGAGGCTGGACCTGACTCTGGCCGGGCTCCTTCCTGTGAGCAGCGCGAGGCCCCGAGGCCCCACTGCATCGCTGGGTAGTTGCTGAACAAATGATGGAGTGGATAGATGAAGTGGCCGATTTCTCCAAGCCTGAGTCCACGGTCCGTGGCATGACAGGTCCTGGCTGGGGGCTGAATGAGCCCTAGGGACCACTGCCCTCGTGAGCCAGGCTGGCTGCCAGGCTTAGGTCCCCCCTGGGGGCAGAATTCCGACAAGCATTTTGGAAGATGGGGAAGAGCCTCACTTCAGTTCGGCCCCACAGTAGCCCCCGCACCAGAGGCTTTAAGGCACTGTGTTTGTCGGAGGGATGGTGTGGGGTGTGGGGGTGCCGGGCGGTCTTAAGGGGGAAAGCGCCTGCTTGCACCTCTCCGCACAGAAGGGTGTTCCTTCGAGCCAGTTCCGGACATGCCCTCATGGTGGAGCTGTTGGGACGGGACCCGCTCCTCCAGCCCCTGCGTGGCTTCTGCTTTTTAAGCTTTCAGAATAAATTAGCCTTCGGTGGATACCTCCTCTGTGCAGCCATTTAAAGAAGCAGAATTCCAGCAAAATCTGGTTTATTTATAGACTCGGGTCCACGAAGCTGTTTTGTTTGAGCACACCCTCCCCTGGCCCCGAGAATGTGATGTAAGGTGATTCGGACGCGTTTATTCAGTTCCGGCTGCTCTTGCTGCCTCAGCAGCCTGAGCCGCTGGGGGCACTGTGGGCTCAGAGCCCGGCCCCACCTTGCACGCTCTGTCGCTGCTTTCCGCCTGCTGCGGGGACTGGGCACAGCCTCCCACCTCGTGACCCCCGCCAAACGATTCCTTTTGGGGGGCTCTGCATAAGCTGGAGACCTCACCAGTCACGAAGGATGCTAAGCGCAGAGGCCCATGTGGGCTGCGGGCACTGGGTGAGGTTAGAGACCCGGCCAGGACGCAGGACCACACCCTGGGGGCTCGGCCTTGGGGTGAGGGCGCAGGGGACAGCATGGCGGGGGAGGGGCAGCCTCTGGCTTGCGGTCAGCGTGAAGGACACACAGGGACAGAGGCTTCTATCCCAGGGGCGCAGGCAGGACCAGACCCCAGGCCGCGAGGCTTATAGCCGCCCCCGCAGGCACGAAGGCGCTGCCATCACCGGACAGTCCCCGATGGTACAGCTGTGTGTTGTGTGAAGTTGGGTGACCAGCACGTCAGATTTGACAGGCGCCCCCTCCCTGCCCATCCCTGCCCAGTCCACACAGCTGTGCCCACCCAGACCCTGGCCAGCCTCTGGTGGGGTCCCCCCAGGGAAGGAGCCCCGGGCACCGGCGGGCAGAGGAAGCCATGTGCATGGGCGAGACCACCCCGAGCATACACACGGCTGGAGCGTGACTTGTCTGAGGCACTGAAATCGGGGGTCTCATCAAGGAAGGGGGCGGGTCCCTGGGCCCAGAGCACAAAACTCTGTCAGGCGTAGCTCTCCTCTGAGGCTGTGCAGCAGCCTGGAGCTCGCCTCTGCCTCGTGGTGACTGGGCTCTCACAGACCGTTTCTCACACGAGCTGGCCTCTTGCACAACTGGCCTCAGAGGCCCAATCTTTCCGCGCGTCCTCTCGAGTGTGAGTAAAGAGGATGGCAGGCACAGAAGATGTGGCGAGCGATCTTGTGTGGTAGTGAGCTCCCCGTTGGGAGAGGTGTGCAAGCAGCAGGTGGATGACCCCTGTTAGGAAGATTCTACATGGAGCCATTGTGTGGGACCCTCCCTCTGAATTAATTTTCCAGGACGGTTTCCAAGTGTGGCTTAAAGTCAGCTTTCTGTGGCCACTGGGCTTGCGTCACCCAGGCCAAAAGAGCAAACGGCAGGTATATGGGTATGTGTGGAGGGAGCCGGAGCCAGGCTGCTGCGCTGGAGGCTGACGAGGATGTAGATGGTGTCGTGGGCTGAAGAATGTCCCCCCGTAGACAGCACATCCTGATCCCCGAAAACATACAGATGTGCCCTTGGGTGGGAAAAGGGTCTTTGTAGATGAGATTAGTTAAGGACATTGAGATTACCCACGATTACCCAGGTGGGCCTTAAACACAGTTACATGGGTGCTAAAAATGGGAGACAGAGATCACACACACACACACACACACACACACACACACGTAAGACAGAGGCAGAGGTGGGGCAGGGCGGCCACAAGCCCACCAGGCTCGGAGCCCCAGAGGGGCAGGGCTGTGTGGACCCTTGATGTCAGCCCAGCGACCCCGATGTCAGACTTCTGCCCCCCCCCCCCAAATTTCTGATACACTTCTGTTGCTTTAAGCTGTCCAGTTTGTGACTTGGGAGCGTGGCCAGGGCCGGGCGTCCCCAGCTGGGTTCCCGGGGCTCCACAGCACACTCGGTGTCCTGGACAGGCCCGGAGCCCAGGCCATGGCTGCAGGGGCCCAGCAGAAGGGTGCTTTGGGTCTGGGGGCCCCTCAGTCTTGCCTGGGGCCTGGGGCCCCCATAGGAATGCTGGTGGGAGGGCTCTCCCCAGGGCGGGGAGCTGGGGGGGGCAGGGAGAGCATCTTGGGGGCAGGCGCTGGGCTGGCGTCTGCAGGGTCTTCCCCCCACCCCTGCCAAGCCTGCGAGCCCCAGCCGGGCACGCGGCTCTGGAGAAGCCCAAGCTGGTGGGCAGATGATGACAGACGGGACGGGCGGAGATGCCATGTTAAATTCACCCCTCCGTCCAGCAAGTATCTCATCTCCTGCAGGACTTGCTGGAAAGGCTCAGTGGGTCGGAGCAGCAGAGTGCTGACAGCCTCTCCCCACTGGGCTCTGAGCCTTGGGCCAGGGGTGAGGAGGCTGGAGGGGGGGGGGGTGCGTGGTCACTGATTGAGACCCGAGGGGGCGGGGTGAGTGTGAGGCTGCGGTTGGTGCTCAGAGGGGCAGGAGGGGGAGGAGAGGCTGGGATCTCATCAATGCACACCAGCTTGTGCTCTCTGGACTCCAAATACAGTGCTCCGTTTCCGGTTCTAAACGGCCTGTCCACCCACAATGGGGCCAGGCGGGGGCGATGAAGGCAAGGGGACGGAGGCGGTCCCTTAACTTAGGCCCGCTGTCCACTCTTCAGTCTGGCAAAATAAAATTAAAAGGGAGGTACACTGCCTGGCAGCAGGGGTGTGGAGGAGAGGTGCCCCGTTCAGTGCCAGCGCAGGGGTGAAGCGTGGCAGCCGACGGGAAAAGCAGTGCGGAAAAGTGTGTCAGTGACACACGCACGCGCTACTGGGCCCCTCAGTCCTACTGCTGGGCTCTGTCTCCTAGAAACGCAAGGAGCCGCACCTAAAGGGACAGGGACACGCTCCCTTGTGAGGGACACAAACCCAGCGTTCTGTGGGGTCACCAGGGCCCCGACACGGCGCCCTGGAAAGGGAGATGGGGGAAGTGTGGCCCGCCAGCCACGGAGATGAATGCTGATCCGAGCCACGCGGCGGCGGGAGTTCGTGGAGGAGTGGAGCCTGCGCTCAGCAGGGGTGGAGCCTGCATGCAGCTTGTGACGTCGCCTTGGTGCTGTCTGTGAAGGTCTGTGTTAGACTGAATGAGTTCAGGGCAGTGGGGGAGGGTGTACCCAGGTGGGCACTGTGGGTTTACAGGGGCGCGAGGTGGGGGGTGGGCGGACACTAACGGCGTCCATGGCAGAATGCACATGGGTCTAAGGCTGTGTAGGTGTGCAAGGGGCACGTACAGGGCATCTGCCTGTGTGCACAAGGGATAGATGTGTGGATGCCGGGGTGGGGTCGTGCTGTGAGGGTGGGCGTGTGGGGGTGTGGAGGGGCGTGCTGGTGTGTGGGGAGAGGTGTGCAAATGGGTGTGGGTAGAGGTGTGGGTAGGGTTGTGGGCAGGGGTGTGGGTAGGGGTGTGGTAGGGGTGTGGGTTGGGATCGGGTAGGGGT
>NW_027551568.1:2681572-2681718 GCF_008692635.1 Crocuta crocuta
GAGAGTGGGTGTGCATGCGTGTTGTATGTGTTTGTAGGTTACACGTGTACCAGTATGCGAGTGGGTATGAGTGTGTGTCCCTGGGGATGTGCATGGAGTGTGAGTGTGTGAGGGGAACAGGGTGAGTGTGTAGGTGTGGGGGGGGG
>NW_027551568.1:2681891-2691248 GCF_008692635.1 Crocuta crocuta
CATCACGTATTTTTCCCATTTTCGAGTTCTCTGTGTGAGCATGTATTATTTATATAACAGAGAAGATCTTTTGTGGTGAATAAGAGATTGGGGTGAAGGCAGAGGCCTGGAGGGCCTGGGGCGTTGGGCAGGCGCCTCATCTGCGCAGGGGGTGCCCTCGGGGACGCCCCCATCAGTGTGGCCCGGGGGCTGGCCTCGGTGGGGGGCTCCCTCGGTCCTTGCTCCGTGCCCAGATCGTCCTGACTGTGGCAGCCCCGCCCCGGGGTCCCCAACCTCCTCCCCCCACCCCTGCAGGGTGGACTTGGCTGGGTGATGACCTGCCGGATGACCCTCGCCATTCTTCCCTCCCAGGGAATCATTCTGGGGACCTCTTTCTCCGTTTCTTTTTTAAAAATTCAGTAGCGCTCGCACCTGGTCCACACCCCAAATTGCACCAAGGTGCAAGCCGTGTGACAGCCAGACGCTGTCCTGCCTCGTCTCCGGGAGGGAGCGTCACCCCGCGTGTCCCTTCCCACGAACAGCAAGGCGGCACTCAGGCGGGGGCTGTGGGAGCTCAGTGCCACACGCCGGGGCTCGGGGCAGACAGCCCTGGTCTCGCAGCTCTGGAGGCCGCGAGTCCAAGATGGGGGGGCCCCGGCCGCGCTCCCCCGAAGGCTCCAGGTGGGGTGTGGGCGTGAGTTCCAGTCCCCCCGGTGCTGTCCCCACTGTCCCCGTGCGTCTGCCTCTTCAGAGCGCTCCTTCTAGAAGGATGCCAGGGTCAGAGTGTGAGCTGTCTTAACTAATTACATCCGCCAGGACTCTGTCCCCAAATCGGTCACATTCTGAGGCGCTGGGGGTTAGGGCTTCAACACAGGGATTTCGGGGGGACGCAGCTGAGCCCGTCACAGGAGCAGACACAGGGCGTGTGTGTGTACGTGGACCTACTGGTATCTGCCCCTCCCCCACGTACACGCGCGCTGTGCCCTGGCTTGCTCCCTTCCCCCGGCCTATTCCGGGGAGCGGGGTCCCGCATCAGGAGCACCTCCTTCTCTCCCCCGCTGCACGACACGTCCTGTGGCAGCGAGCGACCTCCACGTTGTCCGCCACCCTCCCCTCCGTCTTTCTGCGGGGGAGGTGAGCGTGGTGAGGTCACACGTGTGAAGCCCCAGATGGGGCCTGGCCATCGCGGGGGCTCCAAGTGCTCGCGGAACCCGCTGGGTGTGGGACTCACTCCTTGTGCAGGGGGGGTGAGGGCTGCCCCCCCCCCGGGTGTGCGACCCTGCAGCGGGGACACCGAGCCGAGCCATGTAAGGGGACTTTCCTGGGAAGAGGCTCCAGCTGGCACCCTGCACGGGGCCGGGCACGAACACGGCCTGCACCCCATCCACTCCAGGACAAAAAGGGGCAAGCCGGGCCAGACTGTGGGGTTCCCATACTGGCGCTGGCTGGCTGAGGCTTCCAGAAATTTCCCTCCAGCTGCTGGGAAGAGTTTCCCCACACTGTGGTCACCACCCTTTGTCCCAGCCGCATTTCTGCAAGTCACTTCCAATCAAGGTCACAGGCAGTGCCAGCTGTCTGAGGGTCCCCAGTGGTTCGGATAACTCTGAGCACAGCTCGGCCCCATTGTGGAAACTGAGTCCGGCGTCCCCTCGAGGTGCTCTTCGTACCTGACCCAGACGTGTCCACGCCCCAAGCCTTAGAGACCACAGCGCCGCAGGTCTTCACTGAGGCAGGAAATGGCAGCATCCGGCCAGGCGGGACTGCGAACAGAGCGGAAGATTCTATCTTCACGCTTCAAAACAGTCCTGAGATCGTCCACCCAAGGAGTGTGTTCTGGGGACCCAGCAGGAGGCTTGCAGACACTGTGTCCCCGTCCCCGTCCAGGGGAGCCTCTTATGCGCATTTCCAGACGAGACAGTGCTGCCTGCTGGGCCCCAAGGCGGGTCCTCCGCAGGGCTGGGACCCCAATTCTCACATTGCCGTGAAAGATGCTGAGAAAAAAACAACCAGGCGATAGATAGAGGGACAGAGAGATGGGCAGATGTGGAAAGGCAACGCGCTGATGGAAGGATCTAGATGGTAGGCATTGAGGTGTTCTCTGGCCGATTCTTTCAACTTTTGCATGTTTGAAAGTTTTCAAAATAAAATGTCGGAGAGAAAATATACCCCCTCGTGAGTGAGAGTTCTTGGCAAGGTCCGGGGTTTGCGGGCATCTTCTCTGGGGAGGGGGGAGGCACGGGGACCAGGGGCCCNGGTGAGCAGAAGGGGGCCCGGGCCAGGCGCTCCCCGCAAAGGCCTTGACGGTTGGAGGTGGAGGGGTCTTCTCCGCACGGCTGGCTCCCCATTCCCAGGGTGGCTTTGTGAGGGGTGCTGACCCTGCCAAGGGGACAGGTTGGCACATCTCTTCACCTGCCCCCTCGCGCAGGGGCTGCAAGTGGGAAGGGCTGGGCCCCTCCCCTTCCGGGGCGATTCCATGGAGGGGGGTGTCTTCAGGGCTAGCTGGGGGGCGGAGTGGCCCAGGCTTTGGGCGCAGGGCTCCACTCCACGGGCTCCTATNCCCCCTCCCTCTCACCCTGCTCCTCCTTCTCCCTCTCTCTCTGCGAACCATCCACTTAACGCGTTATGAAAATTAGCCTCCTCTTTGCAGTGTTTAAAGGGGCACTTTCCCAGGGAGGGATGTGGCTACAGACCCTTAAAGGCCCAAATAATTTTCAGACATTGGCTCTTTTTGAAAACGAGCATTTTTAATATACACCGAAGACTCGCCTGCACCGCGATCTCCACCCCCCTCCCCGTGGCCCCTCTTGGGGGGCGGCCCTTTCCGGCCGGGGCGTCTGGGGGGCAGGGACTGGCCGATGAGCACGGAGGGCTCAGCAGCTGAGCTCAGTGTCTGACGGCACCTCTGGGCCGACCATCGGACAAGCCAGTAAGGAGGCACCGGGGCTCTGCCCGCGGCCCGGCTCCGGCCCCTGGAGACGGGCCCCTGGCGCGGCCACTGCCCTCACTCGGGCCCTCCTTCGCGCTTGGGCATCTCTCATCCACCCCGCGGGAGCCGCCTCTTCCAGGTTCCCCCTGTGGCTCCGCTTTAGCTCTGCCCCACCTCCCTGGTTACCCAACCTGCAAATGGCTCCCCGTTGCTTTGCAAACTAAGAACCTATTCTCTAGCTCTCCCCGCGCAGGGGCTCCCAACTGCTCCCCCTCCCCAGCAGCAGGTCCCCCTTCCCCTCGGGGCCCAGTGCGAGCGATGGGCATCCATACAGACCGTCACCAGGAGTGCCGTCCCGGGGCACGCGCCCCACACCACTCTCGGAGGGACAGGCAGGTCCCCTCACCCCAGTGAGATGCACGAAGGCAGGGGGGCAGCCCGCAAGCCCCCCCGGGGCAGGCAGCTATCCCTGCCACGCGTGTCTTTTCCCGAAGGACCTCATCCCGGGATCTGAGGGTCCCCTGACTGAGAGAGGGGGTCCAAGACCCTTCCCCTCGAGCCCTGATGGGAGGTGAGCTGCCGTCCACCGGGCAGAGAGGGGCAGTGCTGGAGTTCCCAGGGCAGGCCCTGCAGCCCTCTCCCTCGCTCCCCCCTCCCCCCACACCCCTCTCCCTCCCCTGCATCCCTCTCTCTCCTTCTCCCCTCTCCCCCTAACTCCCCCTTCCCACACCCCTCTCCCTCCCCTGCATCCCTCTCTCTCCTTCTCCCCTCTCCCCCTAACTCCCCCTTCCCACACCCCTCTCCCTCCCCTGCATCCCTCTCTCTCCTTCTCCCCTCTCCCCCTAACTCCCCCTTCCCACACCCCTCTCCCTCCCCTGCATCCCTCTCTCTCCTTCTCCCCTCTCCCCCTAACTCCCCCTTCCCACACCCCTCTCCCTCCCTCTCCTCCCCCACACTGCACCCCTCTCCCTCACCCCCAACCCTTCCACATTGGTTCTGGGAACCCAAGTGGTGTGGACGCCAGGTCACACGGAGGGGACCCATGTAGGGCTCCTGGGACTGACACCAGCCTCAGCCCTGGATAAATGAGCCACTGGGCTTCAGATGCGTCCCTTCAAGTCTTTCAAGTGTCCCCGCCAGGCCCCAAGGTCATAAGGCATCTCCAGCCCACAGACCCAGTGAGCGTACTGACAAAGGGTTGCTGTACATCACTACGTTGGGGGAAGTGTGTGACGCAGCTGTAGTAACAGGACAAGGGATATGCGGCTGCCAGGTTCCTACACAGCGATTTACAAACCAGGGTTACACGGACCAGCACGGACCTCAAACTTATACTTTCAGGAGGGAAAATACACACAGGCACGGGGTGGGGACAGCATGAGGGTGAGCTAAGGCCAAATAGGATTGGGGTGAGAGAGGGCGGAAGCAAAACTAAGAGAAATGTGAATTTAAAAGTGGACATTCCCGGGGCGCCAGGGTGGCTCAGTCGTTTGGGCATCGGGCTTGGGCTCAAGTCGTGATCTCGCAGTTCCTGAGTCTGACCCTGCTTCGGGCTCTGTGCTGACAGCTCGGAGCCTGGCGCCTGCTTCGGATTCTGTGTCTTCCTCTCTCTCTCTGCCCCTCCTCTACTCTCATTCTGTCTCTCTCTCAAAAATAAATAAACATTAAAAAAATTTTTTTACAGTGGACATTCCCTAAAATGATTCCAAAAAAACCCCCAGCTTATCAAGACCAAACAAAACAGACGGAGGCTTGCTGCAGTTTGCCGATGGAAGCTTCTGGGATTATTCCCACGACCACATCTCAGCCTTGCAGGGCACCTTTGGCTACCAGCTCTGAGCTGGGTGCCCGGGACGCAGGTGCCAGGGCACAGGCCCCGCTCACTGTCTGCTGAGAAGACCTCTAGGGCCTTTCGCTGGGATTCCCCCGACATCCCACTGAACAGGGGAGGGGGTGCTCGGAGGGGGTAAGGAAGGACGAGGAGAACAGACAGAGAAGGAATGCAGGGGTGGCTGTGGGGGTGCCTCACAGAGATGGAGACTCACACAGGCTCTACTTTCCTGCACCAGGAGTCTCTCCGCCCAGTGCCCACAGGTGACCGGAAACGTGAGCTCTGGCCCTCTGAGCACCAGGACCTGGGCTCTGGGCCGCGATGGCCGCGCGTGTCCACTCAGTGCCCGGACGGAGGGCCGGAGACTGTCCCGGACTCGAGACCCACCAGCCCCCAGAGCTGCCCGCAGGTCTGGACGCGCAAAGCCTTGGTGGGGTGATCCCAGGTCCCCACCTCTGCGGACAGTCCTGTCTCAGAACCGGCCTCTCCTCCCACCTCGACCCGGGCTGTCCTCTGGCTCCGGGAGCAGCTCTGTGCACAGAGGCGGGAGGCCTGGGCCAGCACGCTCGGCGACCTCTCCCCTCCGGAACCGACCTGCGGCCCAGCGGCGACCCTCTGCCGGCTCTACACTGCCCGCGCCCTGGGGCTCCGCCGGCACAGTCGTCGTGAACGTCTTGGGCCAGCAGCACAGGGACCCAGCGGCGGGCGCTGCCCGGTGCCCTCAGGGGGGAAGCGCCCCCTGCACTCCCCACAAGGCCGGTGCGGGGGACGCGGGGGCGAGGAGGCTCCTCTGCTCCTGATCCGCGGTCCAGACCCGGCTCGGCAGTCAGTGAGGCCGCCCTGGCCAGGGCGCACCCAGCCTCCCTCCCCACAGCCTGCCGCCACAGGGTGCTAAGTCCCAGAGCATCACAAGAGAAGAAAGAGGCTGCGAGGTGAGGCGCCCCTGCCCCGGGCCACGCGCCTGGAGAGCAGAGAGAACAAAAGTCCAGATTCCGGAGAAAGTCCCCAGGGCAGTGGCAGCACCGGCCGCTCAGGCTGGAGGTTCAAGAAATGCGCTGAAGGTGGGCCCAGGACAACCTCTAACGTAGGGGGTTAGAAGGCCCCTTGGTCCCCGGAGCCATTGTCTTTTTATCCAGGTACCTCTCCGGCCTCAGTTTCCCTGACTCTCAGGAGGGCGCTCTGATTCGGCGATGTGGTTAGCCCCGGCTGGCACTGATCTTCCCAAAGGACTGAGCTTACCAGTTCTTTCCTTGGCTCAGCCCCTTGGGTCTCTCTGGCCCTGGGTGCCCCCAGGGCGTAGGACTTCGGACACCCCAGCTCTCTCCACTTTTGCTCAGCATCGCATCTTTATCTACAAAGAGTGGGGAAGAGCCCTCACCTCTGGGTCTGCCTCCAGGCTGGGGAGAGTCCCTGCCATTGCTCGACTTTGCCCCTTCGGGGGCGGGATGTGAGGGCCCGAGAAGACAGGCGCAGCACCTGCCCCCACTCCCTGCCCCCCGAGGTCCCTCCCAGCAGCCGCAGGGAGGAAGCCCGCGGGACAGCTGGAGGGGGCCAGGGGAAGCTGGGCCCTGCGGGCTTCCAGAAGACGCACCCGGATGCGCAGCGTCTAGCCTCCGCGGCTGCCGGCCGGCAGAATCCCGCGGGCTCTGCCTGGTCCCGGCCAGGCTCCGAGGCCTCGCCACTCTGCTCCCCCATCCGACTCTGGGCCCAGAATACCGGAATTCGGGCCTGCCAGAGCCACTTACCCTACGATGTACTCTCTCCTCGCCTCGCCTCTGTTTTCCCCTCTGGAAAATGGGGTTGACGCTCCCGGCCGCTGTGGCTGAGCTGAAACGCGGAGAGCCGGGCGGCGCGGCTGGACAGGGGCCCCAGCTGGCACTGGGAGGCAGGACGTATCTCTCCGAGATAACCCGCGTCCGGGGAAGCCAGCCCCACCCGCGCGACCGCGCTGTGACCCGGTGACTCGGCCGTCACCTGCGGACACGGCTCCGGGGGCGGCGGCGTGGGCCAGGAGGCGCTTTTCTGCCACCGCGCTCCCGGCTGCAGCGATGGGAGGAGACTCCCCACGGGTTCGGAGTCCAGGAACGGAGGCTCAGGGAGGCTGGGGCCTGCCCCGCAGACCGAGGCCACCNGGGCGGTGTGCTCGGGGACTCGGGGTTCGTTGGAGGCCTTTCTGGGCCACCCTCCTCGTGTGCCGCGGGGTCGGGGTCCTGCGGAGCCCCGGTTGGGCGGGCCTGGGGGCCCACTCCCTGGGACAGGGTCCCCATGCGGGAAGGAGGCTCTGCGGGTCCCAGGGAGGCTGGTGAGCCTGCGGAGAGGAGTCTGGGGCCCGGGGACGCCAGGCGCTGGAAGAACGATGGAGAACGAGGCAGAAAGCAAGCCGAGAGAGGGCGGGTGAAGAGGGAAGGATGGAGGAAGAAGGAGGGGGGCGTGGGGAGAGGGGAGACGGGAAAAGAGAACCCCCCGGTGACGGCGAGAAGGCCGGGGCGGGTCGCGGCGGCGAAAAAAAGAAAACAAAGTAGAGCCGGACAAGAACCGTGAGGGGGGCTGGATCGAGGGAGCCGCTGACTGGGGCCGGGGGTGCTGGATAGCTGGGCGCGGAGCATCTCTGTGCCCCCGCAGTCCCATCTCCCCGGGGAGCCCCGCAGACAGGGCCTGGGCCCTCCCAGGCACCGTGGCCGCAGCTGTGCCAGGCAAGAGGGAGCCCCTTCTGCAGCCCCCAGGCCCACCCCTCTCTCTTCCTCCCCCCCCCCCCCCNGCCGGAGCCGCTCACCCCCCCTGCCTGGAGGCCTGCTCCCTCTCCCCGGGGTCGCCGCCCCCTTGGGGACCTGCCCTTTGGAGGAAGGCCCCTGGGAGGAACACCAGGAAGTCATTCCAATTCCAGTTCTGGTCCCCAGGCTTGCCCAGCACCCCCCCCCCCCCCCCCNCCGCTGTGGACTCTTCCAGGCTCTTGCTCGGAAATCCATTAGTGTGTGCTGGGGGGCTAGGTGGGCCAGATCCCTCTCACCTCCCGGATAAACCCCCTCTCTGGAGTGGGGGAGACCCTTTCGCAAAGGGACCCTGCTCCCCGAGCCCATCCCCAGGAAGTGTGTCGCTCACACTGGCTCAGGTCTCAGTGGTTTCCCTGAAATCAAGTGACCACATATAGCGTGCTTCCACGAGTGTTTCCGAGAAGGTGTGGCGGGGTGAGACATGTCCCCCACCTTGCCCCAGAGTTTCACCTCCCCCTACGGCCCCGGGGCGGGGGTGGGCAGCTCCGGGGGACGTGGCTCCTTATTTCGTGCGATGCGGGTTAGGGTCCGGTTTCCCACCTGGGCTGGCAGGCCTGGCTGCGTGTCTTGGGGTAGCGCGTGAGCCTCTGTGAGTCTGGGGGCTTGGGGCGTCAGGGGGAGGCAGAGGCCAGCCTGGAACCTGACTCCTTGTCAGCACCCAGAAAGCTCACAGCGCGGGGAGGGGGGGGTCGGGCAGGGACGCACGCGGACCTGCACACCTCTGTGAGCACAGGGGTACGGCCGAGCCACACACACAAGCCTGCCGGTGTTTGCACGCCTCGCGAACGCTCGCACTGCTGCCACACCACTGTCTTCCCAGGGCTGGCGGGGGCCGCACGCCCCTTACACTGCCCCCCTGCCAGCCTTTGCGCAGGAGGCTCAGGCCCAGGCGACGGGCTAAGTGGCCTGGGCTGGCCCGGACCCCGCGGGCTGGCCCCTGCCGATTTCCAGCCGGCCTGGCTTCTGGACAAGCCCTTGGGCCCCGGGCACCACCCCTTGCCAGCCCCGGGGGGCACCTCCTTGTGGGACATGGGGTGGAGCTTGGAATGTGGAGCCTGAGCTCAGGGACCCCTGTGGCCTTCTGTAACCCCGAGCCCCCAGGCTTGACCGCGCACGGTGTTTGGGGTGCGGGTGCAGCTGCTGGTGTTTTGGGGGAGCCCTAACTGTGGGCGCTCCCTTTGAGCACAACTCGGGGGAGAGCGGACACGTATGTCTCTGCGGGCTTTTGGGTGAGGGGTACAGGAAGTAGGGGGTGAGCCTCCGCCAGGGTCACCTGGAGCCTGGGGGGCTGTTTGCTTTTGTTTCTTCTTGTCTTGGGGTATTTCTGTGCAAGCGGGAATTCTGCACTGGCTTCTGAGTGAACGGGGTGGGGTCACTCCAAGTCTTTATTTCTGAGCCTGGGGGCTTGGTGTCGCCTGGGTGCTGGGGAGTGTGGGCCCGGGTGCTGTGTTCCCGGCATCCACCCTCGGAAGGGTGTCTTTCCTCCAGCCCTGTTGTGCCTGCGAGTCTTTTCCTTGCTTCAGTGGAAGGAGCCAGTGGTTTCGGGAATCGCTGCTGTGTTTCTGTTTGCATTTTTGTGTCCCCCCCCCCCCCCCCCNTCTTGCTCTGGTCTTCGAGCTCCCCTCCTCCCGCCCTGCCTTTCTCCATCCCTGGGTGAGATCGCGGCAGCGGTGCGGGGTGCAGGGCCCCGCGCAGGGACTACGTCCGTGCGTGCAGCTCTGGGGCAGCTCTTGGGGGCAGGGGGAGCAGCTGGCCGCAGAGACGGGGTCTGGGGATCAGCCCCGGAACCAACCGTGTGCCCCTCTCTCCCCTGCAGCCAGCGACCGGGACTCACCGGAGACGGGCGAGGA
>NW_027551568.1:2691285-2697792 GCF_008692635.1 Crocuta crocuta
CGCCCCCACCGCTGCTCGGCTTCTCCGGGGCCCTCGCCTACCCGCTGGCCGCCTTCCCGGCGGCGGCGTCCGTGCCCTTCCTGCGGGCGCAGATGCCCGGCCTGGTGTGAGCCCCACCCGCGGCGGCCGGAGAGCTCTGGGGCGCACCGGCAAAGCGTGGGGGAGACCCGGGGCGCCCCGAGGGCCCCTCTGCGCCTCATGGCAGGCCGCCGCCGCGGCCCGAGTCCTGTCCCAAGCTCGTCCAGAATGTAACAGGGATGCCTTCCGCCGTGGCTTCTAAACAGGCCAGAGGCCTGGCAAGGAAGAGGGTGTCCTGAGAGGCAGCGCCCCGGCAGGCAGCCCGGAGCCCCCACCGGACAGGCCGCGCAGCAGCCGCCAGAGCCCACCCAGGCCACAGCCACGGCAGAGGGCTGTCAAGGTGCTTGGAGGTGACCGCTCCCATCATGCCCCCCAACAAGCGTCCTTCCCAGGACTGCGCTGGACCCCGGGCAGCAGGCCTCCGGAGGACTGTGACAGCCTCGTGGCCTTGACAGTGGGCCCAGCAGAGGGGAGCCCCCGGGAGAGCCGCCTGCCAGGCCGCCCTTCTGTCCGGCTGTTTGCTCCGCGCCGGCCCAACGGGGGCTTCTCTCCTGGGCTGCGCCTCCAGTTCTTCTGGCGAAGACTTTTTTAAAAATGAATCTACTTATTTGCATAATGGAATAAAAGGGACATTTTCTGGACGCTTTCTGCCGCTCTGTGGTCACTGGGGCGGGGCCCTCCCAGCGGCAGCGGGCTCCGGGGGTGTTCCCGGAGCTCTTTCCAATGCGGGATCGGGACTCGAGGTCTGGGGATTACCCCCAGCCCCCGATGGGACATCAGGGGACAGCATGGTGGGGAGGCAGAGGGGACTGTGTCCCACAGTGCTGGGGCCTCCACAGAACCCGAAGGCACGTCAGGTGTGGTAGCACCCATGGGTGCTCCCCTTGGGCACAAGTGGCCCCCAGCCGTGTGGCTCCCACGTCCATCGCCATCTCTAACTGTGCCCTCTCCTCTCCGGGACCAAACGAAACACTGACGGTCCCAGCAAGGTCAGGTGGCAACGCGGCTCTCCAGCCCTGCCCCTCCCCGGGGCGTCAGGGTCTCTGGCAAGCTGGGGGGCGAGCCGATGGGCTCCGAACAAAAGCTTATTCCAACAGCCCGCATTAGGGTGGCCGTCCTGCCTCCATCAGCCCCCCGAGACCGGATTTTGGGGTGAATACAGGGTCCCCCGCAGGGAGTTTGGGGGAGAGACACTTTATTCGGCGAGCTTCTCTATGGGGAGAGAGGTAGTTTGGGACTTGAAAGGGTCACTTCTGTAACAGAATCGGGTCCCCTTGAAACCTGTCTCTGTCCCTCAGCTTCAGGCTCCCGGGTGGAGACACACAGCATCTGGGCCACCCTAGGGGCTCGGTGCTCTCAGCGGTGGCACCAGACGGCCCAGGAGAAGGCGCCATGGGGGTCTTCCCTGGGCTGGAGGTCCATCTGTCTGTCTGCCCTGCCATCCAGCTCCCTGACCTGGAATCACTCTCTGCCTGGCTGCCAGAGCCCCGAGGCGGGTCCCAGAAAGCCGGGCTTCCTGCACCTCTGGGTCCCTGCCTTCGGGCTCACGGGGCCGCAGCATCACGGGGTGCGCGTCTGGGGACACTCTCGGGGTCCCTTCCGCAGCCCAGCCCCCGCCCCCCAGCTGCCACCTCAGGGTCCCTGCAGCCCCTCCTGGGCTGACTCTCCTCTTGCTGGGCGAGGGGGAGCCACCCACCCTGCTTTTCTCCAAACTATAGGCCTCGTTCAACTTTGGGAGGGATTTACAACCCCTTTAATAAAACGAATTTGCTGCTAGTTATTTTCAAAGGCCGCTTCCCGGTCAGCGGCCACAGAGGGGAGTGGGGTGGCCAGGAAGCCCCTCGCAGCCACTGCAAGGGCAGAGCACTCCATCCCCCTCCCTCCGCCTCTCCCCCTGCAGGCCTCTGTACTCGCCTCAGTCTCCACCTGGGGCCCCAGCCCTCTCTTCTCTGGCTTTTGTGGAGGCGGCCCTCGGCTGCCAGCCTTCCCCGGGGGGCAGGCCCAGGTCCTGCCGGGAAGCCGCCATCCACGCTCTGCCTCCTTCCCTGAGTGCCCCGGCCCGCGCCCCTCGCTCGTCGCACCCTCTCCGCGGCACAGACAGCCAATGTCACGGGGACTTTGGGACCTCACAGGGTACAATCAAAACCCAAGTCAGAGGGGTTATCAGTACGACGCAACCGTTTTATTTAAGTGTTTGTGGCTGGTGCAGGGGTGCGTCCCCGAAGGTGCTCGCCACTGGTGTGGGTCCGCACGGGAGCCCCAGTGGCGGGGGCCACAGGTGCGGGAGAAGGGAGAGGAGGTGCCGCACGTCCAGAACCTCCTCTCTGCTCAGCAGGAAGCAAGAGCTTTCACAGGGCGCCCGGCCTCCCGCCGTGTCACAGGGAGGCAGGGTCTGTGGCTGCTGCGGCCGGTTCACAGAGAAGGGCTGTGTCTTTCCCCGAGCAGGGAGAGGCTGAGCTGTCGAGAGGCTTCCTTGCCTGTGGGCTCTTCCTCTGCACGGAGGAAGCCAGGAGGCGGAAAGGGGGGCCATCCGCTGGCTGTGCTGGAAGGGCCGGGAGCCAGGAGCCCTACAGACAGCGGATCCAAGCCGGGGTCAGACCGCCAGGGCTCCGGGAGGCTGGCTCTACCCCGTAGCGACCGGCATCCTGGGTGTCTCAGCGGGGACGGCACAAACCAGTGCAAAGCAATGCGTAACACGCAGCCCAGGGAGCCCTAGAGGGCGCGCGGGACCAGGCTGGGGACGCGCCTGGCCCCAAGCTCCAGCAACATCCGTCACCTAGGGGCGTCGGCTCCGCAGAAGACGAATGCCTTCCACCCAGTCATGCCCGACCTGCCCTCCCCTTCCCGAACCCACCAGCCTCACCTTCTCCTCCAGCCGAGGCCTGATTCCCGCCCAGGGGGCTGCCCAGGGCTTCGGCGTTCAGAGTCCCTGAGCCCAGGTGGGGCCGGCAGGGGCTGCACACCTGGGCCAGGCCCACTCCCTCAGGGGCCTGAAACAAAGCCCTTCTCTGCTCAGAGGCCTCAGTTTCCTCCTGGCAGACCTGCGTGAGGAGGCGGTCTGTGGCCTGTACACGCTTCGCTTTCTCTGATCTGAGCAAGGCGTCAAGGTACCGCAGGCCATAGGGACGGTCCCCTCCAGCGTCGAGGGCCCACACCGCCGTGGGACTGGGGGATGACCCGCTGTGTCTGCCCCTCGCAGCCCCCCGCCCGGGCACTACATTAGCTACCTGTACACCCGTCCCCTCCACCCCCAGCAAAACCTATGAAGGGGCATCGGGGAAGGCCACGGGAGGCTCGTGTCCTTCCTTGGGTCAAAGGCAAACGTGGACTTGACATCCAGCCAAGCTCATGTTCCCCGAGAGCCGGACCTGCCTTGCCTCCCCACCTGGCCTGGCACGCCAGGCCCCTGCCCAGAGCCCTGGAGAGGGGGAGAGGGTCCTAGTGGGCTGTTTCCACTGTGAGCGGCAGAGCTCTGGCCTCTGGCCTCCAGTCACCCCCGCCCCCAGGGCCTCCCACTGACGTCCCTGTTCGGTCCCTTCTCATCAGGTTAGAGGTAGACTGTAGCCTCCCCCCCTCCCCCCAAGCCTGGCCATGTGGGAGGTTTCCCAGAGCCCCGCTACCCGGAAGGGGCAGGGAGCTGGCCGGCTGGTCACCAAGAGGGAAACAGCAAGAGCCAGGTCTGTCTCTCGTTTTCCAGTGTCCGTAAGTGTCTCCCTCCCTCGCATCCTTGGTGGCTTTCTGGCCCCATCTAGCAATTCTCAGAAGGGGAAATTAGGTTCCACGGGGAGCAGAGTCTCTGCCTCAGGGCCTCCATGAAGTCACTCAGCCATGAGGCCCTTCAACTTTCTTGCTTACACCTTGTGCGAAGAGTTCAGCTGCCCATCCCCGGGGCCCCCTCCACCCCGGGCTCCCTGCCCCCGGCTCCTGTGCATACTCAGGCAGCGTCCCCACCTTCCTACCAGTCCAAAGCATCAGGACAATCCCTTGGGCCACTGTGTCCTCCTTCCGGTGGCCAGGCCAGGCCCCCCCCAGGCTGCCTGCCTATGGAGAGGGGGGCCCACTGGGAAGTGGGGTCTGGCCTCCTTCAATCCATCAGCCAGAAGCAGTGCTGGGCTCCGGGATCCAAGCCGGCTCCCCAAAGTGGTTCGCCCCCCGCAGGCTGTCTGCCCTCCCAGGAAGGGGTGAGGGGGACGGACGGCCCTTCCCAGGTGGATCGAAAGGGGTCTGTCAAGTGTGACAGTTCTGAGCTCTGAATCAGGACGACACCATGAGACAAGGCCTCCAAGAAAACAATCAAGAACCTGGACACAGCACATGGCTTCGCCGCCGCCTCACTGTGCGCCCTCGCCAGGCTCTGATGCCACTGGCCTCAGTTCTTGTTGGCCTTTTAAAATTATTATTATAAAAATTATAGTGCTTTTTACTGCTTATCTGGAAATTGCAGTAAGGTCGACACAGAAGTATGCTGTCTGCATCTCCCTCATCAAAGGTCAAGGGCCTCTGAGTGTGGGGCCAGTTGTGGATTTATTGTTAGGTGATTTATAGCCGCAAGGTTAATTTTCAAAAGTTCTTCCCGCTGAAGACTACAGCTTACGTATTTACCAAGGAAATTATGTGATGTCTGCGTTTGCTTACAAATATTGCAACCGAATAACAAATCAGTGAAACAGGGGAAGCGGAGGCGAGGACAGACAGCGCTGGCTTGGTCAGGAGTCCGTCATTGTTAAATGGGGGGTGGGTACCTGGGGGCTCGTTTTAAGGCGTCCTCTACTTTGTTTTATATTTGAAAACTTCCACAAGAAAAGTGCTTTAAAAAGTGACCATCGGGGAAACATCGGAGGGATGTGCTCCCAGCGACGGATTCCCCACGTCCCGGCCCGAGTCCCTGGCAGGCCCGTTTTCACCCCATCGGGGGTCTGGGCTCGGTCCGCCCACACCCTGTGCGCTTTCTGTTTACCCTGCTCGCTGCGAACCGGCACTTAAAACCCGGCGCGCTCCATCTCTGCGAGTCTGTTTCAGGCCCGAGCTTTCCTCTTCCCCCGCGAGGGTCTCCCGGCCTGCACCCCTGCCCGCTCGCNCGAGCCCCGGGGCGGTCCCTCTGGTCCGCGTTGGTGTCGTGGGCTTTCCGGGGCTTTGTCCTTTCGCCCCCGACTCTTGTAGGAGTTGGGGTGGGGGGCCCGTGGCTGGGCAGGAGACCCCCATGCGCCTGGGGCTCCAGCCTGGGAGCTAGACCAGTCCTAAGGGGGCGCCCCATGCCCCGGTGAGGGCATCAGCTCCCGGATCCCGGGGGTGTGAGGGCCCAGGCGGGGGGGGAGCCTCAAAAGGCCGGCGGGGAGCCGGAGAGGCGCAGGCGGGGGCTTCTGAGACGCGGGCCCCCATCCCCGAATTGCGGGTGTCGCCAACCTCTCGGGGAGCTGGGGTCTAGCGGACGTTGCTGACCCCCCACGACACCGGCGGGGCCTCCCGGCCTCCCCGCCGGCCCGGCCGCGCGTATCCGTCTTCGCTCAGAGTCTCTCGCCTTCCTCCTCTGCCCTCCTCCCAGCAGCGCCCGGGATTCGGCCCTCGCGTCCGTCCCCGCGGGCCGCGGACCCCTTTGTTCCAGCCCCCTCTCCGGGAAGCGCTTCCCCCCCTTCTGACGTGCCCTGCTGGGAGTCGGGGAGGCCCGGGCCCCCTAAAAGGTGTCGTTTCTTTCCAGAGGCGTCTCCTCCACTTAGGCCGTTGGAGNGGGCCCGAGCCCGCCTGGGACCCGGCAGGCTTCTGGGAGGCGGCGGTATGAAACCCGAAGGCTGGAGAGGAGTGAAGCTCGGGATGTGCGCAGGTGGGGAGCTGGCGGTTCCCCTCGAGTCTTGGCCCATGATGGGGGGCGGCTCCACCCCCCGTCTGCTGTCTGGCTCTCGGGTCTGGCCTCCTCCCCTCCCAGTCATCCCTCCAGGAAGAACGGGGCGCAAAGTGAAGATCGCAGGCCCCTGTCCTGCCTCCACCCGCGTCTGCGCGCCTTTGGGAAACTCACTTCAGTCTCTGAGCTCAGCTCGCCCCTCCGGGGCACGGCCGGGATGCTCAAACCCCGTGGTCTGGGGCGCGGAGAGTCAGGTGGCCCCATCCTCCATTGACACACACAGCCGCGCTGCCACTGGTTCTCCAGGACGGCCACGCGCGCGCCCCTGAGGGCGCCCCCGCGCCGGGCCCCGCAGGCCGCGCACGCACGCGCAACGGCCCTCCACGGCCACGGCTGCACCCCTAACCCTGCGCGCGCCTTCAGCGCCGCGCTCTGCCCCGCCAGCCCCGAGACCCCCTCTCCGGGGCACAGAACTCCTCCGCCCTTGGCCCAGGCGCGAGCAGAGACTCGGCGAGTCCCAGCGCCTGTGCCGCACCCCCCCCCCCCCCCGCCCGCCCCGGGACCCCGGACCCCTCCCCCCCGGGCTGCCCCAG
>NW_027551568.1:2697833-2705866 GCF_008692635.1 Crocuta crocuta
CCGGAGCCTCTAGTCCCAAACACAGCCCGCTGCAGGAATTCCGTATCCAGAAGTGGACGCGGACCCTGGCCCAAGGCCCCCTGCAGAGGTGACGGCCCTTAAGCCCGCGCACCTTACACCGGGGCCTCCTTTCGTCTGGGAGCTGATCAAGCGCTTCACCTGAATTGCCTCAAAACACCCCCATAAGGCCTTGGGCGTGCTGTCCCCGCTTTAGGGGGAAGACCGGGGTAGCAGTCCAACTCCAGGCCACACAGGCCGCGCGGAAGGCAGAGCTGTGTTCAACGCGGCGCGGCGGCGCCGGGGACCGTGGGGGCTCAGCTCCTGGGCCGAGGTGGGGGCGAGCAGCTCCTCACCTCGGAAGGTCTAGATCCTCCAGCCCTCTCCCCTCCCCCTTCCTCTCCCAGTAGGACTTCCGGCCCCTATGTGGGTCCCCTACATGGGGGCGTCTGAGGCGGTACCCCACTGCACAGCGCCCTCCTCGGGTGTTCTGAGGCCCTCTAGGATGGCCAGGGTCTGAGACGGAAGCCCCCAGCCCGCAGAGACCTGTGTGCCCGATTACTGTGTGCCCAGCTACGGGGTGGGGGCGGGAGGAGGGGGCCGAGACACAATGATCCAGTCGCACTGGCTCGTGAGGATTCAGACGGTTTCTGTAGATGGGAGCCGCTTAAACCCATTCCCTTCTCTGCGCCCGCGCGGTTCGGTTGGTTGAGTCTCTGATTCTTGCTTTTGGCTCCGGCCATGATCTCATGGTTTGAGACTGAGCCCCACCAGCAGCTCTGGCCTCACAGAGCGGAGCCTGCCTGGGATTCTCTTGCCTCTCTCTGCCCCTCCCCTCCTCTCAAAATAAATACACTTAAAAAAAAAAAAAGCAAGCTTTAAAAAAGATTCTCTTCTGGGGCAGGTGACAGACCCTGGGCCACTTCCCCAGCAAAGGGCCCCCGGAAAGGGAGTCTGGCCAGCCTGTCTCACCCCCGTTGTAATTTTACAGACAAACCCCATGTGGCCCGGAGAAAGGCAGAGACAGGCTGCTCAGAAGCCGGAAGCCAGCCACCTCCCCGCCTCCCCTCTGCTCCTGAACTGAGCCGCCGGTTAGTCCAGCGCCAGGTCGCAGGCCCCACGCCGAGCCAGGTCCCCTGGGAACACGAGGGGCTATAGCCTCCCCACCACCCGGGTGTGAAGAGGAGGGACCGGGAGGCCCGAGAAACCCGGTCTCTGAGGAGCCCCCACCCCTGCTTGGCGCCCTGGCTGAGCTCCACCGTCTCCACCCGTTTCCAGCGGACTTCTCAAGGCCTCTCCCCAGAAAGTCTGGTTCTCCTGCAGGGCCTGGCGAGGGAGCACCCAGGACCCGACCCCAGGACCCCGCCAATCAGCCTGCGGCTTGGAGAGCGGGTGGAGAGCGTGTGTCTGTGCGGGACGGTGCCCGCTNCAACGCAGCTCGTTGTAGAAAATTCAGAAAAATACAGGAAAGAAAGAAAAAAAAAATAGAGGCGACACAAATCCAACTACCCGAATTCTGAGTTTTCAATAGTTTATTCCCCCCCCCATTGTTTATTTTTTCAGAATGGGCAACGCGGGGGTTTGACGCGAAACTCCGACCTTTAACCGCGTAGACGCGGGAGGACTCCCTCCTTCGGAACCGAGATACACTCACCGGGAAAAGCACACATTTAAGGTTCAAGGTGATGAATTTTAACGAATGTACCCGTGTAGCCACCACCTGACTCCTTTTTCTTTTTTTATTTTAAGGAAAACGGCCAGTGAAAGTCCGGAGGATTTAAGCGGAGAGCCGGTGCAACATGCTCCCTCCCTCCCGCGTTTCTGTCCCGGTTAAACTTGGCCAGCGTTGTTCTTGCACGCGTTTTAACGTCCTGTCTCCCAGCGGGGAGGCGAGGCGAGTCCCCACCCACCAGGGACGTGGCCAGCGCCTCCTCCGCTCCCACCTGCCCTTGTTTCTAGACATGCGCGTGCTGTTTCTTGATCTCATTTTTTGTGTTGTTTGTTTTACCGTCAAGGATTCTATCAAGGGCCTGTGACCTCTGGAGAAGGGAAGTAAGGGCAGCCAGCTCACACGCCCCCCTCCGCGCTCTCTGGTCCTCCCCGTGCGGCCCTGGCCTGGGTGCTGAGCTGGGGACCGGCTCAAGGCCGCGGCACCCTACAAACGTCCTCCACCGGCTGGGGTTGACCCCCCTGGTCACGGGCTGGCCTCCTGGAAGGGGCGGGTATAGACCCCCATAGACCCCATGCCCCGGGGGAAGGGGAGAGGTGACACACGCAGGCTGCGGTTTCCAACGCGACCCTCTGTCTTGTGTCTAGTTCTGCGGGGATACGACTGTCAGAGGCCGCGGTTCCCGAGCCTGTCAGCCCCGCCTGCGCCTCATGCTCTGCCCCCCCCCAGAGCCCTCGCACCCCAGAGGGCCTTCTGGGAGGGACTAGATGCATTCTTCCGTGGGTTACGTCCCCGAAGGCTTTGAGCCATCCTGGGTGACTTCTGGGACGCGGTGCACTCGGGTCCACACCCTGCGGAAGGCTGCAAGGCATCCTGCAGAAATATGTCCCCCCGGCTGGGGCTGAGGGGTCCCCCCCCAACCGGGGCTAATCCTCAACCAGCCTCCCTGTGAAATCCCCCTTAAGGAGGGTGCCAGGGACTCAGTGCCAGGGGCTCCTTCGAGTGGGGGCTCACTGTGCGGTGAGTCTGCCCCCCCCCCGGCCCAGCTAAGTGACCCCTTCCCACACCCTGGCAGCCCGCGGGCCGTCCCACCATCCCGTTGCTTGGGGTCTGCGGTCACTGCTGTTTCTCATCTGACGCCTCTATGAGGAGGCTGTCCCTGTGAGCTGCTCGGAGGCTGCCCCCCCCCCACAGTCGTGGAGTGATGGGGGCCAGGCCCTCACGGCCAGTCACCTGGGGAGCGACTCCACATTGTAAAGCAAATCTCACAATGCAGCCAGGAGCCCGAGGAGACTGGCGAACACGTCCGGGGAAGGGGCTCCAGCCGAGGGCAGAGCCTGTGGTGGGGCCGGGCTTCCTCAGGGTCCTTACCTCTGCGTCTCCCGGGAGGGCACGTGTGTGTTCTATTGTGGTAACGATGCAGGGGGAGGGGCGGGGGAGAGACCCAGCGTTTCTCACCTGCTGGATTACTTTTCCGCATTTGTAGATTTATTTCAGGGTGAAAAATGCATTTCTTACAGTGATCATACCTGTCCCGAGAGGCTGACGGTGGCTGGCGCCTGCTCGCGTCCTTTTTGTTCCCTTATATACCATGGTTTTGGGTTTTGTTTTATTTTTTAATTTCTAGGAGAGAGAGAGAGACGGCGTGAGCAGGGGAGGGTCAGAGAGAGAGGGAGTCACAGACTGAAACAGGCTCCAGGCTCTGAGCTGGCAGTCAGCACAGAGCCCGACGCGGGGCTCGAACCCACGAACCGCGAGATCATGACCTGAGCGAAAGTCGGACGCTCAACCGACTAAGCCACCCAGGCGCCCCAGTTTTGGGTTTTTTTAACTTGGTAGAAATAATGTATATTTTTCTTCTCATTGTTTGTCGGTATTTCTGGCTATGAGAGGCAGAGAGCAAGAAAGAGAGAGTCAGGGAGAGAGAGGGCTTGTTTCCAGAGAGTGACTCACCTGCTCTGGGCGCCCAAGTCTGTAGGGCAGGCTGGCAGGCGGGGGCTCAGGCAGGGTTTGTACGGTGCCGCCTCTGGGAGAATTCCAGAACTTCCAAGCTCAGCCTTTGCTCTTAAGGCCTTCCCCTGATTGGGCGAGGCCCACCCCCATGGTGGGGGCGGGGCGTCTTCGGCTTTGCTCACAGTCTACTGATTTAAATGTTAATGCCGGCTAAAAACCCTTTCTCGGAACACCCTGGCCGGAGTTCAAGCAAACATTAGCCAGCTGACACATGGCATTAACCACCCCAGGTGCTCGGGCCTCCCTGTGGACTTAACATCCTTCCGTCGCATCATAAAACAAAAGGGCGTCCAGCACTGAGATTTCCACTGGAAACTGTAGTAGCAGGACATGAACTTGAGCCGTCTCCACGAGCCTCGGGCTCTTTGCCCACGCAGGGTTCCCGCGGGCAGGCCCCTGTGTGGGCGGGGGCGTGGGGAGCAGGACGCGCCGGCCACCCTCTGCCACCTCGCAGGGCTGGGCTCACGCTGGGGGCCCGGCGTGTGTCCCTCACCTCAGCGTCCCCGGGACCCGCCGGAGCTGGGTCTGTGCAGGGAGAAGCGGCGGCTGTTTCTCCCACAGTGTCCAGGTGGGGGCAGCGGAGGGGCCGGAGGGGCCGGAAGACTGGCTCAGAGCAGACGCCTGGGTTCATCTCTGGTCGTTAAAGATGTAAAAGCAAAATGAAGATGCATAACAAGGGGCGCCCAGATGGCTCAGTCGGTTGAGCATCCGACTTCGACGTCCGACTTCGACTGGGGTCATGATCTCACCATTGTGGGTTCGAGCCCCACGTCGGGCTCTGTGCTGACAGCTTGGAGCCTGGAGCTGCTTCAGATTCTGTGTCTCCCTCTCTCTGCCCCTCCCCTGCTCACACATGCTCTCTCTCCCTCTCTCTCTCAAAAACAAACATTAGGGGCGCCTGGGTGGTTTAGTCGGTTAAGCGTCCGACTTTCGCTCAGGTCATGATCTCGCGGTTCGTGGGTTCGAGCTCCGCGTCGGGCTCTGTGCTGACTGCCAGCTCAGAGCCTGGAGCCTGTTTCAGAGTCTGTGACTCCTTCCCTCTCTGACCCTCCCCTGCTCACACTGTCTCTCTCTCTCTCTCTCTCTCCTAGAAATAAAATTTAAAAAAACATTAAAAAATTAAAAGAAAAAGAAAACGCATACAAGACTGAACAGACTCTTCAGTTTTCACCTGGTCCTAGGGGAGGGGAGGCGTATCTGCTCTCCCTCTGGCTTTGCAAGTTGCGGACCACATTTCCCAGCTTCCCTTGCAGCTCTCAGCCTGGCCAGGACAAGGTTCTGACCCAGGACAGGAGACTTGCCGTGTGCAACTCCAGATCTTTCTTTTAGCAGGAAGCTGGCGGTCCTCAGGACCCTTCGCTCCCCTTCCTGGCTGCCCAGGATGGGCTGCGACAGGTGACGTGCCATGTAAAGCAAAGCAGAGCCTCAGACAGAAGAAGCTGGGGCTGGTCAGAGTCGCCCCACCCCTGGGCCCCTTACCAGCTTACATTTTCACGAGAGAGATAGAAACCTGTCTTGGGGAAGCCACTGTGACTCGGTTTCGAGTCAGGAACCTGGGTCACTACCCTAACTTACACAGGAGGACTTGCTAAACTGGGCCAGTCAGCATCTGCATTCGGCTGCTGATGACAGAGCACTGAGCACAGCAATGTCACCTGAGTCTGGAGATGGGCTGCCCAGGGCTGCTGGGGGCGCTCCACAAAATCACCAGGGACCCAGGGATTCCTTCTGCTTTTCTTTTCCGCCGTCGCAGCACACGGGTTCTGTCCTCCAGGTTGCAAAATGGCTGCAGTAGCTCCAGCCTTCGCATCTCTGTTCTGCGCAGGAAGGAGAAGGGCAGGGGCCAGAGGGGCCTCCTCCCAGCTTTTAGGCACATTCCCGAGGCCCCTTTCACTGATTTCTGCCTCCACCTCTTTAGGCACCACTGACTTCCAGAGACAGATTTGTTCCTAAAGCAGAGTCGGGTGGGTAGTAGGAGGCCCTGCAGAGAAGGTTGTGAGCTACGGCCACACAGAGCAACATGATCAAGACGTTTAAAAGATCTTCAGGTGGGGGGCGCCTGGGGGGCTCAGTCGGCGTCCGACTCAGTTTCGGTTCAGGGCATGATCTCACGGTTGGTGGGATCGAGCCCCGCATCGGGCTCTGCGTGGACAGTGCTCCGCCGGGCCCTGATAGCAGGTGCAGGGGTGTGCGGTCCCCCACACCCAGCCCGAAGGCTCTAGCCTGCCAGGAGTGCACCCCCCTGCAAGGCGGGGTGGAGCGGGGTGGGGAGCCTGGGACGGTCAGACAGACCAGGGAGTCCTGGCGCTCCGGGTCTCCGGCTGTGTGGCTTTGGGCAAGGCGCTCGACCTCTGAGCTGCCGCATTCTGCCTTCGCTGCTGCTGCACGGGGGCTGCGAGCATGGCAGGAGGTCGGGCGTGCGGGCACAGCAGGGGCGCGGCCTGCGTGGCCCCTGCTGCTGGGAAACGGGCTACGTAGACGCAGGGCCTGGGCCTTGGGTGGATCAGACGTTAAACTCCTGCCCTGAAGCCCCGCCCTTGGTGTCTGCCCGGCTGGTGACTGTGCCCCTCAGTGGGCTTCCCCCAAGGCCTGATTGCCCCGAGAATGCAGGGTCAGCGCCGCCTCTGTTGCTGACCGCAGCCCCCCGGAGTCAGCAGGGCTGGGGCCCCGGGGAGAGCTCCCCCAGCGCCGCCTCTCCTGCCCGGGGCGGGCGCCCTGCCTGAGAACCCGCACGATGGGGGGTCTCCAAGGACTGCAGCGGGCCCGCTTCCTGCCGCCTTGAGGCCGGGTTCCAGCAACTGCCCAGCCTGCGATGGCACCCACTGGCCCGGCCTCAGGGTGGGGGGCAGCGGCGGAAGGCGTGTGGGCCCCGCAGAGCCTGGCTGCCTCTGCTGTCGGGGGAATCATCGCCCAGGACGCGGGTGGCATCCACGTCGCTGAGAAACAGGGAGTGGGGTTCAGCCTCCTTGTTTTCGGTGGAGAAACGGAGGCCCGGAGAGGCCCAGAGACTCACCCAAGGGCACTCAGTGCTGGCGGCTGACATGACAGGGGTCTCGGGTCCCCTTGCCCTTCTAGGCTTTGCCCTGAGGCCCACGGAGCCTCCAGGGATCCACGTGTGGGCTTCAGGAGGTCTGCGCCACACCTGTGCCTGCCGCCGTGTGCTGGGCGGGGGCCTGGACCGCGGCAGGCTCACAGCAGCCCCCGAAGGTTGAGAACAGTGAAGCCCCTGGGCAGGGAGGGCCCCTCCTCTGCTGTCCTGAAGGCCCTTCACCCCTGCCCCTGGGGGGCCCCGAGCCCAGATGGTGAAGGGGGGGCCCATGCCCAGATGGTGATGCGGGAGNGCCGTGACCAGATGGTGATGGGGGGGCTGTGCCTCTGGTGTTCCCAAACGGGTGCCGGACGCCGCTTCCCACCCACCACCTGGGCGAGGAGGCCTGGGAATCGGAGGCACCGGGCACAGCCGCACTGGAAGACATCCCCTCCGCCGGCGCCCGACTTCGGACTTCTGCCGCTGGAGGGGACTCTGGAGGGGACACTGGGGGCCGGGGGGCCTCTGGGCGGTCCCTGGGTTCAGCCCCGGGTAAGGGAAGGCCCTGCTCTTCACAGGTCTTTTGTTTCGCTGTCTGGACCCAGCCCCGGCGACGCCTCCGCCCCTGCCTGTGCTTCGGGCTGCGAGCGCGGTGCACACGTGGATGTGGGCTCCCTGCTCAGTGGCTGTGCCCTTGTCCCCTCAGCTCCTGCGCCTGGAAAGGGAACGTGATTCAGACTTGCAGGTGTCGGCAGAGCGCCTTTCCCCGGCAGGAGGCAGAGTTGGGTGCGAGGTCCCGCGCTGGGCGCCGGCCGAGGAGGGCGGATGCGCCCCGAGGCTGCAGCCCAGCTGGCCGGGCGCGGTGCACCTTCCCGGGGCGTCCGCCGCGCTGGGCGCCGGGGCTGCAGAAGAACGTGGCGCCACAGTCCCTGCGTCTGGGCGTCTCAGTCTAGCCGGAGAGACTCGGACAAAGGACGGGCCCAGAAAACGCAGCGCGGCTGGTAGAGTTCGGCAACGGGCTTAGACGCTGGGCAAGACGGAACACCCAGCCCGAGGCTGAGTGGGAATTGCCCAGCCCGGGGGCCGTGGCTGGGAGAATGTTCCAGACACAGGGCACGGCTTGCGCAGAGGTGCAAAGTGACGAGGGGTGTGGTGGAGGGGAATGAGGGTGGGTCACGCTGCTGTTGGGCTTTGCAGGGTCGGGGTCCTCGGATCCAGGCCTGCGGGAAAGCACCTTCCGCTGGCTGGGAACCTGGGCTCCGTTACCAGGGCCAAGGTGAGGGGCGGGGCTGCGGCCAGGGGCGGGGCCACGGTGGGGGGGGGGGC
>NW_027551568.1:2706167-2720054 GCF_008692635.1 Crocuta crocuta
CAGGACTTAGAGGGGCTGGATGGAGAAAGCCAAGGCCCAGGAAGCAGAAGTGCTTCCAAAGTTGCGAGGGTGCCGAGGGCAGAGCGGAGCGCCCCAGAGGAGGCATTCGGGACTCCCCGTGTCGCGTGGGGGCTCCTGCGGGTGGACGGCACGCATGGGCTCAGATGCGAAGTTTTGGGAGCCCAGTGCTTGGGGCTGAGTATTCGGCTGACTTGCGGGCTCCCTCTGAACCTCCACTTGCCTCCTGACGGCAGTAGCAGGTGCTCTCAGTGGCCGGATCCCCCCTTCAAACGGGGTGGGCTGCCATCACCCGGCCGGGACCCCGTCTGCGCCCGTCCACTCACTCAGTCATTGGACAAACTGCTCACCTGTCTGGAGCCAGGCCCGCTGGGCGTGCACCCTCCACATGCTGGCTTTGGATTGGGGATCGGGGAGGGGGGGCCCGGAGAGACCGGGGTCCCAGCATCCGGGCCGTGCCTTTTGTCATGTGTGTGTCCCCTCATCCGGCTGTGGCAGAGCGGAGGGCTGAGGGCCCCCGAGCGGCACGTGGAGTTGGGCGACCGGCCACAGACCACGCAGCGTCCCCACAGCCGGGTCCACGCCCGACACAGCCTCCAGGGAAGGGGCTGTTAACTCAGGTCCTATTAGGGCCCCCCCCATTTCCTCCCCCCTAGTCGGCAAGGGCAGATGGGGCGTGGAGGGAAAGAAGTGGGGAGGGGGGCTGGGGAGCCGGTCAGAACCGTCAGGGGGCTGGGCCAGAAATGGGCCTGGTGAGAAATGAGTCGGGGCTCCAGGGGGACCAGGGGTCACAGCTGCCGTGTCAGTGTCCTGGGGTGGCCGTCCCAGAGCATCCGCACCGGGGCTGACAGGGACTGAAGTGGACTCTTGGGTCTGGAGGCCGGGAGTCCCAGGTCAAGGTAAGGGCGGGGCAACGCTTCCTCAAAAGGCCCAGAGGGGGGTCCTTCCGGCGGCTTCTGGTGCTTGCAGATTCCACTGCTCGGCTCGGGGCACGTGGCCTGTCCCCTCCTGTGACTTCAGATCCTCCTCCTCCCGTGCACGTCTGTCTCTGTCCCCGGATGTCCCCTTCTTATACGGACACGCTGTCATTGGGTCAAGGCCCACCCCAAGGACCTCATTTAAGCTGAGTCCCCCTGTGAATTCCCTCTCTCCAAGGAAGGTCACGTTCTCATGTCCTGGGGGTTGGGACTCCAGGGTCGGGGTTTGGGGGTGCAGCTCGGCCCACGACAGGTGTGTCGGCCCCTCACAGCCTCACGGGAAGACCTCAGCGCAGAAATTCCTACCCCACATCACAAGCGGGAAAATCAGAGTCCCGGAGCGTCCAAGGCGGGGCAGCAGGCGGCTGCCCGCACGGCCAGGGGAAGCCTCCCTGCCTCCTTCTCGGTTGTTCTGGGGTATTCTGACTGGGGGCAGGCGTCCCACTTGCTGGGGTCTTGCTTGCCAGCTGCTGTGGCCTGCAGACCTGAGTCCCTATGGGCGGATCTGAAAGGCAGGGAGTGTGGGGGGCCCAGGCTAGGTTTGTCCTGAGCGGTCGGCCCCTCCAAGCGTGTCTGGAGCAAGTACCGATTTCTGGGCCCTGCTACACCTACAGCATGCTGTGTGACCCCAGGAAACTTACTTGCCCTCTCTGGGCCCAGACTTCCTCATTTGTGAAACAAAGGCATTGAATTAGGGCATTCCAAGGACTCTCCCCAGAGGTGTCAAAAACAATCATAAAACCTCCACCAACTTTTTATTTCTCTTTTATCAAAAGACCATAGGGGTTGGGGCGCCTGGGTGGCTTAGTCGGTTGAGCGTCCGACTTTCGCTTAGGTCATGATCTCGCGGTTCGTGGGTTCGAGCCCTGCGTCGGGCTCTGTGCTGACTGCCAGCTCAGAGCCTGGAGCCTGTTTCAGTCTGTGTCTCCCTCTCTCTCTGACCCTCCCCTGCTCATGCTGTCTCTCTCTCTCTCTCCTAGAAATGACTAAAACATTAAAAAAAAAAAAAAAGACCATAGGGGCGCCTGGGTGGCTCAGTTGGTTAAGCATCCGACTTCGGCTCAGGTCATGATCTCACGGTTCGGTTAGTGGGTTTGAGCCCCATGTCGGCCTGTGTGCTGACAGCTCAGAGCCTGGAGCCTGCTGCGGATTCTGTGTCTCCCTCTCTCTCTGACCCTCCCCTGCTCACGCTTTCTCTCTCTCTCTCTCAAAAATAAATAAAACATTTAACAAAAATTAAAAAAGAAGACCATAGACTTTAAGGCAAGGGTGTCTAAAAGAAAATATGAGAGCCACGTGTGATTTAAATTTCCTAGTAGCTACATTTAAAAATGAAAAGGAGGGGCGCCTGGGACGCTCAGTTGACTAAGTGTCTGACTCTTGATGTCAGCTCAGGTCACGAGCTCACGGTTTGTGAGTTTGAACCCTGCGTTGGGCTCTTTGCTGATGGTGTGGAGCCTGCTTGGGATTCTCTCTCCCTCTCTCTCTGCCCCTCCCCAGGGTGCTTTCTCTCTCTCTCTCTCAAAATAAATAAACTTAAAAAAAAATTTTTTAAGTAGAATCCTAACTTTGAAAAAAATGAAGTAAAAGGAAATAGGTACAAATAAATAAATGCTCACTTAATCCAGCGCGTTGAAGATTATCATCATTTTAGCATATGATCGATAACAAATATGGGGACATTCCACATTTTTGGGACCGTCACTGAAAGACACTGTCTGCCTCACACTCGAGTCTCAATCGGGTGCCACGTTTGCCCTGGAAAAGCTTGATCTGTGCTTGTGCACCAGGAAGTGAACACGCAAGAAAGCACCTGCTCACACCCGAGCAGCTGTGGACGCCCAGGTAGCTCTTCTGATCTGTGCTCCAATCTGATGTCTGAGCTGAGTGTCAGCGTTCAGGTTTGACAGTCACTTCCCGGGTGCGCTTGGCGGCCGGGACGTGGGGCTCTCGGCTGCCCCCCTGGGGCCCTGCCTTGACTCCTGGTTACAGGGGCCTCTGTTTCCTAGGCCAGATCTGAGTCACCCACTGACGGCTCAGCCTCCTAGAGCCGCTCACCCCTCCTCCGAAGGCCCTTCCCTCCACACACGTGTCCTGCTTCCGAGTCCTGTTTCCTTATCATTGTATCCAGAAACCATTTATGGAGCGCTGACTGTATACAGCATGCAATCTGGAACTGGGCCCTCCACCCCCCAGCTCAAATTCAGGTGTTTCCAGCTCTGTGGAAGCCTCAGTTTCCACGTGTGTGATCCAGCAGCCTCCCTCTCTGATGGGTGCTGGGCGCGGCTCTCGGAACGGGAGCCCCACGGGCGAGCGCCTCCCGGGATGTGTGGCGGGGCTGGGCCAGCCTGCTGGCGGCGTCCCATCCTAGAAGCTCTGGGGACAGATGTGGCTTTGCCGGGACAGCATTTCCCAGCCCATGTTCCCGCAGGCCTGTTGCTCATCGAGTCACGGATGCTCTGCATCCACTGGTCCCACAGACTTGGAGTCAAATAAAACTCAAAGCATTTTTTTAAGTAAACTCCACACCCAAAATGGGGCTTGAAATCACAACCCCAAGATCAAGCATCACGTGCTCTACCGGCTGAGACAGCCAGGCGCCCCAAAGCTTGTTTTTGAATTGCAGAACTTCTCAGAGCCTTTGCTGTGGCGTGTGGATCACGACGAGCTGAGGCAGGGAAGCCCCGCTTTGCTGGCACAGGGGGGGCCCTGGGTCTGGTACTTTGAGGTGGGACCTGAGTCACGCTCACCTCGTGGCCCCACATCACCTCTGCACACGGCAGCCCCCTGGCAGTGCCCAGCCCGCGGCAGGCATCGGGCTGAGACAGTCACGTGTTGCAGCTCAGAGGATCCGGGAACACCGTCGGCGGGAGGTGCCGTCCAAACCGAGTCTGAAGGGTGAGCCTCCAGTAACAGGGTAAGGCGGGAAGGGGTTTCTGGACTGACAGAGGCGGGCGCGGGGCGCTCCGTGCGCAGGCTGATGCCCGATGCGGGGCGTGGCCGGGGCAGGGTGAGGGGGTACAGGTTAGGGTTGGGGGGTACGCGCCTCACCCTGCGTGGGCCATGCTGCCCAGAGGCGGTCCCAGGAGCCCCGCACGAGGACGTGGTGGACCCGGCCTGGCCCTCCCGCATCAGTCCTCGTGGGAACCTGGGTGCTGATTAACCCCCGGGGGGCTCTGGGCCCCCGTCGTTTGAGAACCACTTCCGTGAGCCAGGCTTCAGGTTTGAGCCGCTGCGGCAGATCATCGAGGGTCAAGGGTCAGCTAGGACCCCGTGCAGCCACGACTCGTGCCCGTGGTTTCTGATTTGCTCCCCCACAGGCACCTGGGGGCGGCTCTCAGCCACACGCCAGGTGACGGTCCGGCCGGTGCGGACTGGGCGGAAGCAGCCAGCAAAGAGCCCCGGGCGGCGCCCCAGTCCCCTCCCCTGGCGCTGGTGGCCGAGGAAGCTGCGTCCAGGTCCCGGGGTGACTGGGCCGAGTGCGTCCCCGCGGGAGACACACAGCGTGAGTGGGACACACACCCGAATGCGCCAGCCCACCCGGGACTTTGTGTCATTGCTGTCGCTCAGCCCGTTTTGACGAACACACATCCATCCCTACCAACGGCGGGGAGTCGGCTCCCGTGAGCGCATTTAAACGTGTGTGAACACTCGTTCTGAGCAACAGAAATGGCTCACACCCCCTCCCTCCTTTCTTTTTTCTCCTCCCGTCTCTCCTTTCCCGCAGGGCGGCAGCCGGCAGGGTAGCATCCTCGTGAAGGTTACAAAAAGGCTTGCTCTCTGGTCGGATGCCTTGGTGAGCAGTGAGCACAGATCACTCTGGATTTCAGCTTTGGCCCGCTCCCTCGGCCAGGCATTTTTAAAAAATGTTTTATTTATTTCTGAGAGAGAGACACACACACAGTGTGAGCAGGGGAGGGTCAGAGAGGGAGGGAGACACAGAATCTGAAGCAGCTCCAGGCTCTGAGCTGTCAGCACAGAGCCCGACGCGGGGCTCGAACCCACGAACCGTGAGATCATGACCTGAGCCGAAGTTGGATGCTTAGCCTACTGAGCTCCCCAGGTGCCCCTTGGCCAGGCATTTTTGAGCAGTGCACAACTTGTGCAACAGTACAGGGAGGCTCAACCATTCGTCTGTCCCCTTGCTGAGTGCTGACCGAGCATCAGGCCTCGGGCTGGGCTCCGGAGACGCAGGAAGGGCAGGGTGCTACATGTGTCCTCAAGGGGCTCACATTGGATGAAGTCAACAGTCTATAGAATGACCCTCAGTGCTGTCAGTGCAGGAAGTAGAAGGGGCTCTGAGGGCTCTGACCAGAGGAGGCACAAGAGCTGTGGGTGAAGAGAGGGAAGCACTTAACCGGGAAGGGGGTGGTGGAGCAGAGAACATGGGGAGAAGCATAGGTTTGATGAGGCCAGAGGGAGAGGAAGGCCGTTCTGTTTTGGACATGCAGGAGCCCCTGTGGGTGGATGGAAGGGGTCGCGTGGGTGTTGGGGAGAAGAAAAGCCTTACAGAGAGAACTTTCTGAACGCTTTTTTTCCGCTAAGCTCTGCTAAGCAGGGTTTGCTGCTGCCTAGGGGACATCCTTGGGGTTCCGGGGCGGGCAGCGCTCTGGGGCTGGAGCCACAGACGGACGTGCCCCTCCACTGCCCTCCCCGTCTGCCGTGCCCGTCTGTCCCCGGCCTCAGAGCTCTGGAAAGAAACTGCAGAGAATTCCCCGCCCGGGACCCGGGAGCCGTGGGGAGCCGGCCAGCCTGGGGTTCAAGGTTAAGGAGGCCCTTCAGCCCCACAGAGTCCCCCTGACCCCCCGTTTTCCCATTTGGGAGCATGTCCTGGGGGATTCTTTTGTAAGAGAACAGCGTTAATGAGGTATGATTTGCATATCCTAAAATTCTCCCATTTTAAAGTGTAAGATTCAGTGGCTGTTAGTGTTTTAAGACTTAGGCAACTGTCACCACCGTCGAGCTATAGAAGACGCTAGTCACCCCTGCGCTCAGGAGCCGCCCTCCCCCACCCCCGCCCCTGGGGCCACTCACCTGCACCCGTCTCTGTGCGTGTGCGTATTCTGGACGTTTCCTATGAATGGAGCCGTGGGATGTGCGTCGTTTCGTGTCTGGTTCCTATCACTCAGCCTGCTTTCCAGGCTCATCCACCCACGGACAAGCCGTGTCAGTAATTCAGTCCTTCTTGCGGCCAAATAATATTCTGCCCGTTCACCATTCACGGACATAAGAGCTATTTCCGCTTCTTGGCGATTGTGAACAACGCTGCCCCGAACACAGCTTTAGTGGACATACGTTGTCAGTCCCTGGGGTGGGGGGTACCTAGGAGCTGGGCTGCTGTGTCAGGCGGCGGTTCTGCATCACCGAGGAACCGCCAGACTGTTTTCCCAGGAAGTCTCACCACTTTACTAAAGGCAGCGTGCGCCGTGTGCGAGGGCTCTCCCTCCGTATCCTCACCGACACCTGATATTATCTGTCTCGTTTTTCAGTTTAGTTTTGTTTCTTTTGTTTGGGAACCTCGACACGCAACGTGGGGCTTGAGCTCACAGCCTCGAGGTCAAGAGCCGCGTGCTGCACCGACGGAGCCGGCCGGGCGCCCCGCTACTTCTCGCTTCTGTTCTCCTCACCTCGTGGGTATGAAGCAGCGTCTCAGTGTGGTTTTGACTTGCATTTCCCTCATGACTAATGAGACTGAACATCGTTTCACGCATTTGTCAGCTACCTGTGTCTCTCCTTTGCAGAAATGTCTATTCAAATCCTCTATGTTTTAATTGGGTTGTCTTTTTTATTGTTGATTTGTAAGAGTTCCTTATATATCCTGGATCCCGGTCTCAGCATATATGTGCTTTGAAAATATTTTCTCCCGTTCTTCATGCTGTCTTTTTACTTTTGTGAGGGAGCCCTTGGAGGCAAAAAGATATAAATTTGATGAATTTGTTGCGGAGATTCTTCTAAGATGATAAAGTATAATGGCAAGTGCCTTCTGCCACAGCCCGTAGGCGCTGATGCACCAAGGCCTCGCACCAACCCACGAAGTCGGGACTGTCATGTCCTCCGGTTACAGTTGGGGAAATAGAGGCACAGGGAGACCAAGAAAGAGGTTCAAAGTCGCCCAGCTAGTTAGTACATGACACAAGCAGAATTTAAAGTCTGCAGCTGGGTCCCGAGCCCAGGCTTTTAACCGCTGCTCAGTGGGCACTCTGCACTCCAGCCTTTACCATGGGGGCAAGAGAGAGCTTCACTCTTACTCTCATCTTCATCATCCTCACCATCGCCATCTTCATCCCCCTCATCATCACCCATCACCACTGTCATCTTCACCCTAACCCCCATCACTGCCAGCGGCACCACCACCACCGTCATTACCTTCATCACCACCACCACCACCTCCACCACCATCTCCACCACCACCATCATCCCCACCCCCACCACCATCATCCCCACCCCCACCACCATCATCCCCACCCCCACCACCATCATCCCCACCCCCACCACCATCATCCCCACCCCCACCACCATCATCCCCACCCCCACCACCATCATCCCCACCCCCACCACCATCATCCCCACCCCCACCACCATCATCCCCACCCCCACCACCATCATCCCCACCCCCACCACCATCATCCCCACCCCCACCACCATCATCCCCACCCCCACCACCATCATCCCCACCCCCACCACCATCATCCCCACCCCCACCACCATCATCCCCACCCCCACCACCATCATCCCCACCCCCACCACCATCATCCCCACCCCCACCACCATCATCCCCACCCCCACCACCATCATCCCCACCCCCACCACCATCATCCCCACCCCCACCACCATCATCCCCACCCCCACCACCATCATCCCCACCCCCACCACCATCATCCCCACCCCCACCACCATCATCCCCACCCCCACCACCATCATCCCCACCCCCACCACCATCATCCCCACCCCCACCACCATCATCCCCACCCCCACCACCATCATCCCCACCCCCACCACCATCATCCCCACCCCCACCACCATCATCCCCACCCCCACCACCATCATCCCCACCCCCACCACCATCATCCCCACCCCCACCACCATCATCCCCACCCCCACCACCATCATCCCCACCCCCACCACCATCATCCCCACCCCCACCACCATCATCCCCACCCCCACCACCATCATCCCCACCCCCACCACCATCATCCCCACCCCCACCACCATCATCCCCACCCCCACCACCATCATCCCCACCCCCACCACCATCATCCCCACCCCCACCACCATCATCCCCACCCCCACCACCATCATCCCCACCCCCACCACCATCATCCCCACCCCCACCACCATCATCCCCACCCCCACCACCATCATCCCCACCCCCACCACCATCATCCCCACCCCCACCACCATCATCCCCACCCCCACCACCATCATCCCCACCCCCACCACCATCATCCCCACCCCCACCACCATCATCCCCACCCCCACCACCATCATCCCCACCCCCACCACCATCATCCCCACCCCCACCACCATCATCCCCACCCCCACCACCATCATCCCCACCCCCACCACCATCATCCCCACCCCCACCACCATCATCCCCACCCCCACCACCATCATCCCCACCCCCACCACCATCATCCCCACCCCCACCACCATCATCCCCACCCCCACCACCATCATCCCCACCCCCACCACCATCATCCCCACCCCCACCACCATCATCCCCACCCCCACCACCATCATCCCCACCCCCACCACCATCATCCCCACCCCCACCACCATCATCCCCACCCCCACCACCATCATCCCCACCCCCACCACCATCATCCCCACCCCCACCACCATCATCCCCACCCCCACCACCATCATCCCCACCCCCACCACCATCATCCCCACCCCCACCACCATCATCCCCACCCCCACCACCATCATCCCCACCCCCACCACCATCATCCCCACCCCCACCACCATCATCCCCACCCCCACCACCATCATCCCCACCCCCACCACCATCATCCCCACCCCCACCACCATCATCCCCACCCCCACCACCATCATCCCCACCCCCACCACCATCATCCCCACCCCCACCACCATCATCCCCACCCCCACCACCATCATCCCCACCCCCACCACCATCATCCCCACCCCCACCACCATCATCCCCACCCCCACCACCATCATCCCCACCCCCACCACCATCATCCCCACCCCCACCACCATCATCCCCACCCCCACCACCATCATCCCCACCCCCACCACCATCATCCCCACCCCCACCACCATCATCCCCACCCCCACCACCATCATCCCCACCCCCACCACCATCATCCCCACCCCCACCACCATCATCCCCACCCCCACCACCATCATCCCCACCCCCACCACCATCATCCCCACCCCCACCACCATCATCCCCACCCCCACCACCATCATCCCCACCCCCACCACCATCATCCCCACCCCCACCACCATCATCCCCACCCCCACCACCATCATCCCCACCCCCACCACCATCATCCCCACCCCCACCACCATCATCCCCACCCCCACCACCATCATCCCCACCCCCACCACCATCATCCCCACCCCCACCACCATCATCCCCACCCCCACCACCATCATCCCCACCCCCACCACCATCATCCCCACCCCCACCACCATCATCCCCACCCCCACCACCATCATCCCCACCCCCACCACCATCATCCCCACCCCCACCACCATCATCCCCACCCCCACCACCATCATCCCCACCCCCACCACCATCATCCCCACCCCCACCACCATCATCCCCACCCCCACCACCATCATCCCCACCCCCACCACCATCATCCCCACCCCCACCACCATCATCCCCACCCCCACCACCATCATCACCATCACCACCACCACCACCACCACCATCACCACCACCATCACCACCTCCACCACCACCACCACCATCACCATCACCACCCCCCCCCACCATCATCATTATTATCATTGTGATGGCACCTGGACAGTCTCCTGAACTCCTCACTTGCAGCCAGGTCTGGAGCCCAGTGAATCACATCTGTCACCTAAATCGTCACTCCCCGCTGCCTGTAAGTGTCCTGAGGCTGGGAGAGACGCTGTCACTCTGCCTACCCAGAGCACCCCGAGGCCCTGTCTCTGCTCGCTGAATTCTGACCTGTGCTCTGAGACCAGCGTGCTCACCCATCTTACAGGGACGTGAATGGAGGACCCGGTGTCAGAGACGAGGGAGGGGGAGGGGAGACTGGAGTCAACTCCTGGCCAAAGCTGAGGGCTGGCTGAAGGGTCCCCAGACTGTGGNACCACCGCCATCATCACCACCACCATCACCACCTCCACCACCACCACCACCACCACCATCACCACCACCACCACCATCATCACCACCATCACCAACCCCCCCACCATCATTATTATCATTGTGATGGCACCTGGACAGTCTCCTGAACTCCTCACTTGCAGCCAGGTCTGGAGCCCAGTGAATCACATCTGTCACCTAAATCGTCACTCCCCGCTGCCTGTAAGTGTCCTGAGGCTGGGAGAGACGCTGTCACTCTGCCTACCCAGAGCACCCCGAGGCCCTGTCTCTGCTCGCTGAATTCTGACCTGTGCTCTGAGACCAGCGTGCTCACCCATCTTACAGGGACGTGAATGGAGGACCCGGTGTCAGAGATGAGGGAGGGGGAGGGGAGACTGGAGTCAACTCCTGGCCAAAGCTGAGGGCTGGCTGAAGGGTCCCCAGACTGTGGCCCCCAAGAAGGGATGCCGGGAGAGACAGGGAGGCTGGAGGCTGGGCTCCCAGGCGTGAAGCCACCCTGGAGGAGGGAAGGGCTGGGGAAGACCGTGGCCGACCCTATCAATTAGTGCAATTAGCCGTCAGGATAGAGGCCCTGGTGCTAATTGCCTGGTGGCCGGCAGAGGTGCTCAATAATGGATTAGTGGACTGCTACAGCCACTACAGGGGTGGCCTTCACCTCCCAGGGTCAAGGCCAAGTGCTCCAAGGACGCCTCTCCTCCCCAGGGCCGCACAGCTATCTCCTGCTGTGCGCCACCCCTCCCCCTGCCCCTGTGCGTTCCCCGGGGCTGGGAAAGCTGGGTCTGGGCCCACCTGGCCACAACCGGGGCAGGCAAAGGTCATGGTTACAAGTGGCCCGAGGCCCCTCAGCCAGGTCTCGGGGAGTCTTTTCCCTCTGCCAAGACCCCTCATCTCACACATTGCTGAGCTCTGGGTGTTTAAGCTCCTCTCTCCAGGCAGCACTCGGTCAGGCAGGGGCCTCAGTGAAGGTCCCCTCCCTGCACCTCCACCCCTCGCACCTCGCATCTCTGCCAGGGATCAAAGGGGTCCGTGTCCTGAGAGCAGCTCAGCCGTGGATGGGAGCTGACCCGCAGCTCCGCCCCCGGAAGTGTCCCCGTGGCTTCTGCAGCCGCCACTCAGCTGGCCGGGTCCTGGGGGGAGGCAGGGTGGGCTGGCCCCCAGGGCGGAGGCTGGGCTGGCACTGGACTTTCTCCTGAGGGCAATGGGGACCCACAGAAGGGTTTGTGCTGGACAACTGTCCCGGACCCGGCGGGGGGGGGGAGGGAAGGGAAGGGGGAGCCGTGAGGAAGGGCTTGGGACGGCAGGGGGGAAGCCGGTGAGAGGGCGAGCCCAGAGCCTGGCCCGGAGGATGGGGAGGGATGGGAAGAAGAGAGGTGTGCTACCACGTAGGTGGCGGTACCCTCAGCCTCTGGGCCTGGCCAGAAGGAAGGGCACCTCCTCACTGACCCTCAAATTACAGCCATAGGACCCCTCTTCCAGGAAGCCTTCCGGTTCTGCTCTGGCTTGTCTCTGGGGCCTCATCCCCCCACCTTCCCTGTCCCTGTCCCAGAGAGTCCAGTGGTCTGTGTCACTGATCGCCAACCCCTCGAGGGCACCGGGCCCCCTCTGCCTCTCCCCTGGGCCCCAAGCAGGGCCAGACCCTCCCTGGGTCTCCCTGGGGGCACAGTGTGGGGCCCAGGCAGACCTGGCCGGAGCGAGCAGGGCAGGACAGGGCTGGCTGGTGGCCTAGCGGGTCCGTGACTTGGCCTCCGGCACTGGCCTCCTTAAGCAGCGGCTCTGGGGCAGGTACCGCTGAGGAATTTTAAACACTTAAAACGCTTAAAAGCGTTTACTTTTAAGGCAGTCTTAGCTTTCTAGAACAGCCGAGCAGAAAGCGCGGAGAGTTCCTCTGTGGCTGTGCTCCCCTGTCCCCCGAGGTCCCCAGGTCACCGCACCCAGCGTTGGTGACACACTGTAAGCTGGTGGTGACACACTGTTACGGGCGCTCCCGTGTTCACGATTGCGGATTCACTCTGGGGGTTTGGACAAATGGTGAGTGGCACGTAGCCACCGTGACGACAGCACTCGGAGGAGCTGGTTGTCCTAAAGGTCCCCTGGGCTGCCCCTGTCCGTCCGTCCCGACCCCCAGCCACTGGCACCCACTGACCTCACCATTCCACGGTTTTGCCTTTTCCAGAACATTCCATAGATGACACACCGCGTGCAGCCTTCTTACATTGGCTCCTTGCCCTCAGGCATGTGCGTCCACGCTTCCCCCAGGTCCCTTCCTGGCTCCATGGCTCGTTTCTTTCTATCGCCGAATAATGTTCCACGGTCTGGATGGACCGCAGTTTACGCGTCTGTCACCTGCTGAGGACACAGTTCCCTCTGAGCTTTGGTGATTATGAATAAAGCCTCCACAAACATTTCAGTGCAGATTTTCAAGCACACACGTGCTTTCAATTCATTCCAGCAAATTCCGCGGCGCGTCACTGCTGGGCTGTGTTGGAAGTGTATATTCTCGGGGCACCAGGGGCTCCGTCAGTTGGGCACCCACCTCCTGACTTCGGCTCAGGTCATGATCTCGAGGTCATGAGACAGAGCCCCACGTGGGCTCTGCACTGACAGCGTGGAGCCTGCTTGGGGCTCTGTCTCTCCCTGCCTCTCTGCTCCTCTCCCGCTCGCGCTCTCTGTCTCAAAAATAAACTTTAAACCAAGAGCCTGTTCAGTGTTACAGGCAGCTGTCAAACCGTCTCCCGAAGCCACCGCACCGTGACCCGCGGTCCCGCCGGCTCCTGGCGCTCCGTGTCCTCGACACACGTGGGGCATCAGACGCCTGGATTTGGCCGTTCTCACAGGTGTGCAGTGGATACTGCGAGTCTGAGCACCTGTCTCGTGTCTGCTCCGTCTCCTGTCTGTCTGTCTGTCTGCTGTCTGTCTCCTCAGGTCTTCGGTCCCAACAGGGCTGATGGTTTTCTTGCCGTCAACTTTCAAGAATTCTGTGTTCGTTCCCGTCACAGGGCGTTCCATGGTGGGGGGTGGCTGTGTCCGCGGGTCCGAGTTAGCAGCTCCTTCTTGCACAGACGCCCCGGGGTGCATCGAAGGCCGCTGTCCCCGCGCTGCCTTCGAGGGGCTTTGAGGTTCTGTTACGACGCCCTTGCAGCTAGTTTCTGCGCGTGTGAGGTGGGTCTCCACTCGGCTCCTGCACTTGAACGGCCACGTGCTTTGTCTTGCCCCAGGAGCAGCGTCTGCGGGGTCCCTGCCGGGGCCACACAGCCAGATTCCCCGGGAGCCGGCCCGAGGCTGAGCGGGTCGGGTCGGACCCCGGGCCTCTCACCCTCCGTCTCGCACCGGGACGTCTGTCCAGACCTGGGGGGCCAGCGTTTGCGCCTCAGCGGGGGAAAAACTGGAGAAGCCCTGGGGCCGAGCTGAGGTCAGGCGGGGCTCCTCCAGAAGGTGGGAGTGAGAGTGCTCCGTGGAGCAGTCAGGGAGGGTTCCCTGGAGGAGGTGAGACCACAGCCCTTGCTTGAATTTGGAGCAGGTCTGAAACTGGTGCAGAGGGGAGGGACGACCGGGCCAGTCTCA
>NW_027551568.1:2720113-2720353 GCF_008692635.1 Crocuta crocuta
GGCCAGCCTCAGCCCCGCCCCGCCCCTCCTGCCACCGGCGTCCCCCCAGTTCCAGCGCCCACGCGGCCCGGTCGGCCCTCCGGTTCCTCCCCCCCCTCCCCCTCCAGCCTCCGCATGAGGCCGGAAAGGCTGCCTGTCCGGACGCCCTGTGGCTCGGGTGCTGTCCCTGGGACCTACCTGCCCTGCCTCTTGCTTCAGTTGGGAGGGGGTCTCACATCTGCCCCCCCACCCCCGAAGCAG
>NW_027551568.1:2720502-2740354 GCF_008692635.1 Crocuta crocuta
GCTCATCTCCGAGGCAGCGGCGTCCGCACCCCAGCTCTGCAGCCATCGGCCAGGGGCCCCGGGGGGTGTCAATTCACTCCCCCCCCCCGCAGGCAAAGAGATGTGGGCACCCATGGGGGCATCGGCCGCAAACCCGGAAGGGCTGAGGCGAAGGGCCCCGATGGTGCGGGGCCGGGTTCGGGGGCTCAGGGTGGCGGTGGGGAGGGCGCAGCGGGGACCACAGGGCAGGGAGGGGAGGACCCCGGCGGCCGCAGGTCCCNGAGCTCCCCCGCTGCCAGCCGTCCTGCCCAAGGGGGACCCCCACAGGGGCTTCTCGACACTCCGGCCCTCAGAGTCCGGGGAAATGCCACCAGCCAGCACTTCTAGGCTCTTCCGAGCACCCAAGCCGGCTGGGATCTTGTTAAAATGCAGATTCCAATTCACCGGGTCTGGGGCGGAACCGGCCTTGCGTTCCACCAGTTTCCGGGTGGTGCGCTTGCTGCTGCCTCTGGACCTGCACTTTGAGAAGCCAGGCAATAATAGCAATAATATAATAGTGATAATATTAATAATAATAATAATATAGAGATATAGAGTCATGGGCTCTGGACAGTCATGCACACTTTCTGAAATGTTGCTTTGACCTCTCTTTCTGGCTTCAGAATGAACTGGCTGTGTGGCTTTTGGGAAGTCACTGACCCTCTCTGGTCTGCTGTTTCTTGATAGGAACATCGAGAGGCTGGACAAAGCCGTAAGAATTCTGCAATTAAAAACATTTTTTAAAAATGTTTTATTTATTTCTAGGAGAGAGAGAGAGACAGAGACAGCGTGAGCAGGGGAGGGTCAGAGAGAGAGGGAGTCACAGACTGAAACAGGCTCCAGGCTCTGAGCTGGCAGTCAGCACAGAGCCCGACGCGGGGCTCGAACCCACGAACCGCGAGATCATGACCTAAGCGAAAGTCGGACGCTTAACCGACTAAGCCACCCAGGCGCCCCAAAAACATTTTTTAAAAGTTTATTTACTTATTTTAGAGAGAGAGAGAGAGACTGAGAGCGTGCACAAGTAGGGCAGGGGCAGAGACAGAGGGAGACAGAGAATCCCAAGTGGGCTCTGCGCTGTCGGCACAGCCCGATGTGGGGCTTGAACTCACAAACCGTGAGATCATGACCTGAGCCGCCGAAATCAAGAGTTGGATGCGTGACCGCAGGACCCCCCCTCCCCGCGCCCAGAATTCCGCAATTTGAAAGATTGTTGTGACAGCATCTGGTTCCAGAGCACCCTCGCCTCACCAGGAAAGATTCATTCTGACTGCAGATCTAGAAAACGCCGTTCCCGCTTTACCAATGGGGAAACTGAGGCTCAGAGAGGTGAGGTCCCCTGCAGGGAATATCACCCAGCTCTTCAGCCGGAGCAGGGCCGGCTTGAAAACGCCCTCTGCTTGCTGCAAAGCCCTTGGCTTCTCCTAGATCAAGCCAACCCCTGTTACCTCGGGGAATAAAACAAAACTTTCTCATAATGAGGGATGAAATGTGCAGAGGGCTTGGATTTCCAAGCCCAGGGAACAATCACTGCGTCAGAAAAGGCATTTGCGGTCTTTTCCAGTTTCCTCCAAAAGCGGTTTTTGTAAGTTGATGAGAAAGACTCACTCTGTGCCGTGTAAGCGGGGAGGTCTGGAAACGATGAAATCAGCATTCTTATAATTAGCTCTTAAATTGTTCCCCTGCACAGACGCCCCCCCAGCTCCCGCTCTATCGTGCCATTTGCACATTCTTACTTACACAAATCTGAACAATTTTTGACAAGATTTTTGAGTTTTGTCAGATGTGAATTGTTAAGATTTAATTGAAAAAATGAACAGAACGCAGCCACTATTTCAAAGGGAGTGACCCAGAACCAATTAGAATTTAGTAACAATTGACCATTCAACACTGAAATCCACGTTGGGACAGTCAGATTAAAGCCACTTTAATTCCCCCCCCCGCCTCCCCATTCCTGAACTCAAAATATCATTAGTGGGAGATTTCCCTGAATTTTCTTCCAATCAATCTTTCTCGTTTTGGAGGTGAAGCTCGCGGGCAGGGCCGTGCTGGGGGAGGGCGCTGCCCGGTTATCTCCCGGGCTGAGATGATCCCCAATATAGGTTACCGGCTTGAAAAAACAGGTCAGGCTAAGCAACATTCCTCGCCAAATTGCTGCTGACAGCCCAAACAGGAGACGGGGAAGGGCCACAAAAAGGCTCTTTCATCTGAAAACAACACAGCGAATAATTGGTCATTCTCTCCTTCTCAGCTGGGGGAAAATTCCCAAACAAAACCTCGCCTTCCTCCAGCAACTTCTTAATCCTTTCTGGCAGATGCTCTCAGGGAAGTGTCAGCTGAGAGAACGTGGCGGGCGCGGTGGGCACCGTGCCTGGCGCACAGTAGGTGTTTATTAAATGCGCTGGGGGTGGGGCGGCCCGGGAGACGAGTGGATGACCTCGGTGCCTGTGACCGACCAGAGCTGCTGGCCTTACGATGGCCCTGGGGGAGCTGATGTGTGCAGATGCAGAGGCGTTTTCTCAGGTCTGCTCCAGTCCTTCTCTGCAGACAGGGAGTCCCACGGGAGCTCTAGAACCTTCCAGTCCTCTCCCGGGCCCTCTGGGTTCTTCTCCGAAGCCCTTCTCTTCCTCTCATCCGGTTCGGGGTCGTGGTCCCCTTCTCTGCCCGGCTCCTGGCTACCGCGGCCGTTTGCGGAGCCCGCGCCGCGTGGCTCTGTCTCTGGGCCTCGCGGAAGGCAAATGAGGCCTGGGTGGCCCCGCGGGCATGTCTGCGGCCCCCGGGCTCCAACTGTCCGCCCAGAGCTCGTGACGCCCGCTGCCCATTCTCCTGCGTTGGGTCCTGGAACTTCTAGAACCCAGTGGGACCGGAAGAGCTGGAGCCCAGAACCGGGCCCATCCTGCTCCTGACCGTGGCAGGGTGAGGTCGCTGCCGTGGCCGTGCGGCTATTCTTTTCAAGGCCACGTTGAGAAGTGACCTGGACCCGGTGCCAGCCTTCCCGTCTCCACGGTCACCTCTGTCCCCGAGCTCTTTTCCTGATACATTTCTTTTCACTTCCAGAAATCGAGTGAGCTCCCAAATTGCGATGTGACTATCAAAGTACAAACACGTGAAACACAAACAAAAACACCCCCTAAGGTTTAGATTACGATTAGATCCGGGGCATCTCAGCGTGTTCAGTCTCGGACATTCGGCAACGTGGTTTGGGTTCCGGGAAGCCAAGATAAGTACTTACCCGGAAGGCTGTCCCAGGTAACATGGCGGCGGAGGGAAGGGCATGGGCCCAGGAGGGGACAGGTCACAGTGGGCGCCCTCCCTGGTCCTGCCCTGGGGGGCACAGTGGGCGCCCTCCCTGGGGCGCAGGGCTGGGGAGCACCCACCAAGTCCTGCCAGCAGGGCCCGAGGGCTGTCCCTGGGTGCGGGGCCCCCTGGTGCAGCTGGGCGGGGTGAGGACTGCCCCTCCCAGAGAGAGTCCCCAGGCAAGGGGAGGTGGCCGCTGGCAGTCGGCAGTCAGGGGCATTGACGCGGCTGCCGCAGTGGGTTCTGGGCCCGCGGGGTTGGCGCAGTGGGTCTGTCACTGGCTGTGTGGCTTTGGACGAGTCACGATACCTCTCTGAGCCTCGGTCTCCTCAGCTGTGCCCTGGGAAGGGTAGGACTCAATCCTAGGTTTGTCCTGAGGCTTAAACCGCTCCCTGCGGGGCAAGCGCCTCATCCTAGAAGGGGACAGAGCCGCCATGGGCAGTGCCCTGTGCCCCCCTGAGGGTGGCCCGCAGGCTCCTCGGGCCACCCGGAGGCTGCCCAGATGTTGGGGGTGGTTGCAGTGTGTCTGAGGGCTCCCTGGAGGCGGGAGCCAGGCCTTGTCACCGAGGGGAGGCGCTTCAGAAGGCGGGAGCGCGTGCTGGGACCCTGTGGCCCCCAGGCCGGTGCTGAGGACTGTACGGGAGACTCCCGTTTCACCTGTTGGTAGGAGCCCAGTGCTCGGTGAGGTAGTGAGCTCTCTGTTCCTGGAGGTGTGTGAGAGACTGAGTGCTGGTGTTAAGCTTTGAGTCATGTTGGGGAGCTCAGAGCCCCGCATGGCGGTGGCATCGATGGGGAGTAGAGGGTGACTTTCACCGTCTTTTCCGCCGGCGAGCCTAGAATTCCATTTGTGTGTGAGGGGCGGCGCTGCAAACGTGCCCCTCGTTTGATGCAGTGCGTCCGTGGCTGCCCGGGCTCCCCCGATAGCGCCCAGCAGTCGGGCCTGGTCTGAATTAGCGGGGCGTTGGGGGGGGCTCTGCCTTCAGCCTGAATGAGCCGCTGAGTGGTGACCCGGAGGCTTGGTGGGAGAGAAGCTGCTAGCTGGAGGGGCCCCGGGCCTCAGACTGGATGAAAAGCAGAGGGGAGTCCGCCCGGCTGGGGGTAGGGGTGAGGCCTGCGGGCCTGTAAGAGTCCAGCCAGGCGGCGGCTCATGCTCAGGGGGTGCCCTGGGCGCGAATCCTATAGGGTGAGGGGCCCCCGGAAAACCTACCGCCTCCTGCCTCCTGGCATTGGCCGGGGTCTGGCTGCGCCCCTGGCGCCGGGGCCGGGCCGTCACCCGGTGCCAGTCCCGAGGCCTCGCTGAGCCTCCCTGCCTTCTCGGTGTGGGGCTGACACTCCCGCCTCTCCCTCCCCCTCCCTCCTCGCTGGGGTTGGGGGGAGGAGAGTGTCTGGGATGAGGGACTGGAATCTGGCCGTGGCTAGGCCGACAGCATCAGGTCACACAGGCTCAGGGCGCTGTAACTTCGCACCTCTTCTCGCCTCGTTCGAGACAGACACTGTCACCTGCACTGCCCCGGGGTGGAGGCGCAGGTCACCCAAGTGAAGCTGGGGACCTGAGGTGAGCCAGGCCGCCATGGCCCCGCCCCCGGCCGAGAGCAGAGGATGCCTGTCCCGCATTCTGTCTGCAGACGGGGCGCCTCCTCTGGGCGGGGCTCGGAGTCAGGCTCCGACAGGACCCGAACCCAGACAACCGACTGGTGACTGGCCAGGCCTCGTGGCTGGCGAGCTCCCGGGGCCCCGGCCTGATCCCTGCCTCACTGACAGCGCGGACACATTCTGTGTCTCTCGCTTCTCCACTGACGGCTGGGGTGCAAAGCACGCACACGATTTTGTCCCGCGCTCGTGCAAGCCCAGCAGCGTCCCCTGAGCATCTTCCCAGGCCCCCGAGCCCGCCGGAGGGATGGCCGACCGCTGCTCCTGGGGCCCTCGGAGCCCAGTGCTGGGCCACAGGCTGGACATGCAGAGGCGACCTCACGCACTTGTCCTGGGGGGGTGCGTACAGAGGATGGGGACGCCAGGACCCCACCCTCCATTTCCCTTCCCCCGACTTACAGAGTCAGATGCAAGCGCCCAGCGCGCTTAGCTGTGGACAGACGGGCTGTCGCAGGCCGAGCGGGGGCCGAGCGGGGGCAGCCCTGGCGCCAGCAGGCACCTGCTTAGGCAAAGCGCTGCATTCCCGTCTCTCGGGCTCAAATTCAGCCTCTACCACTCGCTTGCTGAGGGCCCTGAACACAAGTAACTAAGCCCCCTGGGCCTCAGTTTACCCATCTGTAAAGTGGAAATAAGAGCTTTATTTGTTTAAGAAAAGAGCTTTCTAAGATCTTCCTAAGAGCTTTGCCCCCTGGGGTTTTCGAGAACATGAAAATGCATTAATGGCGCCTCTAGAAAAAAATACCCATCACGGTTATTTACTGAGTTTAATTTGGGTCAAGGAAACTGAGCCAGGCAGGAGCAGCGCCCGGCACCAGGTCTCCTGGCTCCCAGAGTCCAGGGCCTGGCCCCGCGAGAGCCACACGCCGGGGCCAGTTTCCACGGCAGGACAATCGGGTGGATTCTGCCCCCACCGAAGGGTCTCCTGTCTTGCCGCGTCTCCTTAGGTCTGGCTGGGAGGGGGCGGAGAAGAAAGGCTTGAAACCATATCCTCCGTCGGCTTGGGGTCAGGGGATCAGACCCCCACATTTTCTCCACCGTCAAAAGCCCCGTAGGATTGTCTTGAAGTTAAGTTTCACATCATATGGCCGAACATTTGGAACTTTTTAAACGGAAATTGTAGAAAAAATGAAAAGTATTTTAGTGTCGGAACACAATACCTTCCTGGCAGGGCGCCACGGGGGAGAGCTCCGGGCCGGAGGAAAAAAAACGGTCATAATTGTCAATCTGGATTAATCTGGGCGTTCTTCCGCTTAACCTCGCGTCGGGCTGAGCGGGCTAATCAGGGCGCAGAAGACACCGTCTTTTGTAACTGTACTGAGGACTTCACTCTTGCACAGCAGCTAATTCTCCGATCACGTTTCCTTAATTATAAGCTCGGTTTAATGGAGGCCCGGACGAGACTGAAGCATAAGGAAAACGTGAAGGTTCTGGGTAGAGCGTGCCAAGGATTTGTGGCGGAAATGTCACAGCTTATCATCGGTGGCTTAGTGGGCGATTGGTCTACGCCACGCAGCAGCTCTGGAAGAATTCAGTTAGCAGTGGGGGGAGGGGGGGAGGGGGGCTGTGGCCGCACGCAGTCTGGGCTCAGTAATTCCTAGACACCCCTCACCCCTGCAGGGGAGCCAGTCGGCATCCCCCCTGCGCAGGTCCTGTGAGAGAGGAGAAGAGACAGACGGAGCTGGGGCTTCCGGAAAGAGTGGCTTCTGTCCCGCCCTCCCTGACCCGCACCTGCCGGCCTGGCCCGGCCTGGCCTTCTGGGCTGGGGTGATACGGGGGTGGGGGGAAGGGACCTCTGAAACGGCCACTGCCTGGCCTGATGCCGGCCTGGGCCTCAGGAGGGTTGGCACAGAGCTGGCGGAAGTCTCCTCCTTGATGACAATCTCACTCCAATCCAGACCCTCCTCTGGCTCTCTCTTCCTGTGCCCTTCATCTCCCCCAGACCCTCCCCTCTGCCCGCAGCCCTGGGGCCAGACCCCGTCCTTTCCATGTACCTTCCAGGCCCGTGGTCCCTTCCTGGGGCTCTCGCAAGCTTGGCCAGAGGGGAGGAGACAGGCAGAGGGGAGGGTTTTAAGGTGGCAGGTCAGGGAGGGGTGGGGGCCCCTGTCCCACGTGACCCTGACTTTACCCCAAGAGGCCGAGGAGGAGTGGGGGACCGGCTGTGGGCGGAGGGGCTGACTGTCGTGCTGTGTGGCTCAGTGCCTTACCTGTGGTGGGAGGGGTCAGACGGAGGGCACATCTGCACCCAGCCACCCTGCTCACCGCCCCACCCCGATAAGCGACAAGCTGGGAGCCACGCAGAGCTGTCGTGTCACGCGGGGCTCAGAGCAGCTTTGGGAAGCTCCAAGGGGCCCCGAGCAAGAGCAGCCGCCCTTCGCATTCCCCAGTCGGCAAGCGTCCCCTTCCCGGCCGAAGCCGATGCCGCCCGCCGCAGTGCCGGGTGCCTGTGCAGGTCGGGGGACGATCCCTTCGCTTCCAGGAAGGCTTCCTGGAGGTGGTGTCAGTTCAGAGATTCTAAAGATTAGTAAGACATGGTCCTGGGCTTGGTGGAAGCAGAACAGGAGTCTGAAGCTGGCATGGCTCTCGGGGGCTGCTGCGGGAGGGGATGTGCTCAGAGGGGTGTCTCGTCTGCTGGGCCTCGAATCAGAAAGGGGCTCAGAAAGGGGACTTTGTCCAGGAGGCAACAGACAACTGTGTGCAGTTTCGTGCCGTGGTGGAGGCCAGGCTGATGCGGGCTGGGACGCCCTGGCCCCGGCGGAGGCAGGACTGGGGGCGGGTCTGGGACAGGTGGCCGGTGAGGTGTCTGCGAGGGGCCAGGGCACGGGGGTGGCTCTGAGGGGCTTGATCCCTGGTGGGTGGGCTTCTGTATCCCTGGTCTGGGCAACCAGAGGGATCCAGCATGGAGGCTTCCAGAACAAATCAGAGGGACCATCAGAAGTGCTCCGGTCCCCAAAACGCACTGCCGAGACCCCTGCAGGGCTCCACAAAAGTGACCCGCGTGTCCTTCCTGCCACACAAGCCCCGTGGCTGCTCCTGGAAGCCCTTAGACATTCGTAGCCACAGCGCTTGCACCCCAGGCGCCCAGGGTCCCCCGCGCACCGCTAGCAGCCCCTCACCCGTCCCGGGAGGGCCCGGATCTGCATCCCCCCCGCCCCGTGCCCAGCAGCGCTGCCGGAGGGAATGATTAATGAACAGCTCTGTCCTCAAAGCTCTCCGGGCCAACACAGGCCCGTGTCTGCAGACCCCCCAGCTGGGACACGACAGGTGGGTGCTGGAGCTTTCCTTTTCATCTTGGCTTCGGGCTCAGACGTCCACACCAACGCCGACCTTTGCCCCGCCCCGTGCCGGCCGGCACCCCGCCTCTCTGGCCTCTGCCACTGCGCAGTCCCCGGGGTCAGGTGCCGGACGCCTGAAGCCCGTGAGCGGGAGGGAGGCAGCCTGACCCCACGCCTGCCTCCTGGGACTTACTCACACTTGTCCAGATTCCTGGTTTTGTCTTAATCGCCCTATTCGTCGAGCGTGTAGTCTTGTTTCCTGTTCGCTCGCAAAGAGTTAGGGAACAAATTCGCAGTAACCACGTCAGTGAGGTCAGGGTTCTGGCGATGAGTGTCCTTCTACTTAGATGAGGATGCAGGCTCCCCTCCCGGGCGTGGCTCGCTGAGCCACGGGTCGGGCGGGCCGTCCTGGGGCCACAGAGCTGCACGCGGTCACCTCTGGTCCTTCCCGTCACCTCCTTCTTCGCCCTGCCTCTTCTCTCTCCATCGCCCTGCTCGGAGACTGCTCCTCTCGGTGACCGTCCCTGACCACCACCACCGGGCATGGGCGACCCGGCCGGGCAAAGCTGGTCCGCCTTCTCCACCCTTCTCTGTCTCCATCTACCGCTGTGCAGTGAGTCCACGGGACTTGGCGGCTCCTCCGCTCCGCCCGAGGCGCCCAGTTCCCACTGCCCAACCAGGAAGCGGTGACTTGCCGGCAGAAGTGATGGCCGGTCCTGAGCGGGGCCCCAAGGGGCAGCCCTAAGTTGTTAGTGTTCCCCTTCTGGGTTTGCATCTTTTGGTGCTATATTTAGGGTCCTCCCTACTCTGGGGACAGAANCAACCGACTAAGCCACCCAGGCGCCCCATAAAGTAATTATTTTATACTTTCTCCTAAAAGTTTTATAGTCCCATCACGTGTGTATCTTTAATCCATCAGAAATCAACTTTTGTATATGGTGTTAGGTAGGGATTTTAACTTCTTTTTTCTTTTTTTAAATGTTTATTTACTCATCTTTGAGAGAGAGGGGGAGGGAGAGAATGAGTGGGGGAGGGGCAGAGAGAGAGGGAGGAAGAGTCCAAAGCAGGTTCTGTGATGTCAGCACAGAGCCTGACGCGGGGCTCGAACCCACAAACTGTGAGATCACGACCTGAGCTGAAGTCGGATGCTCAACTGACTGAGCCCCCAGGCGCCCTGATCTTCTCTCCACATGGAAAGCCATCATTCCCGGTCAGCAGCACCGTTGAGTGACCTGTCCTGACCCTGGTGGTTTCCGTTCCCGCCTCTGCCGCGTGTCCGTACATCGGTGCATCATTCCTGAGCTTTCCAGTTTGTTCTCTTTGTCCACATGTCTCATCGTGACCCCTTCCCACACTTTCCTCGTTACTATGCATGTGAAGTAACTCCTTGCAATGCTTTATTTCCTAAATTTTAATAATAAATTTTAATTTTAATTTAAATAATTTTAAAGCTCTTTTGGTCCGTTTCTCTTCCATTGTCCTTTTATATTAGCTCTCCAAACTTTATGGTAACAAATTTGTTAGAATTTTTTCTTCAAAGCTTATCGACTCTGCAAACTAATTTAGAGAAAGTTGGCATCTTTATGACGGGAGTCTTCATATCCATTCATATGATCTATTTCATAACTTCTCCTAGGAAATACTTTGCCAAGTTCTAAAGATTACAGTTTTGCTTGCTTAAAACTGGGAACTTTTCTCTATTTTTAAAATTAGTTATTAGAGGTATCTAGGGATTCCATTGCTTTTGTAAAGAGCAAACTTGCTGATTATCAGTTATGCCTGTATAATTATTTGTATGACTTATACTGGTTTGTCCATAGATTATCTTGGATTTTTTGTGTGGACAAAGTATTTTCCTTTTTTTTTTTTTTAATGTTTTATTTATTTTTTTGAGAGAGACAGATAGACAGTGTGAGCAGGGAAGGGTCAGAGAGAGACGGAGACACAGAATCAGAAACAGCCTCCAGGCTCTGAGCTGTCAGCACAGAGCCCGACGTGGGGCTCGAACCCACAAACTGCGAGATCATGACCTGAGCCGAAGTCGGATGCTTACCTGACTGAGCCACCCAGGAGCCCCGGACAGAGTATTTTCCAATGTTTGCTTCTTGATTTTTTTTTCTTGTACTATTACATCGTCTAGATCCACCAGTATAATGTTGAACATACGGGACAATGAGGGCATCCTTGCCTTAACCTTGATTTTGATTAGGATTTTGGAAATTTAATGACTAAGTGTCATGTTTTCTATATGTTTTTGATAAATAGTTTTTATCTAGTGCGGCGAAGTCTGCAAATTATCCCTTGTTATCCATTTATCCTTAGTTTTCCCCTCTCGTATAGAACTGCTTTGGGTTTTAGCAGGGCGCATGGCTGCCCAGAAGGCCGCCCAGCCTTGGTCTCACCAAGGTGTCACCAGTGGGTGTGGGGAGCAGAGTCCGTGTAGATCCAGCACCACTCCCCTCCTTCCCCCCCGCAGAAGCGCTGACATTGATGCGAATCCACTTCGATCAAGTGGGTGAGGACAGCATGCTGGGGTGTGGACGTCAAAATGGGAGGAACCAGTGTCCCTGGGTGAGTGCGGGGAGCACAGCCACCCGCCTGGCCCGCACCCCCACTTCCCTGCACTGTCACACATCACACACACAAACTCCCATCTGGTCCCAATACCACTGCGTCTTTTGGTTCAGCAGCTCAGCCTATGGCTTGACTAAATTCATCCAAATAAGGAACTTTCATGCCGTTCGCGGTTTGTGAAGAATTTTGAAAACAAAATCAGGAGTGGAGGTGGAGACACCCTGGGTGCTGGTTTTGCATCTGGGAAGATGCCATTCTCCTTTTATCTCGTTCTCGTCATTGTCCCTTAGTGAGCGTTTGAACAATAACTCTCCTTCCGTTTATGGAGCACATAACAGTGAGCTGTGGTCATCTGAACTCACTTCTGATTTGATTTGCCATTAAGAGTTCTTATCTATCTATCTATCTATCTATCTATCTATCTATCTATCTTTCATTTATTTACTTTGAGAAAGAGAGAGAGCACAAGTGGGGGAGGGGCAGAGAGAAAGGGAGAGAGAAAATCCCAAGGCTCCACACTGCCTGTGCAAAGCCTCACGTGGGGCCCGAACTCACGGACTGCGAGACCATGACCTGAGTCGAAGTCGGACGCTTCACTGACTGAGCCCCCCAGGCGCCCCTTGCATCTGTAGTTTTAATTGAAATTGATGTAATATTTCCTTTTCGTGAAATGTCATTTACTTCAAGCATTAGGTTATGTTAGTCCCAGAAAATGAATGAATTTCCCATTTCCCCCTATTCTCTGAAGCAGGGTGCACATGATAAGCACTATGTGTTCCCCTATGTTTTGGTAAATGTTGATGGAATACTCTCTGGTAGCTTCTTTCTGCTGTTTGGAGGCGTGAACTTTTGTTAATTAATTCACTATCTGCCTGGGTTATTGGCTGCTTCCTGTCTGCTGTCTCATCTTGAATTGATTTTGGTAATTAGTTTTTATTATAGGCAATTGTCCATTCTGCTTTCATGGAAGAATTGTTGCCACAAAGTCGATCATATCACCCAGTCAGAGTTTCTAAATCCGCACCGTATTCGCCTTGTTCCCTCCTCGCTCCGGGCATTACTCGTTTATCGCATTTCGCCAGTTCAGCCTCGCTGGACATTTTCCCCATCAGATTTCCTCAGAGCACATTCTGCTTTCGTTGGTCCTTTCTACGTGTCTTTCACTTCTATTTAATCAATTTCTTGTTACATCTTTACTTCTTTTCTTCTATGTTCGTAGAGCTATCATCATTCTATGACTTCCTTTAGTTAAAACTGTAACTTAGTGATTTTAGGTTTTCCTATTCTGTGATAAATGCATCCTAGTGGGTGACAAATCGAAAGACGGATCTAGGTGATGAATGCATTTCCTATTTTGTGATAAATCTAAAAACTGATCCAGGTGCACCCCCAAAACCATATATAATGCTCTCTTTTTCATCCGCATTAAGTAATTTGTAATCTCCTTTTTAACTCATGACTTTAAAAATGTCTACGGACATGCATTTTTTAAAGTTTATTTATTTATTTGGAGAGGAAGAGCATGAGCAGGGGGGAGAGAGAGAGAGAGAGACAGAATCCCGAGCAGGTCCTACACAGTGCACAGCCTGACGTGGGGCTCAATCTCATGAACCCCAAGTTCATGACCTGAGCTGAAACCAAGAGTTGGGCGCTCAGCTGACTAAGCCCCCGGGCGCCCCTGCGTACACGCATTTACACCATATTTTTATCGTTAAGTTGTTCAGCGACTGGACTGCGGTCGGAGAACACCGTCTGCGTGAAACTGCCTGGCATCTGTCGAGGGGAATCCTTTGACCCACAGGTTGTCAAGTTCTGCAAATGTGTTACATGCGTGTGAAGGAGCACCTGAACCCCTGCAGAGAGAACGAAGTGTCTCCGCGGAGACCATTTTTCCTTACGTTCCCGGCAGCACCAGGCACTTTCTAACCTGATGTGCGGATCCCAACGGCCCCGGTGGGGAAGCCAGTTGTTCTACGGGATGGGGACCCTCACTGTGCCCGAGCCACGCAGCTCCTCAGCGACAGGAACTGTGGAGGACAGGTAACTTCCGCCTGTGGGTGTTGGCCGAAAGGAACGGTGTGTCACAGCGTGGAACAGCATGGGGCAGCGTGGGGGCTTTGCCCAAACCTGAGCATCGTCTTCCGGGACCTGATGGAAGCCAGAAGCCACAGGGATTTATCACCTGCTGCCTCTTCTCGTGTATGGAAGCCCAGACCCTCCGTGGGGCCTGGTTACACGGCCTCCAGCCCCTCCCTTTAGGAAGGTGAGCTCTGGGGTGTCCTCTCCCACCCGAGGCCCAGGTCGGGCCACCTTGACCTTGCTGTCTCAACGCCTCCCTCTTCCCGGAAGTGCGCGGCCCCCATGGTCTTGCTTTCCGGCCTCTGGGTCTCGGCTCGGGTGCCCTGCAGGGATCGGGGCGCTCCTGGACCCTCTACACGGACCACGCCCGGCCCCGCCGTGGCCACCGGGCTCCTCTGTCTGTCTATCCAGCCTCCTCCCCTTCTCCTGGACCGTCCCTCACCACTCACGGGCCTCCTGGCCTCCAACCCAGAGGGCTGTTTCTAACACAGCTGGCCCTCCCCCACCCCATCCCCTCGGGGCTTCCCCACTGTCTCCCTCAGGCCCAGCCGCCCGGGCCAGTGTGCAGTCAGGACAAGCCGCACGAGGTCTCACCGGCCCCTTTGCCCCAAAACGATGGTCCAGGCTGCTTCACGGAATCCCATCCTCCTCCTGTGGCTTCTGGCCAGTGCTACCCATCTTTGGAAAGGTGACTCCAGGTCACCTCCTCTGGGCAGCCTTCCTTGCTCACTCCGGGTTAGGACCCCTCTGCCCTCCGATAGCACCTGGGGCCGCCCTCGGCCCTGGCTTTCATTGCTTGGATGGTGTGGTCACTGCTGTGTCCCTCATCGCCCGGAACAGTGGCCGCTGTAAGTGCGGACCCCGTGTCCCTTTCGTGGCTCTGGCTCCCGGACCCGGTGCCCGCTGACCCCTGGGCAGCCCTCTCCCAAGCTGCTGGGCAAGCAGGCGGGCGGGGCAGGGAGAGGCAGCACTTTTCTGCTCTTTCCTTGTGGTGGCCCCCCGGATGCAGGGCTCCTGCCTGCTGACCAAGGTCAAGGCCCTTCCCAACGGCCCTTCATTAGCGGGTGGGCATCTCGCTGAGTCAGCAGGGACCCCCTCACAGCCCCTGTTCAGGGTCACTAGGTTCCTGGAGAATGTGGCCGAGGGCGGCCGGCCAACAAAGGCCCATCTGGACGGGCCAGGGGCCGTGACCCCTGCTGCTCCAGAGAGGTCCTTCCAAGACCCCGGGCTGAGCCGGGCCGGACGGGGACGCACAGATGGTGGCGCCAGGGCCCTCCGGGGAGCTGTTTCAGGGTCCCAAGGAGCAGCTTCATCTCCACCCCTGCTCGTTGCCCCCAGAGCCCCAGATGGAATCTTCCACGGTGGCCCTGAGGCGGCAGCGGGCACATCTCCGGTGACGGGGGCCTCGTACCTCCCGCCAGACACTGATGTTCTCCGGGACTCTGAGCTCAGCCTCCCACGGCTGCTTCCTCCGGACCCTGCCTCCCCAGGCCCGCCCGCCCCTCACCCCTGCCCCTCTGCTGGGAATCGCCCCTGACCCTCCGGCACCAGCACTCTCTGGGCGGGTCGGCTATGGTCGGCTGTGTCCCCACACCTGCAGGGCGGGCCCTGCGTGACCTGCCCAAGACGCCCCAGGGAGTGAGCGAGGGGCGTCCGCGGCTCCCGGGGCCCCACCAGCAGCTGCAGAACCGAAGCACCTCTGAGTCCTCGCGCCGTCGGCTGCCACCACCCTGGTTGCCGAGGCCGAGGTCGCTATGTTGGCTTCCACTGTCAAGAAAGAAAACTTGACAGTCGCGGCTCAGGTCCTCTCTCTCCCTCCCATGCCCTCCCTCCTCGAGGTCACCCCCAGGCTGTGTGTGCAGACGTGGGCGCAGTGTGGACGGTAGGGGTCAGATTGGGGTGTGTAAGACAGTAACAGAACACGGGACCTTTCCCGTAGCTCTTTCTGCCCAGCGGGGCTGCGATCGACAGATCCGAGCCCAGGGCATGGTCACAGGCACGGTCTCTGCCTGATGAGGAAACAGACCCAGACGGGTGCAGGGGCGAGTGCACCCTCCTGGGCCTCACAGGGAGGTCTCCCGGAAGGGAGGAGGCTTCCCGGTCATCCCCAGCCGTGGCCCCACTGACCCCTGAGCTGGGCACAGCTCCCGCCCAGGCGTTCCCAGGCCTGCCCCCTCGCCCCCCCTGGTTCCCCACTCGGAGCAGGGCCCACACGCCCCCGGGGCCGCAGGCTGTGTCCTCCCTGGCCCGCCTGCCTGGGGCCTGCGTCCTGGTCTTTCAGGAGCTGCCGCACTCCCTCAGGTGCATCTGGGGTAAAGAGGCCTATGGGCCACCTTGTCAGGTCAGGTATCAGCTGACGCCCAGCTGTCCTCCCCCGAGATCCAGGGGCCGGCCCCCAAATCAGGTCCCGCCATGGCGCCCAAGGCCTTGCGGTCAGCAGGATTTGGAGCAAGTCTCTGCAGGAAATCCGCATGTGACGCTCCAGGCGGCCCCACCCCTCCCTGCCAAGGACCATCCGGCCTGGGCTCCTCTGGGGGTGGGAGCATCGATTCTGTATCCAGGGAAGGGGGCCCGGGCCCAGGCCCACGACCTGTGCTGCCCCCCCACACCCCCCCAGCATCGGAGACCACGCCCACGCCGCCCGCATCTAGCAGTCCACGCGGGAAGCCCGGATTTCCGGCTCAGACAAGTTAAGAGATGTCTGGAGCTCTGGCTGCTCCGGAAAAGCCACTCATTAAGATGCCTCTTGTCTGGTGCCCCAGACCCCTTTCCTGTCCCCGATCAGCTTACAGCAAGTGACAGCTCCAGGGTGCTGCCTCTGGGGGCTGGGGGTGGGCAGGGAGGACAGATTGCCTGCTGCACCCTAGGGACGGCCTGGGGCGGGCCCGGAAACCCGAGGCCCCTGCAGTACGGCCGTCCGCCCGCAGCGCGCTCCGGCGCGGGCCAGCCAGGCCCCTTACACACCTGCCCGGTGACTGCTGGCCAGCGGCCCTCACCCCACGGTGCCCATCGTCCGGCCAGGGGCGGGTCGCTGCACTTGGCCCACGCAGTACGGCTGTCTTTCCATCCACCTCAGCAATCTGGGCACCTACTGTGTGCCCGGTCCCGTGCCGGGAGCTGGGACGCCGCACACAGGTGACGTGACCCCCGCTCTGCACGGCCCTCCCGTGTGTGGGTGGCTCACCCCCCTCCCCAACCGTGAGTGGTAATAACACCCACAGGGTGCCATTGGGTTCCCGGGAGAGACCCCAACCCCTGCCCAGGCCAACTGGCACAGCCAGACGGACCTGCCGCGTAGATGGCCGCTTCAGCGTTCTGGTTTGCGGAGGGGATGGCGGCCACACGGTCACACGGACGTGAAGGGCCGGCCTGAGGACGAACGGAGGAGAGCACGGTAAGGAAGGCACAAAAGCACCGAGGCGTTAGTCTCCAGCCTCCCTCCCACGGAACCTTCCCCGCGGCCCCCGCAGGGGCTGGGCCCCGTTGCAACGACGGGGAGACCTCAAGTCAGGTGGCCAAGGTCACAGCTGAGCGGCAGGATGGAGGTGGGGGCGGGGCCTCTGGGAGCAGGCGGGACCCCTCGCTGGACCCCCGGAAGGCAGGTGCCCCCTTCAGCCTCCAGGGTCACGTGGGAGAAGGGACACACGGCCTGTGCAGGGCTCACAGTCGGTGTGGGACGGCGCAGGGGCGGGACGGGGGCCCGGCTGCCCCAAAGCTCTCCATTCACCCACTGGACCCAAGTCCCAGGAGCCGCTGTCCTGTGCCGGATGCTGGTAGGAGCTGAGGCTCCGGGTGGGACGAGCGGGGAGGCGACCATGCAGACTGGACCGGCAGGGAGGAGCCCTGAGGCGGAAGGGCCTGGAGCCCGGGGGGGGGGNCTGAGAACAGCTGCCCGGCCTGGGAAGCGCGCTGGAGCCCCTGACTGAGTGCGGGGCCCGTGGGCTGGCAGACGAGGGGGCGGAACCAGGCCAGGACGCCCGAGGGCGCCTCGGAAGGGGGCGTGAGGGGGGACGCGGTCTGGAGCAGCAGGAAGGTGGTGCAGGTGGGACGGAGGATGTGCGGAGGGCATGGGGAGGGAGGGGTGGGGACAGCAGGTGCTGGGGCTGGTGACGTCCCCGTCCAGGCAGAGGACAAAATCGGGGGATGTGCCAGCGACAGGCACGCCCGTCGGGGGCAGGGCTGCTGCCCGGGCACCAGTCTCGGGGTCCCGGCGGGAGTGCCAGTGAGCGAGGGGGAAACCGAGTCACCTCTCTGAGCGTGGCGTCCCTTCTGACACTTTCTGTTGGATTCACGCAGGCCCCAAGCCCATCCCAGGAGACTCAAGGGGACACATACACCACCAGCTCTCCACCCGAGGGGCCTCGAAGCGTTGGGATCTCGTGGTTCTCGAGTTTGAGCCCCGCGTCGGGCTCTGTGCCGACAGCTCAGAGCCTGATCCTGCTTCGGATTCTGTGTCTCCCTCTCTCTCTCTCTGCCTCTTCACTGCTCGTGTTCTCTCTGTCTCTGTCTCTGTCTCTGTCTCTCTCTCTCTCAAAAATAAAGAAATATATTTAAAAAAAGGAAAGTTCACACCAACACCCAGCTCATAACAGAGCTCAATATATCTGTTATTTTCATCAATAATTACAAAAAGAAGGAAATGAGTAGTAATATTAATAGCAGAAGATTAGGTGTCAGAAAACCAAGTTCTTGAAATAAATATTTGTTGTACAGCCTCTGGATTCTTTGAATACAGAACAAATACACAGATTAGGGGGGGCGGGGCAAGGGGAAAGTAGGTGATGGGCATGAGGGAGGGCACTTGCTGGGATGAGCACTGGGTGTTGATTGAGACCAAGTTGAAAACAATTAAATTAAAAAACAAATACACAGATTACTATGATAACCATCCGTGGGCCTACAACCCCAATTCCACAAATATTAATACTGTGGCATATTTGCTGCTTGTTTCTCAAAGTGTTCTCCTATTATGTCTTTCTTTCTTACGGGCTTTGCATATACTCCTGAGACTAATAATTTGTGCTTTTTCTCTTGTTCTCAATTGGCTTACAAGACAGTGATCAAACTTATCAGCCTCTTCAAGCACAAATCTGGAGTCTATTGATTTTATTCTATTGCACATGTATTTTCTGTTTTTTAGTAAATTTTATTCTTGTATTATCTCCTTCTTTTTACATTATTTGGACTTTTTTAGGGGGGTTCTTTTTCTGACTTATGTGATGTAGGGTGAGTTTCCTCCGGATAAACTCGAGGACAGGGACTTGGGTACAAGTGTCGGGAAGTGCCCACAGAATGAGCCCCTCAGAGGGAACGAGAAAGGCAGCTCTGGGCAGAGGGGACGCTGAACTGTAGTGTACCCCCAAAATGGCCTCTGACCCCCCCAAAGGGCTCAGGCACAAGGGAGACTTTTTTTTAAATTTATTTCTAGGAGAGAGAGAGAGAGACAGCATGAGCAGGGGAGGGTCAGAGAGAGAGGGAGACACAGACTGAAACAGGCTCTAGGCTCTGAGCTGGCAGTCAGCACAGAGCCCGACGCGGGGCTCGAACCCACGAACCGCGAGATCATGACCTAAGCGAAAGTCGGACACTTAACTGACTGAGCCACCCAGGCGTCCCAAATAAAAACATTTTTACAAAAGGTCATCTGCAGCCCCTCAAAGGGGGTATCACACAATGGGGTACCGGGGACCTGGGGGCCACTGCTCAGAGCACTTCCGAAGACCAGCCCCAGTCCCCTCTGGGAGATGTTCTCTGTGGCTGATGGCTCCCCTCTGGGTGGTCCCGTCACCAGAAGAAGTGGCCTGTGTTTGCAACTAAACGACCTTCCCAGCTTGCTTCTTGTCCGTAGTGGTTTAGGGTGCAAGGGCTTCTCAGGTTGCTTTTATTATTATTTTATTTTATTTTGGTTTTTTGCCAGTTCCATCTCTTATCATCCAGGCTGCTGTGTTTCTACCAGTTAATCCTCTTTCATACCTTGTGTGTTTCCTATGGTGGTTACTGACGTTCAGTCTGTTAGACCAGAAATGCAGCCGTACATTCCTAGAAGGGCAGCTCTTCTCTATCTTGAGACTCTAGAAGCCTGTTTAAGCAAGAGGGTCAAGGAGACACCCAATAAGTTCTGGAAAGGGTCTGTGAGCTTCCCAGTAGATCTTTCTGAGGCCTTAACAAAGAATGTTGCAGCCCCACTCTGCATTTGGCCTCCCCAAAGCCATTTTTAAATGTGATACATTTTATTTTATGTTTTTAATGTTTATTTATTTTTGAAAGAGAGAGAGAGAGATTGGAAGGGGCAGAGAGACAGAGGGAGACACAGAATCCGAAGCAGGGTCCAGGCTCTGAGCTGTCAGCAGAGCCTGACATGGGGCTAGAGCTCATGAACTGTGAGATCATGACCTAAGCCAATGTCAGACGCTTAACTGACAGAGCCACCCAGGCGCCCCAATGTCATACATTTTAAAATCTGAAGACATGTTCAAATGTGGACAGGCTGGGAATGAGAAGCACTTCTATTCTCAAACCCAGCAAGTCCTGGCTCCTTTATGTCTTCTCTAAAATTTTCTTGGACGTTGAATAGCTGGCTCTTTACCTCTCCTCTCTCTCTTGCATTTTATCACAGACAGCAGGAGAAAGAGGGGGCACGTTCGATGTTTTTTCCTGGAAATCTCCGCTAGATGCGGCCTGTTGTGTAAACAGAGCGTCCCTGGAACGCAGCCATGGCCCCTTTACTCACGCGTGGCTGGCGGCTGCTTTTGTGCTGTGGCCACAGAGCCAGCAGCGGACACTGCCCAGCCCTCAGCACCTCACGTATTTGCTGCCCTCATAAACCCTGGCTGCCAGATCGCAGGGTTCCAGGGTGCCTTTCCTATTCTGGTTGGGCCACCACTGGGTGTGGCTCCCCTTCCTCCCCAGAGCACTCCTCACTCTTTTGCGGGGCCTCCCCGGGGCGGGGGGGGGGGGGGGGG
>NW_027551568.1:2740423-2749037 GCF_008692635.1 Crocuta crocuta
CCGGGGTGTCTGTACGGCCTCTGCTTTCTGCTCCAGCCCAGGGCTCATGCTCCAGACGGGCTAGTGCGGCCAGTCTCTGTCCTGCAAACTACAGCAACCAGCACACGTGCAGGGGCGTGACACCCGCTTTTTGGAAAGAGCCGGTGCAGGCGGCCTGTCTCTGCTCCAGCAAGCTGGGGGCCGCTGCCTCGAGACTCCGGACGGCTCCGTGGCCGGGGGCTGGGATTATCTGAAGCTTTGCTGTGGTGCCCGGGCTGCAAAGACCAGGGCTGTTGACCGGAGTGCTCAGGACTGGCTGCTCCACGCGGTGCTTTCTCACAGCGAGGCTGCCGCGGGGGGCGGGGCTTGCTCCGGGCCTCTCTGGGCCCTCCTGTTCTGGTGAGCAAGGCCAAGTTCAAGGTGCATGTGTGTGCGTGCATGGTCTATGATCCTGCCTCTCCATGCAAGGCAGCCCAAGAATTTGCAGACAAATTTAAAGCTGTCACTCTGATTCCCTTGTCTGGAAAACGGGCACGCTAATTCCTACCTTTCAGGGACAGAGCTGGAGGCTCAGTAAATGCTGTGACCAGTGCCTGATACCCTCCTCGTCACTTCAACTCGTAATGGCAACAGGCCCATGTAGTCGGGGCCTGTCACCCGGTCTATGCAGCCGAAATGGGACCGCATGCTCAGAGGGGCTGAAGGCACAGGAAACTGCTTTCTTATTTTATTTCACCCATACCCCCCTCTTTTCCAACAAAGGAATTGAAGAGTTTACAGCATGAAGCACATTCAACAAACATAATAAAATCCAAATAGAAGCCACGATACCAACGTAAAAGAGAATGCCTATCTTATATTATAATGAATCAATGTTGCTGATGCACTTAAGCTTTTCTTGGCTTTTGAGCCTCCTGGCAGCCAAGGAGAAAATAAATCATGTTTGAATTTGCAATCTTCACTATGGGAGTAGAGGATGTATCCTACTTCCTCCAAAACCCTACCAGGCACCCGATTTTAAAAGAGTTCTCCTGGAGGGGTGGAATGAAGTGACAAGCCACCATCTTCAGCAATGGGGCTGATTTGTTTTGCATCCAAGGCCAATGTGACCTCCGCTTCAAAGCCAACTGTTTACAACATCTCCAAGCTCAAGTGGAAACAAGGCCTGGGATTATCTCTCCATTTGGGGTCAAAAGGCATGAATTTCAGCGGCAAAATGGTCCACTCTGCAATCTTTGTTTTCTGCATGAGCTGCCAAACGCTGAGGCCAGGCCCACGGGGCCTCCTGCCGCATTGCCCATGAGCTTCGTAAATCTTTTGACAGGAGTCATTGTCTGGGGCAGTGCCCCAAACGACTTCTCTAAACGGAGTTATTCATTTGGCTATAATGGGAGGCCGGGCTGCGGGCCTGCTGATGGCCGTAATTTCACACTGGAGGCCCGTCTTGTCAGGGTATTTGTAGAGCGANAGGCCCCCGCGCCCCCCAGGCACTCCTCCACCCCTCACCGCTGGATCCGGTTCACCTGTGCTGTGCCCCGGGAACATGGAATGCCCTCTCGCCCTTCGGGGGCGCCGTGTCTGGGAGACCCCGCCGCGTGGCCGCGTGGGGTGCGGTTTCCTTGCCTTCCCGGCCAGCCGTGTTCTGTTGCGCGCATGCGCCGCGCTGGGGCCCCTGCACACCTGCCCGAGCCGGCTCCGCACCTGCCCTCCCGGCCGCGCCCCCCGTGCTCACTCACCAGTTGGGTTTCCCGGGGAGGCTGTGGGTGGCCTGTACGGTGGCCGGCACCCCACACCCCGGTGTTCCAGGGACTGCCCCCGTGTTAGCTGCGAGAGGCCTGGGAACCCCTAAGTCCCGAGCAAACGGGGGGGCAGCCCCTCTAGAACAGGGGGCGTCGTCTCCCTCGATGCCGAAGCGGCAGCCAGGGCCCGAGAGGGTCCACGGGCAGCGCCGGACGGGGGGTGGGACGTGGTCCTGGGAAGCCCCAGGGCACGGCCGCTTCCCCCCAGGGACTGGCTGCTTGCCAGGTTTCGGGGGCTCAGTCCTGACCAGCACCCGAGATGCGCGCAGGCTCCGACCCCCAAGATGACCCGGCTTGGCCCTGGGTTGGCGCCTGACTGGGGGCCTGGCCCCAGCTCCCATTTGGTTTAAGGGTCAGGGGTCAGATCCAGGTGGCATGGTTTTGGACCCCTGGCCACCCGAGAATGGTTTTCATGGTTTTTATTTTCTTTTTTATTAAAAATTTTTTTCCGATGTTTTTATTTATTTCTGAGAGAGAGAAGGAGACAGAGCGTGAGCAGGGGAGGGTCAGAGAGAGAGGGAGACACAGAATCCAAAGCAGCTCCAGGCTCCGAGCTGTCAGCACAGAGCTGGACGCTGGGCTCAAACCCATGAACCGGGAGATCATGACCTGAGCCGAAGTCGGACGCTTAACCGACTGAGCCCCCCAGGTGCCCCCAATTTTGTAGGTTAAAAAAAAAATAGAAGTTCTAGCCTCACTCTGGCAGTACATACACTAAAATTGGAACTCTCCGGGAAGAGAAGCTTGGGCCCCGTGCATGCAAATCTGTGAAGCACTCCATTTTTTTTTTACGGCTATAATTAGCAAAACTGTTTCCTTGAGGCTCCAAACTGGAGTCCACGCACCGTGCAAAGGGCCGGAGAGCCCGCGTCCGCATTCGCTTCGGCCGCCAGTCTCCCGCTGGATGTCCTGTCAGGAGAGCAGCAGAGAAAACGCCAGGATGGATGAGCATGTCTGTGTCTCAGTAAAACTTTATTGACAGACACAGAAATTGTATAGAAGGAAATTTAAATTTCATAGAAAGTTTTCATGTCACCAAGCATCTCCCATATATTTTTTTTCAACCTTTGAAAACCATGAGAAGGGTGCCTGGGTGGCTCAGTCGGTTAAGCAAAATAAAGACAATTAAAAAAAAAAAACCTATAAAGTTGGGTGACTATAAAAACCTGTCATATTTTTTTTTAATGTTTTATTTATTTCTAGGAGGGAGATAGAGAGAGAGAGACAGCGTGAGCAGGGGAGGGTCAGAGAGAGAGGGAGTCACAGACTGAAACAGGCTCCAGGCTCCGAGCTGGCAGTCAGCACAGAACCCGACACGGGGCTCGAACCCACGAACCGCGAGATCATGACCCAAGCGAAAGTCGGATGCTTAACCGACTGAGCCACCCAGGCGCTCCTGTCATGTGTGTTTTTAAAAGTGTGATAAAATAATTTAACATGATCTTGATGATTGAATCATCTGCAAATGCACAATTCGGTGGCATTAAATACACCCCCGGTGGGCACCCATCGCCACTGTTCTTATCCAAAGCTTTCTCATCCCCCCTGTGATGGTGAATTTCATGTGTCAACATGACTGGGGGGGGTACCCAGATATTTGGCCAAACATGATTCTAGGGGCTTTGGGGGGGGGGGGGTGTGTTTTTGGATGAGTCAACATTTGAATCAGCAGACTGAGGAGAAAAGATGGCCTTCTCCAGTGTGGGTGGGCCTTGTCCAATCAGTTGAAGACCCAAATAGAATAAAAGGCTGACCCTTCCCCAAGGGGAGGGAGTTCCCCTGCCCGATGGCCTCTACGCTGGGACATTGGGCCTTTCTGGTTCTGCCGCAGCTCCTGGCCTTCGGGCTCCAAACGGGACATCAGCTCTGTCGGCTTCCGGTTTGCCAGCTGCCCTGGTCACCGTAGCCACTCTGTGTATCTGTATCTCTCCGTAGCTTACATATCCATCTCCTCTTGGCTCTGTTTCCCCAGAGAACCCTGAGTCCCCCAGCCTCCAACATAAACTCTGTACCGCTGACCACCCCTCCCCACAGAGTCCCCCGGGCACCCGACTGATGCAGTCAGCAGAGGGAGGGGGTGGGCCGGGAGGACAGGGGTCAGGCCTGGCATGGCCGGGTGCCCGAGACTCTCGCACTCCAGGGCATGGCATGCGGGGACCCAAGCTGGCTCAGCTGTGGCCCAGCGCCCCGGCGTGTTCCCGGGTGTCTCCGTGGGCAAAGCGCCTTCCCACCACATGCCTCCCCTCAAATTCCAAACACCGCCTCTGCTGGCACCCCGGTAGTGCCTCACTGGAGAGCGAGCAGTCACTGCCCAGGACCCAGGACGCGTCTGGGCCGGGGGGCCTGTCGGGAGGTCTGGGGTAAGGACCTCGGGGGAAAGAGACGGGGCCGAGGAGGGGGTATCTGTAAACCAGGGCTTAGCTCTGAGGCCGAGCTGGTTAGGGTCCTCATGGTGCTCCCACAGAGCCCCCCAACGTCAGACCTCTCCTGGCACACTGCCAGGGCCCCCGCTCTGTCCCTTGTCGGACTGTGAGCCACCTGAGGGCATGCCTTGCTGGCCTCCACGGTGTCCCTGCACCCCACACAGCATGGGGGAAGCGTGAGGAACCCCAAGAGAGCCAAGTCCACGTGTACAACTGGGGCCAGTTGTGGGGCTTGGCCAGCCTGTGGCAGGATTACCTCCAATTACTCTGAGAAATTGGGAAGGCTTCCTGGAAGAAGCGGAAGCAGGGCAGCGGGGGTTCTCCCTGGGGAGGTGCCTGTTGGGAGGCACGCGTGGGGAGGTTCTGCGGGACTAGGGCCGGGGCCCCCGACGGGAGGGCGGCCTGCCAGCCGCATTACGAACTTGGCCGAGACCTGCCTGCTTCTCGGTTTGGGAAGAACGGATGAGCTGCCAGCCAAGGATGTGCCTCCCTGGGGCCGTTGGCCGGGGTCCAGACGAGCCGAGGAAGGGCAGCCCGAGGCGTCTGCAAAGCTGCTGCCGGCCCAGCCCTGGGGCGGACCCAGGGGCAAGGTTGGGGGGAAGCTGGCGCATGATGATCGCAGGGTCATTGCGGGCCCGGCTCTGTCTCCCGGACGTTCCCTGCAAGGTGACGAGTGCTTTCACGAGCACCTGCACATCCTTGCAGATTTACCTGCGGCCCCGATGCCCATTTCATGGTTTCTGCATCACAGGCGAGGACACTGAGGCCCTCAGAGGACCAAGGTGTTCAAGGCTGCGAAGGGCGTGGCGGGCTGGGTCCAGGGCGGGTTTTCTGTGTCCACAGCTGGCGTCCCCTCCGGCCCCTGAGCCCTGAGTGCGACTGAGACATTCGGGCGGTCACTTTTTTTTTTTTAAAGGTTTTTTATTTATTTCTAGGGGAGAGAGAAAGAGAGACAGCGTGAGCAGGGGAGGGTCAGAGAGAGAGGGAGTCACAGACTGAAACAGGCTCCAGGCTCTGAGCTGGCAGTCAGCACAGAGCCCGACGCAGGGCTCGAACCCACGAACCGCGAGATCATGACCCAAGCGAAAGTCGGACGCTTAACCGACTAAGCCACCCAGGCGCCCCTCGGGCGGTCACTTTCTGAATAAGTATTTTTGCTGTTAATTCTGAGTGCGTCCTGGAAGCCATGTGAGATCTTTCCTCTGTCGTTTTGGACGCTGAGATCGGGGCACCTCTCTTCCTAAAACATCGGACTTGCCCCCACCCGCCATACCCGCCGCTCCGGCACAGGCTCTTCCAGGTGACTGCTTCCCCCGTGGACCCAACAGGGCTCGCTTCCCAAGCCAGCTGTACCGACCCCGACCTCCTCAACAGCATTCAGAGCGTCCACGTGGACTGTCACCGGTCTGCGGGGCACGAGACGGCATTTCATACTTGAACTTCCCTCGTCGTTGACATGGATCCTTTCTCCATACGTTTCTGGGCCGTTCCTGTGCCCCTCTTATGAAACAGCTCTTTGATCTTGAACTATTTTTTTCTTATTGATTTGTAGGGACTCTTTATATATGTGGTGCACGAATTCTTTGCCTGCCACGAGTGCTGCCAGTACGTTCCCCCACACTGCGCGCTGATGCCCCATGTTCTCTGTGTCGCCCTTGACGATGATTTTTTTTTTTCAAACTCCTCCGGCTGCTGTTTGGAGGCTGGCCCGGCTGGAGATGGCTGCGGGTGGGGGAGGGGAGGCTCGTGGCCCGGCTCCGTGGGGATGAGGTCTGCGAGCAGCTCTGACTCGCCTGGGGCCCGCAGGTCGTGCTGCTGTGGCTGTGCCCGGGCTCTGGGACCAGGGAATCCTGGAGCCTGGAATCGGTGTGGACCAGGAGCCCCCTGAGAAAGGGGCTGCCGAGACCCCCCGCTGTCACCGCTCTCCCGGGGGCCCGGGCCCCCCTCCCTCCTGGTCACCGAGGCTGGACGGGGCCTCTGGCCTCACCAGGCTTGACCTGCCCGTCCCTGGGCGCCGGCTCCTGCTCTCTGACCTCGGACCCTGCTCCCGCGAGCCTCTCCAGTGGCTGGAAAGCACAAGCCTCGTCCCCCCTTCCCAGCTGGTCCCTGAGCAGTCCCCATGCTCGCTCTCCCGGTGTCCCGATCTTCCGGCCCCCTCCCCCTCCTCGGCATGCCCTCAGCTCTTCACCGTCTGCACCCGCCCGTCCCCTCACTCGTGGCCGCCCCCCCGCCCCCCGCTCCTCCATCCCTGCCGTCCCTTCTCCGGGTGCCCAGGGCTGCCCAGAGGCTCCAGCTTTCTCCCTCCCTCCACGTCCTGGCTTTGGACAACCTCGGGGGGCCGTGGCCGCAGAGTCTGGTGCGGGTGGAATCGTGTCCCCCAGAGCCGTGCCGGCACGCCCACGCCGGTACCTGGGATGTGACCTTCTCTGAAAGCAGGGTCTTTACAGAAGCCGCCGAGCGTGAGTGTAGATGCGGCCACACTGGAGGGGGTGAGCCTTACCCCCGGGGGCCGGGGGCCTCGAGAGAGGAGAGACAGACACACGAGGGGACAATGCCGTGTGCGGACAGGGGGAGACGCCCCGTGGCGACGGGCCGGAGGTGCGGGTGAGGTGTCGACGCGCCGGGGGAGGCAGAGGATGCCGGCGAACCCCAGAAGCCGGGGGAGAGCCCGGGACGGGGTCCCCTCACAGGTCCTTCTGGAACCAGCCCCGTGACCTCTGGACCTCACTTCCGGCCTCCAGAACCGCTGTCCGAGCCGCCTGGTCTGTGGTCTCTTGCTGTGGCTGCCCGGGGACGCTGGTGGGTGACTGTCGGTGTGCCCACAGCCCCAGACGGGGCCTCGGGCCCAGAGCCCCTGCCCGAGCGTCTCCCCTCGGGGCCTCGTGGCGGCCCTTTCCCGGAGCACCAACCCTGCAGACACGCCAGGTCTGCGCGTCTTCAGATGCGAGCCCGCCGCCCAGGAAGACTCTGCTGGGGCTGAACGGCATCCCTTGTGGGAGAGACGGGGCTGCCTCCCGCTCCTCGGAAAAGCCGGGCCCACCCCCGGGTCAGCAAAAGTACAGGCTTCCAGTGAAACCAGTGTAGGGGGCAAGGCTCAAAATATCTGGGTTAGAGCCTCTGTTACTGGCACAGGTGGAGACAGTCATACATTCAATTAGTATTTACTGAGCACCTACTATGCTCCAGGCCCCGGGGCTGCGAGAGACCAAGGGGATGTGGCCCCACGTCAATGGCAGTTACGATTTCACGGTGGAGGCAGGAGGGTGGACCACAGCGGCCGCACGTGCAGGGGCGAAGGGAAGCAGGGCAGCGGGAGCCCACGGGAGGCCCCCAGGCCAGCTGGGGAGGTGACGGTCGGACTGGGCTTTGTCAAAGGGACAGAGATTGGCTGAGCACAGGGAAGGGCAGCTCATGCGGAGCCCGGCGGTGGGTCACAGCAGACCCCTGGGCCCCTGAGAACAGAACGGGGAGTTCAGTCGTTAGCATGAAGGGTGCTTGCGTGTTCGTGTGCGTGCAGGAGGCCGGTGTGCACGCGTGTGTGCCTGCGCGTGTCTGTGTGTGCGTGTAGTTAGTGCTTCCTGATGTATTTGGGGAGCAGGGTGCTCTCATGAAAACCTCCTGGGCTAAGCTTAGGAATTTGAAGAATGTTGAGAAAAATTAAGAAAATCACAGGAGCTCAGTGACCTGCGTTGCAGCTCAGGGCACCCTTGTCCCCGATGCGGGCTTCCCGTCTGCACACGGAAGCACGGCTGGGCCCTGACGCTCAGATGCCCTGCGCCCCCAGCCTCCGGCCCCCGGCCCCCAGGACAAGGAAGGGGACCCCGTGCAGCTGCCGTCACGTCCTCGAGAAGCTTCGGAGGCCCGGCCTGCGGAGAAGCGGCCGTCCGTCCCCCCGCTCGCAACGCCCGGCCCCGTGTAACCAGAGCCGGCCACACGGCCCGGGACAGCACCAACAACAGCCTCGGCTTTTAATCCTGCAGTCGGAGAGTGCGGTGGGGACCCGGCCTCCCCGGGGGGGGGGCCTCGGCTGACACTGATCCCCCAGTGACAAAGTCGGCCATCCAGGGTGAGGGGCTGTGCTTTGGCAAGGATGGGACCTAGCCTGCCTGGTTGAGAAGCCACCGTGTTTACAGGCGCCGCTCAGGGAAGGGCTGGGACCGGCGTCTCCGCTGCTGGAATCTGACGTCGAACCGCGTGGGCGCAGACAGTAACGGCTGCCGAGCCCGATTCCCAGGCCTCGTAGCCCCGGGGGTTACGTGCCCGCCAGGGAAGGAGGCTGAGGCTCAAATGTGAAGGCCGGTGCAGGCGGTTGGTCCAGGGCCGCATAGACCTGGCCGCCCCTGCGCTCCTCCTCTCCTTGCAGCATCCCCGTCCCTGGTGCCCCTGCCCCTGACTCCCCCCAGCCCCTGACTG
>NW_027551568.1:2750396-2753601 GCF_008692635.1 Crocuta crocuta
CCGTCTTCATCTGTGAACGCGGTACAGGCCTGACCGTGTGTGCGAGTGTCAAGTTCGCAGAGTGGGGATTCTGAACCCAAACCAGCGCTGCCAGCACTGCCACGCCCTCCTTGGGGATGCAATGAAGCTTCATGCACCCCCCCCCCCACACACACAGCCAATGGCTGCAAGCCTGTCGCAGGGACAGGCAGTGAGGTCTGGGCACTCTCGCTGGAGACAGAGTAGCAGAGACCTGTCTTGGGGGGAAGTGCTCCCGCTCAGGGGATATCCTGCTGAGAGATGCTCCCGCCCAGAGGTGCTCCCACAAATAGGTGCTCCCACTCAGAGATGCTCCCGCTTGGAGGTGCTTCCTGCTCAAAGGTGCTCCCACTCAGACGTGCTCCTGCGGAGGTGCTCCCACGCGGAGGTGCTCCCTCTCAGAGGTGCTCCTGCTCATTGATGCTCCTGCTCGGAGGTGCTCCCGCTCATAGATGCTCCCGTTTGGAGGTGCTCCTGCTTGGAGATTCTTCCTGCTCAGAGGTGCTCCCTCTCAGAGGTGCTCCTGCTCATTGATGCTCCTGCTCATTGATGCTCCTGCTCGGAGGTGCTCCCGCTTATAGATGCTCCCGTTTGGAGGTGCTCCTGCTTGGAGATTCTTCCTGCTCAGACATGCTCCCGCTCATAGGTGCTCCGACTCGGAGGTGCTCCCACTCAGAGGTGCTTCCTGCTCGGAGGCGCTCCCGCTCATAGGTGCTCCGACTCAGAGGTGCTCCTACTCGCAGGTGCGCGGCACCCCACGCTCCCTGCACCCGAAGCTGGCGGTGTGCCCTCGCCTCCGGGGGTCGGGAGGTGATAGGGCCTGAGTGTGCGTGAGCCCCTGTGCCGCGCGGACTCGGACTGGTAAGTCAGCGACCCTGACTTCTGTGGTCCCTCTCGGCTCAGGCCGTGCTCTGGAAGAGGGGGCGAGCCGGCCTCCGCCCGCCCCCGGGGGGCTGCGCACACACAGCAGCTGCTGGGCCAGGCCCCGGTCTCCAGAAGTCCTTCCACGCGGCCGCAGGGCAGCTGGGGGCTGGCGTGGGGAGTCGCGGCCTTGCGAGCGGAACCGGGCCGCCGTCCCCCCGGGCTGCGCTGTGCTAACACAGGGGGCACGTGTGGGCGCTGAGAGCAGATGTGAGGAGCTCCGTGACCGTGACGCCACGGGGCGCGGTTGCCCTGACGGCCACGGAGGCGCTGGGAGCCGTGGTCCCGACGGGACCCACTCCAGGTCCAGGACAATCTCTCCTCGAGACCCTGGCTGACGGCATCGGAGGCTCTGGGTGGACGCGGCGTGGGGGCGGCTCACACCACCTTCCCCCCAGGTGCCCTTCTTGGGGGCGGGGGCTGGGCGGCCGGCGGCCTCCCGGGCTCAGGTGGGACCCTCCGTGCCCCGGGGCCTCCTCCCCAGCCCCTGAGTGCTCTCGCCTGCTCTGATGGGCTTCTCAACAAGCCTTTCCTGGGACCAGCGCGAGCTTTGCTGGGCGCCGGAGCCGGGGGTGATTTAAGTGAGGTTCAGCCCCCCCGACACAGTGGACCCTAATTCCTTCCCCAAACCTATGTCATGGCAGAGATACAGTTTTCTGTCTTTTTTTTTTTAATGTTTATTTTTGAGAGAGAGAGAGAGAGAGTTCACGCACGTTCAGGGGAGGGTCAGAGAGAGAGGGAGGCACAGAATCCGAAGCAGCTCCAGGCCCCGAGCTGTCAGCACAGAGCCCGACACGGGGCTCGAACCCACGAACTGTGACATCATGAGCCAAAGTCAGACGCTGAAGCGACTGAGCCCCTGGTGCTTCGAGACATGACTATCAAACGAGGAAACACGATAGGAAATGAAAGTTCGGACGTTGACACGGGATCTAGAGTGTCATTGCGAGGGGTGGGGTGGGGGGGTCCATACCCCGTTCCCGCCCACAGGAAATCCGCACGCGGCCTTTGCGGGCAGCATGGGGGGAGGCCCTGGAGAGGGAGGAAGTGCTCGCCAGGCCCGCCATCTGTCGGCCTCCTTACAGCCTCCATTTCAGGTGAGGAAACAGAAACTTCGAGAGCTTAGGCCTTGAGCCCGAGGCCCGCCTGCAGCCGAGGGACGCAGGGCGGGTCCCACCCCAGGCCTGGGCCTCCAGGGCCACCCTGTCCCCTCCCCAGCTGCACCCACGATAGGAGCCCCACGACTGCTCTTGAGAGATGCTCGCGGTCTTTGACGTCGCCCTGCGCTTTGGGCGCCGCGCCATCACGGGTCAGGCGTAGAAAGGGGAGGGCCAGGTGGGCTGGAGATCACCCCTGCCAGCCCGCCCCTGGCTCGCCGTCAGCTCCCCCTGCCTGGATGTCATTGGGGCAGATCTTACGTCCAGCTGTTGCCCTCACCAGCCCCAGGCCAGCGGTCCAGCCTCCCCCTTCACCTGCCTGGGTGACCCCACCTGGTCCCACAAGCCTCCTTGTCCCGTCTGCATCCGGGCCGGCCCCACATCCTGTCTGGCAGACCCCCCCCCCATCACGTCCCTGTCCTCTCCCTGAGGGCGCCCGGGCTCCCTCCCGTCCGTCACCTTGTGTGTGCAGCAGACACCGTGGGCTCACACTTGTCCTCACCGCCGGGGACCCTGCTGGTGGGCCACAGCCAAGGACTTTTCTTCACACTCTTTGGCCCCTCGCAAGCGGCAAGGGCGCAGGCTGGCAGCCGGTCAAAGCCTGCCTTGCTCACGTACCCGCCACGTGCCCTTCACAAGTCTTAACGAGTCTCAGAGTCTTTGCGTTCTCGCTGCAAGAGGGGACAGAGACCTTGATGGCTGCATGGCGCTGGTCGGAGAAGGTGCTGGGCAGCCGTGACCTCCTCTGTCCCCCCCCCCCTACATCCTGCGGTGGGCCTGTCACTGGGCAGTGCGGCCCCAGGCCGCAAGGGAGGCTCACGTGACACTTCCTCGGGCTGCCGCGGTCGGCACCGTGGGCACCAGCTTCTCTGCAGAAGGCCGGGCCTGGGAGATGTGCGGCCTCTGCCCTCGGGCAGCAGCGCTGTCCCTGCGTCCGCCGCTGACCCCACTGGGGCGCGGGCCTCCTGAGCGGGCGTCCTCAGGATCAATAGCTGAGCCGATCAGCCGGCAACGTGACACTAATGGACGCAGAATTAAAACGCAGAGGCACATATTAATCTCGACGGCCACGGGGCCTGGGTGGGGCGGGCGGGGGGCGCGGACAGGCG
>NW_027551568.1:2753701-2757240 GCF_008692635.1 Crocuta crocuta
GTATTGACCAACGCCCAGACCACAGCCCGGGTTGGATGTCACTCTACAGCCCGGGAACTGGGGGTTATGGATTTCAGCGTTTTATAGGTTTGGGTTTAAAAAAAAAAAGTGACCTCTCTTTCTCCCCAGATCAATATTCTCTTTTTAGCTGAGCGCGATCGCTGATAGTCCATCAGCGCGGCCTCTGGGGACACTTGTGAATATCAGTGTTGGAAATATTAATATCTGACAGTAACGGGGCCTCGGCGACACGGACGGGGCACGTCCTGGCCCTGGCCTCTCCCCCAGCCCCCGGACTCCAGCGGCGACGGGCAGACGTGCTGTTTGCGAGCCTTCCCTTCCTCGGATGGAGTTTTAAGTCTCTGCAAGGCATCTGACTGGCATGGGTTGCAGGCGGGGGCATCGACCTTTCTTCCCAACACAGGGGGGCCCGTAGGGTTTGCACGGCTGCCCCAGGAAGGAGTAACCCCGTTTTATTTTATTTTGTTTGCTTATTCATTTGGACAGAGACAAAGTGAGCATGAGTGGGGCAGGGAGAGAGAGAGACAGACAGACAGATGGACAGAGTCCCAAGCAGGCTCCACACTGTCAGCTCAGGGCCTGACTCCCGGCTCTAACTCACAAACCATGAGATCGTGACCTGAGCTGAAATCGGGAGTCAGACACTCAACCGACTGAGCCACCCAGGCACCCTCGAGTAACCCCATTTTAAAGATGGGGACACTGAGGCTCAGGACAAGGCCCTGCAGCGTGTGAACTCCATCCCAGCTGGCTGCTGCCGGGAGCTGGCTCCGAGACAGACAGGAGCCTGCCGCTCAGCCCTCTTGTGAAGTCGGTGTTTGCAGGGACGTGAGGGTGACCAGCGCCCCTCACTAGGATGCCCTGAGGTTTGACGTCAGGAAACTCTGGACTCTGTGCACTTAGTGGCCTGGCAGGGGTGGGGACAAGCCCAAAGTCCCTACCACCTTCCTGCCCGCGAGGGACTCCTGGGCCTTTGTCTCCCTGCCCTCACTGAACCTCTCCCACCACCCTGGGGGCGATAACCAAGGTGAGGGCGATTCCTCCATGCAGCCCTCCAGGCTGCGCCCATGCGGTCGCTCTGCCCTGAATGGTCGCTCGGCCCTGAATGGAGCCTGTGTCTCCCTCTGGGGATCCTGCCCACCCCAGACCTCCTCTCCTCCCGCCTCTCCCTGTTCTGGTCTCACCCTCCCCGATCTGTCCCCTCCTGCTGCCTGAGTGACCTTCCTGAAGGTCATGTCCAGCCTCAGGCCTCCCTGCCTTCAGGGTGAAGTGCGCTCTGCCGGGCACTCAGGCCGAGCTCGTCCAGCGCTGCTGGCCCCGCGGTCCGCCCCTCACCCTCCTCTGCGCCTGCCTGTCCGCTGGAGCCACACGACACACTGACGTGGCCTGGGACACACCAGACCCCGCTGGCCCGGGCCCGTGCTGGTCGCTGCTCCCCAGCACCGCGTGAAGCCCAGAGCCCCGCCCTCCCCGCGCCGCAGCTCCCTGCCTCCTCCCTGCCCCAGGCTCTGGTACAGTCCTGACCTCGCCTGGTGGAGCTTCTGCCTGGCTGCCATGCTCTGCCCCCCCCCACGTCCCCCCCCAGCCACCCCGCTCTCCCCCCCTCTCCGTCCACCCCCCTCTCTGCCTCCTACGGACCAGGGCCCGGGCACGCGCAGGCTGGCAGGTTGGGGGCAGAGGACCAGCTTGGGAGAATGAAGCCCCAAGGCCCGGGGAGCACAGGAGAGCTATTAGCGCCCGAGGGGCTGGGGGGAGAGGGGTCAGGCCGTAGCAATTCCACGTTAGCCAGTCTCAGACGGTGGCCGCCCCCAGCCTGGGCCCTCGCCACCCCTTCCTCAAGGCCCGGAGGCACGGGCTCCCCGCCAATCAGGCTCTTCTCCCAGCAGGGTCCGGGGCTCCTGCCCCTCCTGAAGGCCAAGTTCTCCATCTGGGCCCCCCACCCCCCACAGCATCCCCAGCCCGCCTCTGAGCCCCGACTCGGCTCGCTCCGCAGTTGCTCCATGAGTTCTGGCCAAAAGCGTAAGTGAATCCGTGTCCCAAGCGGCAGGTGCTGGCCCTCCACGTCTCCTGATGGGGCCACCCCGCTCCTTGGACACCCGGTGTGCCCAGCCTTTGCTCAGGGAGGGGTGTTCTCGGCAGCTCCCTCTGCACCAGGGCACCCGGGGCCATGACGGTGGGGAGGGTCAGGGACCCCACGTCCAGGCCAGGGGGCTGCGGGGTGGCCCCTGAAATCCTCACCTGGACAACGACTGTCCCATCCCCCAGGCCGAGCCCCTGAGCACCTCCCCCCACTCAGCGTGTCAGAAGCAAAGCAGCATGGGGGGTGGGCAGTCACCGGGCCCTCAGCAGGCCCCAGCCCCTGAGCCCGGCGGACGGCTGCGAGCATGGCGGCGAGAAGGGAAGCGAGGTGCCGCCAGCCTCCTGGACCTTGGCCCCCTCCCTGCCATCGGCTTCGCCGGAACCTGCCAGACGTGTGTGCATCATACATGACGTGGGGGTGGGGCTCGGGCCGCAGAGCGTCCGAATCGCGGCGCGGCCCCTCCTTCCGTGCCCCTGCACAGGCGCGCCCCCTCCCTGACTCAGCCTCCCCCTGCACTGAGGGCCCCGTCCTGGCTGGCGTGGTCGGGCCACCCGGAGCCCACTCCCCCCCCCGCCGGCAGCGAAGTGAGCGAGAACATGTTCGACACTGAATAATTAATTTTCGTTCTGCGATAAAAATGTTGTCTATTGATTTACAACCCCTCCCGGCAATAAAGCTTTTCGAAGGAAACCTGATTCTTAATTATCGTCCCCAGACCCGCCAGGAGGCGTGTCCAGCTGCCGTGGGAGCGGCCCCAACTGCTCCCGGGCGTTTTCAGGGCCACGGGGCCAGCTGCCGCCCAGCCGTCCCGCTCGGTCTTCCCCTGTGAGTCTGCCACCCCCACGGCCACCACCCCCTGGCTCACGCGCCCAGCCTGGCGGGGGGCAGGTCAGCGGGAGTGGGGGGGGCGCCACACCATGGCCGGAGGGCAGTGCCGCTTCAGGGGGTCAGAGGGGCTGTGGACGGCACGGGGTGGATGGGGAGGAGGGGGGAGAGCTGGGGGTCGCTGCCGGGCCGGGTGGAGCCCGACCCCGGGGCCTGGCTGGGCTCCGTCCACAGCAGGGAGAGGCGGGCGGNGCGGCCCCGTCCGCCCCCTGCACGGCCTCTGGGCTGCACCCGGGTCAGGCTCCTCGCGCCTGAGGGGTCCCGGTGATCCCACCGCTGCCGGCGGGGTCCGAGCTGGACTTGGTCCCCAGTTCCCTCCCCGCAGCCCAGCGGGGTGGAGGATGACCCGCCCCGTCCTGGGCCACCCAGGTCACCACTGCTGCGGTCGCCCTGCGAAGGCTCGTGGGATGACGCGGAGAACAGGTGGCACTCTGGAAAGTCAGCAGAGAAGACACTTGTCACAGCCTTCCCAGCGGGGACCTGGCCCTGCCTCCGGCTTCCGTCTAACCGCGCCGCGGCGGGTCCCTGAGCCCGGGGCACTGGCGTTCCCGGG
>NW_027551568.1:2757346-2757631 GCF_008692635.1 Crocuta crocuta
CACGGCGTATGACGACCGCCCGCTGAGACCCCGGGAGGCACCCTTCTCTGGAGCCGGTCCTGTAACCGCACGCGCAGCACGGAAGGAGGCAGCCGTAAAAGGGGGCTGGAAATGCACCTGCAAGGTCACGGGCGCACTCACCTCCTTTGCCCAGTCCCTCCCCCGCACACCTTGTTTTCACGGGATTTGCTGATGCCGTTGGACCTCTTCTCCCGCCTCGGCCCGTTTGCGTTTCCGAGCGGCGGGCTCCAGGGGCTCAGCGCGGGTGCCCGGGCTTCGCGCCGG
>NW_027551568.1:2757746-2764585 GCF_008692635.1 Crocuta crocuta
CCCTCCCGCCACAGGCAGCAAACAGAAGGAACGGGTTTTAAACATTAAGAGAACAGGACGGCTTGACGAAGCGGGGAGTTTGGGTGTCCCCGTGCCGCCCGGCTCGGCCCGTCCCTGAGCCCCACCGCGCGCTGGGCCAAGGGATGCTGTCAGAGGTCATTAGGACGAGCAGAGATGGTGACTTGTCACCTCAGGACAGAGGGGGTCACAGGTGCTGAGGGAGGAGCTGACACCAGCTGCAGAAGCAACAGTAGAAGATTCCAGATTCCTCTCTACTTACACCCCTCTCCATACCCTGTCTGCTGCCGAGAGATTCCCAAACTCCCACCACTGGGTCTGGCTTCCTCGGACACACTGGGTTTCTTCAAATACCTCTTTCATTCTTTTCTTTTTTTATGTTCATTTACTTTCAAGAGACAATGAGCAGGGGAGGGCGCGAGAGTGGGCGAGAAAGAATCTCAAGCAGGCTGCGTGCTGTCAGGGCAGAGTCCAACCTGGGGCTCGATCTCCAAATTGTGAGATCGGGGCCTGAGCCAGAATCAAGAGAAGAGTCAGATGTTTAACCAACTGAGCCCCGCAGGCACCCCTCAAATACCTCTTTAACATGGAGATGCCCTTGACCTGGCGTGGAAGGCCCTCCCCCACTATGCTCCAGGGCAGCGAGCCACCCCTTAAGCTCCGTGGGCTTTGACACATGAAGCAAATATTGTCACTGCTTAGTCACACAGCACGGTGATATCTGTCCCATCCGATGCCACTAAAGAAGGGAACAAGCTTCCTAGTGCAGCGTCCACATCTTCCACATCACTGGGGCTGGTGATTGGCAAGGAGGTGCTTGGTGAATGCTTAGTACACAGGAGGTCCTGGGCGAGTGCTTAGTACACAAGAGGTACAGGGCGAGTGTTTAGTACACAGGAGGTACTCGGTGAGTGCTTAGTGCACAGGGGGTATTCAGTGAGTGTTTAGTGCACAGGAGGTACCAGGCGAGTGCTTAGTGCACAGGAGGTACCGGGTGAGTGCTTAGTGCACAGGGGGTCCTGGGCGAGTGCTTAGTGCACAGGGGTACCGGGCGAGTGCTTCGTGCACAGGGGTACTGGGCGAGTGCTTCGTGCACAGGGGTACCGGGCGAGTGCTTAGTACACAAGAGGTACAGGGCGAGTGTTTAGTACACAGGAGGTACTCGGTGAGTGCTTAGTGCACAGGGGGTATTCAGTGAGTGTTTAGTGCACAGGAGGTACCAGGCGAGTGCTTAGTGCACAGGAGGTACCGGGCGAGTGCTTAGTGCACAGGGGGTCCTGGGCGAGTGCTTAGTGCACACGGGGTCCTAGGTGAGTGCTTAGTGCACAGGGGTACCGGGCGAGTACTTAGTACACAGGAGGTACCGGGTGAGTGCTGAGTGCACAGGGGGTCCTGGGTGAGTGCTTAGTGCACAGGGGGTCCTGGGTGAGTGCTTAGTGCACAGGGGGTCCGGGCGAGTGCTTAGTGCACAGGGGTACCGGGCGAGTGCCAGGCTGCAGGGAAGCGTTGTGGGCCGCAGGGCACCAGGCAGGGTGACCAGTGACGCTCACGTTAGAGCCCTGGCTCCAGGTACGCGGGGTCGGGAGCAAGGGCCGCTCCTGCTGGACCTGGGGAGGGAGCGGGGGAGGGGCAGCTGGAGGGACCAGGTGTGTCGTGCTGGACACCTGCTGCCCCGGAGATGAGGGGTCCCGTGACGGCTGCGTAAGCTGGGCTGCGGGGGGCCAGTGAGACTCGGGAGCGCTGACGGAAGGCGTGAGGAGCAGCGGGGCCCCCACTCTGCGGACGCGGATGGGACGCTGACGGCCGCACCCCACCTGGGGCGCAGCGGACTCAGGACGGGGTGGTGGCGGGAGGTTCCCGGGTCCTCCCTCCCCAGTGCTGTCCCCCCACCCCGTCCCCAAGGACGTCCTCCCCGAGGGGCCGCTGGGACGAGCCCGCCTGTGAGCTGGAAGAACACGGGCGAGGCAGAAGGGAGGCCCGCGCGCGCGGAGTGGTGCCAGCGTCCCGCCGGCCCCGTTCTGCCTCAGGACCTTGGCACTCTCTGTGTCTGCAGGGAGGGTTCCTTTAGATCCTGAACCTCCACCCGCCCCCTGGGTCTGGCTCACAGCCTGAGCCTTCCACGCCCCGTGTGTCCGGGGCCCACACTGTGGCACCCGCGGCCGCGGCCTGCAGGACGGGACGGGGCTGGAGCACAGTAGGGGGACACGCGCTGCCCGCCCGGCCTCAGCCCTTCCCTCCGCGGGCTCTTACTCTTCCAGTCTCCTGGAGCGAGACTGGGGGAATCTGACCCGTCCACTCTCTGGTCATTTAGCAAATGACTCGTATTGACCTCCGCCGGGTGCTTGTGCTGGGGGAGGGGCCTAATGGGGGCAATTATAGGATTTCCGTCCCCCTCGGTGAGGCCTTGGCGGGACCTTCAGCGGCTGCTGACCCCCTGCCTTGCTCAGGAGGGGGGCCGCCCGGACCCCGGGCTGTCCGCTCACAAGCGGGGAGAGCCACGCACTGGCCGGGCGGCTGGCGACGCACGCCCCAGGGCCCCTGTTCAGGGAGGGGGAGCCCGCGGCGGGCCCAGGCACCGTGCTGACCGCCGTCCCCGCTGCGCTGTGCCGCGCTCACCCTTGCTGTGGGCCGGGCCCTGTGCGGGGCACAGGGGCTGCTCATGCGGGAGGGAGGGGGGCGTAGACCCCCGCACCACGGTTACAGGTGAGGGGCCGGGAGGGCTCTCGGCCGAGCACTTCCCCGTGAGGCCTCTTTGTTCCCGAGTGGGCGCGGGGCCCTGAAGCGCGTGCTGAGGGCTGCGGCGAGCACGGCGTGGGCCACCGCTCAGGGGCTCTCGGGGTGGAAGNNNNGCCCCCAGCCCGGGCCGGGGGGGGGGGGGGGGCTGTCCTGTGTGCTGGGGGCTGCGGTGAGGGAGGGGCTGAGAGCAGAGCACGAGGCACAAGACATGTGAACACACGTGACCGGCCCCCAGGGCCTGGGAACAAGGAAGGGGTCAAGAGGTGGCTCTGCTGCCTGCGAGGGACCCCCGAGCTTTGTCCCCGCGGCAGGACAGACACCGAGACGGGCAGAGAGGCTGCGTGAGGCCAGGCGCCCAGGGGCCCCCAGACTCCTGCCTCCACCGCCACTGGGAGAATCGGAGAAGGCCGGCGGTACGGCCACAAGTGCAAAAGTGAGGTTCAAGGTCGGGAGGGACGTGTCTGAGGCCGCAAGGAGCCGTGTCACTTTCCTGGGCGAGCTCGCCGCGGCCCTGCATCTACTCTTGGGGACTGTGGCCCGCTTTACAGATAGACAAAGTGAGGGAGCCATGGCAGGGGTCACGCTGAGGTCCTGCAGCCGGCGGGTGGGGGGCTGGGGTGGAACTGGCGGTCTGCTCCAGAACCGTCTCTTAGCTCTGCATTGCGCTGTGCAGAGACTGGCTGTGGGCACTTCCAGAATGTAGGCGTTGCTACCCCGGGGACATCTGGCCGGGGGCGGGGGGGGCCCAGGGGCACTGGGTAGAATCAGAGGCTCAGAGACAGGGTCGACGGCATGGCCGTCCGGGCTGCTTCCCCTGGTCCAGCGCGGACCTGGGGCTCACGGAGCAGGTGGGGACACGGCCGGGAGAGGCCTCCTGGCACCGCGGGGCAGGACGGGCTGGGCGGCTCCGGGAGAGAGGGCTGGGGTCTCCCCAAAGACCCCCCAGGAGCACTGCTGCTCTGGGTCTGCTGAAGAGAGAGGAAGAGAGGCGCCCCCAGGGGCCACAGCAGAAAAATGGTCATAAAGTGCTTTTCCTCCCCTGAGGACAGGGAGGGGGTGGGAGGGGCTGCGCAGCGTCCCCTCCCTGCGTCCCCCTTGGCAGCTTGCTCTCATCCTGACCCCAGCGCTTGTCACCCGTGGCGGGCTCAGCCCCCAGGTGAACAATGCTCTGGGACCAGGTGAGCCGCTCAGCCATCTCAGCGTCCAGAGGCTGCTTCCAGAGTGTTCCCTAGTCTGCCCAAGGGAAGGAGGGGCCGGATGCACGAACAGCCGGAGCTCCGCCCGGCGGGTGCCCGCAGGGGCCTGCGGACGGGGCGCACACGGTCACACGCGCTCCGCCACACGCGGCACCGATGGGCCTGTCGCCGGTGCTGGAGACCGTTGGCGTCCGTGCAGACGAGGCCGGCTGGGTGGGGGAGGGGCGTGGGGGGCGCACACNGGGGTTTTGAGAGGAGTTAAGTGACTTGCCCACAGTCCCCAGGGCCCCCAGGCCTGTTTCCAGACCGCGCTCACTGATGGCTGTCTCCACGGGGCGGTAATGAAATAATGCTGCTGTGACAGGGCTCTTGTCGCCTGAGAGTGTCTAAGTGCTTTATGAACAATTAATCGGCTCTCGCCCACTCCGGGGGCTCAGCAGCACAGCCCAGGGGGCCCGGGCCCGGGGCTGGGAGCCGGCGCCCTGAAACCACAGGGGCCCGGGCTCTCCGGGTGCGGAGGCTCGAAGGCGCGGCGGTTTAGGATAATAGGTGCAAAGGAGCGAGAGTCACAGCCTAACAGCTGCCGGCCCAACGGGTCTCGGGGTCTTTCGCAGGAAGTCTTACCTGCACCAGGGCCCCTTGTCCCCGCCTGGTCTTTCAGCGCCCCCAGCCCCTCGCTTCGCCTCCTGAGCCAGTGTCCCAGTCCCTGTGGAGGGGATGGAAAAGACAAAGCAGGGCAGCGGCCGCTATGGGCCAGGCACGGTGGTATACAGCAGGCGCTCACATAAGGTCCTGGAATCAGCCTCAGATCCGTGGGCAGGGAAGCTGCCTCCCTCCCCGGGTGGCTGCCCGTCTGTGTGCGTCTGAGCCTGTCAAGGAAGCAGCCCCGCAAGTCACTGCTTTTCCCGAAAGGGTGTGGGAGGCACACACAGTAGGTGTTTAATCCATGTTGGTAGACTCCCCCAGTTTCAGAATCGTGGATTCACGAGCTCCTGGGTGGGAAGAGGCCCTGGAAACCATCCATTCTGCACTCTGGCCAGGCGGGGTGGTGGCTAGTAGTGCACTCCTTGCATGCCTCTCCTGACCGGGAGCTCACCACCTACCCGAGCTGTTATTGTCTTTATGCCTTCCAACTCCCCACGCCCCATGGCCGCTGACTGTAAACACAGCTATGGCCGTTTACAGATATGCATTCAGGGCCGGCGATGTGCCAGACACACACGAGGGAGGGGCTTTCCCTGGAAGCCTCCAGAAATTCAGCCTATGTCTGCCTGGGATCATCCACAACCCTTTCACTGAGACCTGGGAACACGAAGCGGATGTGCTGTCATCACCGCACGTCACGGATGAGAGAGCCCAGGGACACGGGGGTTAGGTGGCCGGCTCGCAGCTGGGAAGACAGGGGCGCCAAAATTCCAACCAGAAGAGCCCTGTGGCCTCCCTGACTGTCTGCGCCACCACACATGAGGCAGAACATTCTGGATCGAATGCAGGAAGGATTCGTAGCTCAGTCCTCGCTTCTCCTGGATGGTGAGAGGGGCTCACGCGGCCCCTCCTCCCGGCCTGGCCCACAGCCCCTGCACGTCTGCCTCGGGGCGCCGTGCCACGGGGCTGACCAGCCCGTCTCCACCATCAGCTCCGCAGGGCAGCGCCCGCCTCCCCTCTGTGTCCAGCCCAGGCTCCCACCCAAAGGGGTGCTCAGGACATTTCTGTGTGAACGAAGGAAAGAGCTCACATGTCACCCCTATTTTAGAGCTGAGGTGACAGGGGCCCCCGGAGCCGAGGGAGGAGCCCAGGAGGGGGGGCCGCTTCCCACCGGCTGCTCCCCTCTCAACACCACACCCCTGCCATCCTTGAAGACAAGTTTGAGCTCTTCCTGGAGTCCCCACCTGGGAGTGGGGACGGGCGGGCAGCACCCCCTCGGCACCCCAGGCCCCCGCCGTGCCTGAGCTCTATCTATTGGCCCCTCACACCGTGTCAGGGGAGGAAGCAGCCAGGAGCACGGCTCGTCTCTTCGGGCACCCCCCCTGCGCCGCCGGCCGAGGGCTTTGCCCGTCTTTGCTTACCTGAGCTCACAGCAACCCCGATGTTGACTGTCCTCGCCTTGCAATCGAGGCAACCCCGGCACAGAGAGGTTAAGCACCATGCCCAGAGTCACACAGCGATGGAGGCCCATCCGGGCTTTCGACCCAGTGCTCTGGCTACAAAGCCCGAGCTCGCCGTCTCTGTGTTCTCCCTCCCTCCCTTCTGGTTGGGGTACCCTGGGAGGCCTGAGGACCCTCCCCCGCTTACGAATCTGGCTTTTCTTTCGAAGATGAAATCAGATTCTAGAGATGAATGTGGGAGGAGCTATCACACAACGGGATGGAGACGCCGACAAAATCGTTCTCTCCGGGACGGAAACCTATTTCCGGCATCCTGGTAACAACGTACCAAAAAGCCCCAGAAACTTACCGTCAGAGATTTACCTTCCGGCGAGAGCCACCCTCCTCCCCCATGAAGCCCACACCTTGGCAAAGTGGCATCACACCTGCTGGGCCCTCCCTGCCCACACGCAGCACCCCTGCCTTTGGGTGTGGCCTGGCCAGGACGGCGGAAGTGGGGAAGAGGTGTGGGGGTGGGGGGTGGGCTCTAGACGCGGGCGCTGGGCTGGCTCACGGGATGCGCTCAGATCCAGAGGTCAGGGTCTGCACCTCCTTACGAGGCCGTAAGGAGCCGTTCGCGGTACTGAACGCAGTGCACGGAGGATGCAGGGGTGGGGGCGGGGGGCTGGGGACAGAGAAGAGAGCAGGGACGGAGATGTGAGACTAGAGTGTCACGCCCTGATCCAAACCTGCTGAGCCTCCTGTGACCCAGACACCTCCCTCGGTGGCCCAGGAGGGACACAGT
>NW_027551568.1:2764683-2765612 GCF_008692635.1 Crocuta crocuta
GGGCGGAGCAAGGCCAGCGGGTGTTTCGTGGCCGCGCTGAGCGTGGCCGTGACTTCACAGGAGGGCGGGGGGCTGACAAGATGTATAAGCGGTCTCGGCGCTCTTACAACTTAGGCGCCTCTCCTTCGGGGGCGGTTGAAGTGCCTGGGGAGACCTTCATGTGCCGACTGTAGGAATGACCCGAAAGGCATTTGGAATTCTTGGAAAACAAGAAAAAGCAATGTAGAAACATTGAGTGCAATTAAAAAAAATCCAATTAATTAATTTGTGGGGTGGGCTCAGTGTGCTGCTTGGAAGAGCCTCAGACACTGATCAGGGGGCACATGAAAGCTCTTTCTCCCCTTCAGCGCCCGGCCTGGGAAGTAACGGAGTGAGGTTTCCACCCGCTCGGAGGGGGGTTAGCTTTCTGGATATATGACTTCAGTGTGAATGCTAATAAGTTCCATATTAATCAAATCCCCAATTAAACGGCAAATGACGTTGCTGCTGGTAAACCCCCCTCCACCAGAGGCTCCGCGGGCCCCCACGGACGCCGTGGTGCCGGGCGGGCCTTAGCAGGAGGGCATCCGAGCTGCAGGGGGAAGGGTGGGGGGCAAGCTGAGTGGGAGCAGCGTGTGCGGAAGCCCGAGGGGCGGGCGCAGGGCTGGGGAGAAGCGTCTGGGCGGGTCTGGGGAGGGACAGGATGACCCCCCCCCCCGGCGGGGCCTGGAAAGCAGAGACGAGGAGAGGCAGAGATGCGGCCTGACGGTGGCCTTGAGTGGGACGGGCCTGGCTGCGAGCCCCACTCTGCCCTCTGGGCCGTGTTCAGGCAGGTCCTCAGCCTCTGTGCCCAGGCTCCCCGCCCGCCGCCCTGTGATGGGCTCCCTGACATTCGCTCTGCCCTCCGGCCGGGAGCCCCGTGGGCAGGGCACCCCCCCCCCCCCCCCCCG
>NW_027551568.1:2765855-2778007 GCF_008692635.1 Crocuta crocuta
GGCACCCGCAGGTGCTGAGTGAATGGGTGGAGGAAGGCCCGCCCTGCACGGCTGCCAAGCGTGAGTGGACGCGGGGTGCCAGCCCGGGGATGGCCGGCGCGCTGCACACCCAGCACTCACACGAGCCCTCCTGTGATCAGACCCGGGGCCGCGCACAGACCGGACAGGCCGCTCTGGACACATTTGTGAGCACATCCGGCCCGCCTGGCCAGGGGCAGGCCTGCCCCCGATGGCCGCCCCCCGGTCCAGAGAAGTTCGGTGCCTACCGTGCCCACCTCTCTTCCTGATGACCCCTTTGGCCGGAAATCACAGCGGGGCAGTGGCTCCCTTGAGCTCAGCCTCCCTGTGCGAGAGCACATCTGCGGGATGACTTCGGTCACCTGCGCAGAGCGACGGCTCCGGTGCCTTCCAACGCCTGCCGGCCTTCACTGCTGGGACTCGGCACACGTGCCGTCAGATCCGAGCACGGCTCCGTGGACGGACCATCCTGCCCTGCCCCTGGTCTTCCTGGGCCGCCCCGGGAGAGGTCAGAGGTGATGCCAGGTGACCAGGTGGGCGTGGGATTGAGTGAGACCCCGTGTGCACGAAGCTCTGTGTGTGGAGTCACGCACGCAGCCAGCCGTCAGCCGTCACTTCACTGTCCCCACGGGCAAATCGACTCTGTTGGCTCTTTCTGGGGGCACAGCAAACTCCTCTAGATCAGGACACATCGGTCTCATCAGGGCATGGCCTGACTGACCTTGATAGGTGGCCTCGATGTCATCGAAGACCGCACCCCATGGGGGCAGATTAGGGAGTGGTAACAGAGCCACGTGGTGCTGGGCTATTGTCCGAGGTCCTCTGAGCAACTGGGGTCCCTTAGAGAGGAAGGAACTGGCAACCAGGTGCTTGACCCGGCAGACAGCCTGCAGAGAGGGGCACAGAGACCCCTCGCCCACCAGCTTCTCCACCTCCGCACTGGTGATATTTGGGGGTGGGTGCTCCTGTGTGTTGTGGGCTGCCCGCCAATGTCCCCAGCCTCAGCCCATCAAATCCCATCAAATGCCCCAGTCTTTTTTTTTTTTCTTTGAGAGAGAGAGACAGAGACAGAGAATGAGAGAATGAGTGAATGAGTGGGGGAGGGGCAGAGAGAGAGAGGGAGACACAGAATCCGAAGCAGCTCCAGGCTCTGAGCTGTCAGCACAGAGCCTGACACGGGGCTCGAAGCCACGAACCGTGAGATCATGACTTGAGCTGAAGTCGGACACTCAATCGACTGAGCCCCCCAGGCGCCCCTCAAAGGCCCATCTTGACAACCAAAAATGCTTCCAGCATTGCCTGATGTCCCTGGGGAGTCACCCCTGCACAGGAGCTACTGCTCTGAGGAAAGCTCTTGGGCCAGAAGTGAGGAGATTCTGGGAGGCGTGGGCTCACTCATCCACTCACTTCCGGGGGAAGAGGAGACAGCTCACTTCATGGGCGACCCCGGCACCGCAGGGGTGGTGGTGGAGGTGGGAAGGCATAATTCAACACCAAGACAGGACATCTTTCTGGAGAGGCTGACGGTGAGGGAGATGCCTACCTCCTTCATAGGTGCTCCCCCTGAGAGGGGTGCTCCCCCCGAGAGGGGTGCTCCCCAAGATGGGAAGAGTTTCACCCCGACTCTGGAGCCGCCTCATTTGCAGGCCACGTGGCATCGCAGCGTCCGAATGGCCGACAGGCCCAAGCAGGTCCCAGCTTTTGGCCTTGAATTTAAAAAGGCGAGAATCCCCAGCCAGGGCGGATCGATCTCATTTCCTTGAGAGCGCATTATCTGCACACGGCCTTGTGTTAATGGGCACGGGCTAATTTCCCTCGTCCCAGCTGCGGACCCCAGTGCCCGGGCCCTCCGCGCTAGCCCGTGGGGAAGGAGCTCATCTGGGGAGGGGGCCACGCCTCGAGGGGGGCCGGCCACCTCTGCAAAGTGCTCAGAAGCGTTGGATTGCTCCCCGGGGCACCAGCTCCCTGCTAAGTGTCGAAGGTCCCCACAGGGCCCCGCCGTGCCAGCAACAAGTGTGCCAAACGCCCTCAGCTGAGCACCGAGGTCCTCAGCCTCCGGAATCTTAGGCGTCGGGAAGGTCGGCGCGGAGAGGCTGCCGGCGTGCAGGTGTGGAGGCTGCGGGTCTCGGAGGCCACGGCCCCGGCTGAGAAAGCCCGCACCGCGCTCAGCGGCCCGGCTCCGCTGCCACCGCCTCCTCCTCGTCCCCCGCGCTGCGGACACGCCAGGCCCGGTGCTACGTCGTGAGTCAACACACGCCCCGCTTTCCACCCAAGACCCTGGCCCTTTCCCCACGGCCACCTGGAACATTCCACCCGGGACCTCAAGCGTCTGGCTGCTCCTGATCGTCGAGACTCCGGTGGGCTTTCCGTGACTGCCCGGCCCCCCCACCCGCAGGCACAGAGCGGGGCGCGGCCCGAGTGGAGCCACAGCCATGCGGAGCCTGGAGGAGAGCAGCCACCGATTTTCTTCGTATCGTATGATCGTGGTGCGAAAACGGACAATTTATACAAGGTGCCAAGTAACGTCTCCCACGCGTCCATGAGAAATGAGAGCTTGTGATATAGTTGGGAAGAAAGCTGAACACTTTTCACTTGGGTGGGATGCCCCAGACGGCAGAGTCATTCCTGGAGGTGCCTGCAGGGACCCTCCATCTGCGTCGTCGGTCGGAGCGTCTGCGGAGTGAAGCCAGAGGCCACTTCTTCGTGTCCACGTTCCCCAGCTGCAGGACAGGCTGCGTGGGGGCCCTGTCCACGTTCTCCAGGCCATCGTCCGTGCACCCACCCTCCCCCACAGGGCCGAGAGCGCGTGCGCTGGGGGGGGAGTGAGTGTCACCTCCCGCGTGGCTTCGGGCCCCAGACAGCCTGGCCCATCAGGCCTCAGGGCCCAGGCGTGGACCACAGCGCACTTTCCCAGCCCGAGCGTGATTGTAGGATCTGATCCGAGGGTGGGGGGCAGGCAGTGTCCGCCCGCACGGGGGAGCAGGGCTCTCGGACGGACTCGGTGCCGCTGCTCGTGGGCTGCGGCTCTCGTGGGCCAGTCCACAGGCGAGCCGCCCGGCGGGCGCATCCTGAGAGGGAGGGAGAGGCGCGGCTGCTGGGCTGGGGCCCCAGAAGGCAGAGAGGCGGCTCTGGAGGGAGCGGGAGGGAAGCAACCGGTAATCACCAGATGTGGCCCAATTAATGGGGTCGGGAAGGGGCCGCGCGGGTCCCTGGGGAGGGCGGCAGCAGGGTCTGAGCGGGTCCTCCCCGCACGCTGGCCCGGCAGATGTGTGCACACAGGTTTGCTCCGGGACCCCGGGGTGGGGACCTGTCCCTTCTCTCGGTGACTTCCTCCTGCCTGCAACCCCACCGGCCAGGGGAGGTGGAGCGGTGGGGGGTGAGGAGGCCGCAAGCCCGGGTGACTGCCTGGAGTACGAGTCCCACACTGAGGGGTCTCTGAGCAGCTCAGGGAGCCGGCCGGCGGCAGGAGGCTTGCGTCTGATTCCTGCCTGGGCCTCGCCCTTGCTCCAGGCCAGACGGGACTCACGTGGCTTTCACAGCCGGGACCCCAGGGCCTTCTGCACGGGGAATCTTCCACACGACGGAGGGTGTGCCAGCAGCCACTCTGGTCACTGGTCACGTGCTGATGCCTCAAATCCATGGAAAAGAGAAGCAGCTCTGTCCATATAGAGAATGCCAGGGCAGGCTTCTGATTGGCCAAACCAGGTCGTGTGTCCTTTCCGGACAAGTGCATGGACGGGACCAGAGAGATAGTGCAGAGGGGCGGTCCCCTAAGGCCGTGGGCTCCTCAGCACCGAGAAGTGGAGGGAGAGGTCTGGGCGGACCAAACACCAGTGCGCTTCTACGGTGGGTCAGGGCGGCGCAGGAAGCTGCTGCTGGGGCCGGGGTGGGGGAGCCCAGCTCCGAGGGTGGGCTCGGGGAGCCAGAGGGGGAGCCAGAGAGGCCGGGCGGGGCGCACTGGGGCAGCTCTCCGGGGGTCCACCCCACATTGCGGATTTATAAGCATTTCGATAAGATCGAATTTATTATTTTTTTCCTATTACGGATCGTGCTTTTATCGATGGATCTAAAACAACTCACCCACCCACACCCATGGAAATTTTCTTCTAAACGTTGCACCGTTTTACACTTTCCTTTTGGGCTTCGGATGCATTTTGAGTTAATTACTCGGAAGGTGTGAGGTGGGGGGGTCTCACTGTGTTGCGTGTGGCTGACTGCTCCAGTGCTGCACGGTGACAGGCCAGTCCTGGGGGCGCCTGGGGGCTCAGTCGGTTGGGCGTCCGGCTTCGGCTCAGGTCATGATCTCACGGTTCATGGGTTCGAGCCCCGCGTCGGGCTCTGTGCTGACAGCTCAGAGCCTGGAGCTGCTTCAGATTCTGTGTCTCCCTCTCTCTCTGCCCCTCCCCTGCTCATGCTGTCTCTCTCTCTCTCTCCCCCCCCAAAAATAAAATTAAAACATTAAAGGTAAAAAAAAAAAGAAAGTCCTGTCCTATTGAATCACTTTGCATTTCCGTCAAAAATCAATCGGCCCTACGTGTGGACGGCTCTATTTCTGGAGCTTGTATTCTGTTCCCATTGATCTCTGTGCTTTTTGCCAATATTGCACTGAAGTTTTACAGGAAGTCTTGAAATTAGGTGATGTGCACACGCCAGCTTCTTTTTCTGTCACTCTCTCCTGTGAACCTTTTACTGGGAGATAATGTTAGATTTACAGAAGAGTCGCAAGACTACTGGTAAGAAGAGAAAGTTCCCCTAAACCCGTCACCCAGTTTCCCCTAATGTAAGCATCTTACATAACTGCGTACGGGGATCTGGGCCCAGGCATTCCCGTCGAGGCGATGCTTTTATTACACTACAGATTTCTTTCTGATTTCATGGTTTTCCTCTAACGTTCTCATTTGGGTCCAGACTCTCTCTCACCTGTGGTCCCAGCTGCGTTTGGCTCTCCTGCTCCCTTAGTCTCGTCCCCTCTGTGGGTCCTCAGACTCTCCTTGTCTTCTTTTGTTTTAATTTTTTTTAATGCTTATTTAATTTTGAGAGAGAGAGAGAGAGAGAGAGAGACAGAGCATGAGCAGGGGAGGGGCAGAGAGAGAGGGAGATGCAGGATGCAAAGCAGGCTCCAGAGCTGGATGTCAGCAAAGAGCCGGACGCGGGGCTCGAACCCACAAGCTGGGAGAACATGACCTGAGCCCAAGTCGGACGCTTAACCGACCGAGCCCCCCAGGCGCCCCAGGACTCTCCCTGTCCTTTATGACCTTAGCCCTCAAACAGCGCAGGCCAATTAATCCGTAGACTGCTTCTCAGCCTGGGTTCTTGTGGTTTTTTTCATGAACAGAGGAAGGACGTCCCTCTCAGGGCCTGGATCATGTGTTTGTTACGGCGACTTTGGCCTTGATCACTTGGTTAAGGAGGCACCTGCCAGAGCTCTCCTTTGTCATTAATACCATGTGGGAAGAGATACTCGGAGATTGTATAGACATCCTGCGTCTCCCGAAAATCTGCCTGCCATCTCGGTGTTCAACAATGGGCTCTGCCTGCTGCGCTCAGTACTGTGGGGCTCTGGCGATCGTGGTCATTGTCCCTTCTTTTATATCTATTATTTGGAATTTCTCTGTAAGAAGAATTCTCTGTGTGTGTCTGTGTTTAATGTTGGCATGTGCTCAGAGATGTTTATTTTATTCTTTGGGTTCCAATCCGATAGTATCTCATCTATTTGGTTGCTTAAATTGTTCCCACTTTGGGGCGCCTGGGGGGCTCAGTCGGTTAAGCATCGGACTCTTGATTTCAGCTCAGGTCCTGATCTCGCTGTTTGTGGGTGCAAGCCCTGCTTGGGACTCTCTCTCTTTCTCTGCCCCTCCTCTGCCCTCTCTCTCTTAAAAATACATAACGAAACATTTAAAAAACTTGTTCTAGAATTGGCCACTAGATGCTCTCTCAGGTGAGCCCCTGTGGCACCCACCTCTTTTTTAAAAGCAATTCCCTAATTTCCAGAATTCCGAGATGTTCCGGGCACACCTTGGTCTTTCCCTTTGCTTCTTGTCATTTTATATCCTCTTCAATGAATTATTGGTCTAAAATTGTCCCTCTTTTGGGGCTCCTGGGTGACTCAGTCAGTTGAGTGTCTGACTTTGGCTCAAGCCATGATCTCATGGTTCACAAGTTCGAGCCCTATACCAGGCTCTGTGCTGACAGCTCGGAGCCTGAAGCCTGCTTCCGATTCTGTGTCTCTCTGCCCCTCCTCCACTCATGTTCTGTCTCTCTCTTTCTCTCTCAAAAATAAATAAAAATGAAAAAAATTTAAATTGTCCTTCTTTTACAAAACATTTGTTTCCTTATTGTTAACCTTTGAGCACTTCTTGCTTTATCATGTGTACTCTGAATACAGCATGGGGTCAGAAACGTGATTTGCAAATATTTCCCCCAAAGTGTGGCTTGTCTTTTCATTATCTTAACTTTTTGTATTGTTTTGTTTTGTTTTGTTTTGTTTGCAGAGCAGAAGTTTAAAGCTCGATCAAGTTCAACTTTTCCACTTTTTTTCTTCCGTGGATCACGTGAAAGGTGCCCTCTCTAGGAAAAAGAACCTAATTCAAGGTCACGCAATTTTCTTCTGAACTTCTGGAAGTTTTATGGTCTTAAGTATCTTACAAATGCACTGCGTCAATTTTTCCTAAGGTGTGAGGTTGAGGGTTGAGTAAGTAATTGCATTTGGATATGTAATTTTTCTAGGGCCATTTGTAGAAAAGATTGTCCTTTCTCTACGTAGCTGCTTTTACACCCTTGTCAAAAGTCATTTGAGAGACTGAGTGTGAGCAGGGGAGGGGCAGGGAGAGCGGGAGACAGAATCTGAAGCAACTCCAGGCTCTGAGCTGGCAGCACAGAGCCTGCTGTGGGTCTCAAACCCACAGACCATGAGATCATGACCCGAGCTGAAGTCGGACGCTTAACCGACTGAGCCACCCAGGCGCCCCTTGTTGGGTGAGTTCTGATAGTTTGTCATTTAACCTAAATCATGAAATTTAGGGTAGCCCATGTCATCTTTTTAATATCTGGGAAGTCTGTAGTGATAACCACTCTCTTCTTGCTGATACTGGTAATCTCTGCCTTGTCTTTTCATTTTTGCATGTGTGCTAGAGGTTCATTAATTTATCAGTCTTTAAAAATAACTCAGCTTTTGGATTTGTTGATCATTTCTACTGTTTTCAATCTCATTGATTTCCTTTCTGATCCATATGCTTTCATTCTTTCTACTTGCTTTGAATTTATTTTGCTCTTCTTTTTCTAGTTTCTTAAGGTGGAAGCTTAAATTATTGATTTGAGACCTTTCATTTTCTCTAATGTAAGCACTTCAATACTATGAACTTTCCTCTAAGCACTGTTTTAGCTGCATCCCACAAATGTTGGTACATTTCATTTTCACATTCATTCAAGATAGTGTTGACTTTCCATTGGCACTTACTCTTTTACCTCTAGTTATCACAAGTCTGTTGTTCAGTTTCTAAGTGTTTGGTTTTTTTCCCTGGTAATCCTTCGGTTATGGATTTCTAGTTTACTGTTATGGTGACAATCAAAAGATTTCTATTCTTTAAGATGATCTGAGTTTTGTTTTATGATCTGGATTTATTCTCCTGTTGTTGGGTGGAGTGTTCTATATATGTCTTCTAGATCTAAGGTCTACTTTATTCTTACTGATTTTCTTTTTTCTTTTTCTTTTTCTTTCTTTCTTTCTTTTTTTTTTTGTCTAGATAGAGTTTTTACTCTGTCCCGATAGAGTCAACCTCTCCAGTGATAATGTGGACTTGTCTTTTTCTCCTTCCAGTTCCATCAGTTTTTGACTCCTATATTTTGTTTTGTTTTGTTTGTCTTTCTATTTCTGCTCAAATATTCTGAATCTCTGTCATTAGGTACATACACATTCAGGACTGTTACGAGTTCACAGAGAAATGACTCCCTTATCGTTATGTGACATCCCTCTGTATATTTGACAACGCTCCTTTTTCTAGAGTCTACTTGTCTGATATTAATATGATTACTACAGACTTTGTTTTTTGGCTTAGTGTTTGTATGGTTTCTTTTTTCATCATTTCACTCTTTATAACCTATTTATATTTTTATACTTAAGGTGGGTCTTCTATAGACAAAATGAAATTGAGTCTTGATTGTTTTGATTCACAGATGACAATTTCTGCCTTGCACTTGGTGTGATTTGATAATTCACATTTACTGTGATCATTAATGTGCTTTGATTAAAATCTACAGTTTTGCTACCTGTTTTACTAATCCATTTATTTTTTGTTTCTCTTTCCTGATTTTATCTTGCCTTCTCTTGTGTCAGTTGAGCATTTATATGATTCCATCCCACCTCCTGTACTGAATTTTTATTTATGCCCCTCACAAAAACTTCCAGTGGTTGTCCTTTGGTTTAAATATGCATCTTGAATGGGGCGCCTAGGTGGCTCAGTTGGTTAAGCATTGGACTTCGGCTCAGGTCATGATCTCATGGTCTGTGGGTTCGAGCCCCACATTGGGCTCTGTGCTGACAGCTCAGAGCCTGGAACCTGCTTTGGATTCTGTGTCTCCCTCTCTATCTGCCTCTCCCCTGCTTGCACTCTGTCTCTTTCTTTCTCTCTCTCCCTCTCTCAAAAATAAATAAATAAATAGGTACCTTGAATGAGCCAGAGTCTGGTTTCAATAACACTGCACCACTTCACATGTAGCATGAGGACCATAGAACCGTGTTATTTCCAACCTCACCTCGTCTTTTGTGTGATTACTGTCATACTATTACTTTTACATTTGCAAGACATGCACTGCTATGCATTTTGCATTAGACAGTGTATCCTTTAAATTGATTATTTTTACATTTATTTATTTTTGAGAGACAGAGAGTGAATGGGGGAGGGGCAGAGAGAGAGGGAGAACAGAATCCGAAGGAGGCTCCAGGCTCCGAGCTGTCAGCACAGAGCCCGATGCTGGGCTCGGACCCACGAGCTGTGAGATCATGGCCTGAGCTGAAGTCAGATGCCTAACTGACTGAGCCACGCAGGCACCGCTTGGACACTGTATCTTTTAGAGCAATTCAAAGGTGGGGGAAATGAGTGGAATTACGCCATCACTCACTGCCTGCCCGTACTCTTCACTTCCCCGCGTGGAGCTGAGTTTCAGCCTAACACTAGAGTTCTCCCCCTGAAGAACTTCTTCAGCATTTCTGTAGGTCTGCTTAAAATACCGTTCCTCGAATTCTGCTTATTTGAGAAAGTCTCCACTTCTTCATTTTGGCAAAGATATTTCCTCTGAGCTGACACTTTTCTCCATCTTTCAGCCCTTTAGGGGTCCGCCCCATTGTCTTCTGTTCTCACAGGGTTTCTGATGAGAATTCTGCTGTGAGTTGTGTCTGTATTCTTCTCTCTGGCTGGGTCTAATATTTTCTCTTTGTCTTTAGTTTTTAGCAGTTGGAGTACAATCCACCTAGATGTGGTTTTGTTTGTTTGGGTTTTTGTTTTTCTCAGAGCTTCTTTTCCCTTTTTCCTTTTTAACTTGTTTTTAGAGCAGTTTTAGGTTTACAACAAAAGTTAAGAAGGAGGTACAGAGATTTCTCACACGTGCACAGCCTCCCTCATTGTCAATGTCACTCACCGTTACTGGTGGTGTCCCCCATTATGGTGTCACACATTCTGGGATCACTGCCCTGAGCACCCCCCGTGCTCCACCTCTTCACCCCTCGTCACCTTCTCTGGGTTTCTCGGATCTGCGTTTTGGTGTCTGTCGTTCATTTTGGTACATTCTTGGCTGTCTTTTCTGTACACGTTTCTCCTGTTCCCTCTCCTGGGATTCCACCCGTGCATACGTCACAATGTTCGATATCGTCTCCCAACTCTTATGTGCTGCATTTAGTTTTATTTCCATTCCTTTCTTTTTCCAGGGTGGTTAGCCTTCTTGACGTGTCTTCAAGCTTGGCGAGTCTTTCCTCAGCTGCGTAGCGTCTCCTGATCAGCGCACCAGAGACTTCATTCCTCTCTCTTGATGCGGTTTTCCTTTTGAGCATTCCCGTCTGATTCTTGCTTACGTTTTCCACCTCCCTGTCAACACATCCCATAATGCACGTTGTCTCCCTTCTCCATGCGAGCCTTCGACACATCGCTCACCGTTATTTTAAATTCCCGGTCAGATAGCTCCTGTCCGTGCGTCATAGCTGAGCCTGCTCTGATGTTCGCTTTGTCTCCTCTGAGGGGGTCTTGTTTTTCTTGTCCTTTGGGTGCCTCAGGGACCATTCGTGAAAAGCCACACGGCTTCTGTGGGCCACGCCTCCTTTTTGCCTAGATGTGTAGAGCGGGGGCTTTGAGTAACTTCAGCTGCGGGATGGGCTGGTTTGAGGCGCTGGTGTGCGCTCGCGGCTGCTCTGGGCCAGCCTCAGTCCCAGGTGCGTGCGCCCCTGCTTCTCCGCTCTTCTGCCCGTCTCCCCGCTGCAGTCCTGGGCGCGACCCTGAATGCTGCCCCTCCCCCAGCAGCAGGCTCTCCTCCCGCCCATTTGTCTTGGTTACGCAGCGAGCGTTTGCTAACGCCCTGTCCTGGTCCGTGGCGGACTCGGGGAGAAGGACCGGTGGCACGTCTTGCCCCTCCGCCATGCCGCTGCTCCCCTTCCCCAGGTCCAAACCGCTCCTCTGCGCGCGTCTCTGGGCTTCCTCCAGACTTTGAGTCCTGGAGGGTTAGCAAGGAAGGGCCCACAGCACACGAGGACGCTTCCAAATTCCAGACGCCCCTGGGGTTTGGCACCGTGCTGCCCGCACCCTACTCGGCCAGCCTGTCCCTTATTCCTACCACCCTTTGCACTGATGTCCAGTCGTGTCCTCCCCGGGGGAGCCCTCGCTCACGTGCCCGCTCCCTACGGGAGATGGATGGTTGCTCTGTAATCTCAACTCTTCGATGGCTGGTTTGCTAGACGGATTTGTTGTAGTCTTTTTAATGTCTCACCCGCCCTCATGTTTTGGTCTCCCCTTTGCGATGAGCTTCAGAGATGACACCCTCTTGCCCACCTAGATGTTCCCCTCTGCTACTTGCTACTTGATGCCCGTGAGCCTGGCAGTGGGTGAGGGGGGGGGGGGGACATTCTCTTTCGTTCTGATTGAGCCCTTGGGCAGGGGGAAGGGCTCACATCCAATCTCTCTCGCAGGTGACTGTTTCTCCTTAGATTTGGGGACAGCCCGTTGCTTTTGTAACTTCTGTGTTTTCCATGGATGCAAGTCAGGCTTTGGTTCAGCCGCTGGGAGGTTGCCGGCTCTCCGCCCCTCGGAAAGGAGAAACTACGCAGCCACTCTTGAAAAAGTGTCTGCCTGGGCACAGCACTTGCCACGTCGGCTCACGTTCCACTGGCCAGTGCTCACTGGGGCCAAAGCTGACAAGGGGTGGCCGGACCCTCTACCCACAGGGTGGCACCGCGAGTCACGCACAGGGAGCAGCAATGTCCCCGGACTGTGACGCGTGACTTCCCAGGAGCCACATTCTCCAGCAGCCGAGCTCTGCTCACTCAGCTCTGTGAGGGCCCGTCTCCGTGGATGTGGGAGGGTCGTGCACATTCGAGGGGGGGGCGCTGGGTGGCCCCAGTTTGGAAGCACCGTGAGTGGTGCCGGGTCCAGGCAGCACAGCTGGGGTGGAATTACTGGACTGGGGACTCCCAGTATTAGGAGACAAAGCTGGAGGGTCTCCCCCAGGCGGGACCCACCGCGGTGCAGAGGCCCTACTCAGCACCAACACACTTCCTGTGCACAAATTAGTGGCATCAAAGAAAAGACGGGGAAGAAACAGGCCCCGATTGTCCGGCTTCCCAGCGTCCTGCGGTGCCAACACCCAGATGCCCTTCTGTGTGTGCTGGGGAGGCCCTGGGTCCCCCAGTGGGGCCCCACGAGCGAGCGAGCTGGGCAAAGGCAGTGGTGAGGAGCGCACGGCGAAGGTCTTCGTCCTCTGAGCGGGACACAGAGCAGCGGCAGGGAGAGGGCTTGGAGCAGCTCGACTCAGGGGTGGTGGCCTCTCTGCTGCGTGCCCGGGGACGTGCTTTACCCCACCCTACCCACCACGGGGGTCCGAGCAGGTGGTGCCACGATTATGCCCATGCTCGGCGGGCGGTGAGCAAGCTCTAGAGC
>NW_027551568.1:2778492-2781965 GCF_008692635.1 Crocuta crocuta
GGCCGGGCCGAGCCAGTTCCGAAGCCCCGGCCTTGCCCAGCCCCCTTTGTCCACGACCGCGTGGGAGGCGGCGGCAGGTCGGGGCAGCGCGGGCCCCGCCCCCACCCCCGCGGGGCACAGGGGGCACCGCCGCGCTTAATCTGTCTCGGGGAGCTGACCCGTACGTGGAATCTGTCGGGCGACCCGGGGCTCTCCAGCTTAAGGATGCCCGATTTCACTCCGGGTCAATCAGCCCCCAGGCTGCCCGAGGCTTTGGGGCCCGATGAACAAACGCCTGCTCTCTTCCCACGGACTGCCTCATCTGGAAGCTTCCATCTGGGCGGTGGGCCGGGCTGACTCAGGGAGGCCACGTGGCACCTCCTCACCGAGTCCCCACACCCCCCGCACGGTCTGTGCCGCTCGCAGGACGTGCCAAGCCCCGGCTTCCCCCCGACAATGAGGCGCTTGTCCCCGGCCGGGGCTCCCCGCGTTCACGGCCGCGGCTGTCGGGGGGGCGGGGGCGGGCCGNCCGGGCCGCGGCCCCGTGGGGGCAGAGCCGCAGGCCGGCGGCTCAGCCTTTGAAAACGGGCATTCGCCCAAGTGGTGCCGGTGCAGAGGGGCGGGCAGGCCAGTGGGCCTCGCGGGCGCCGTCGTCCCCGGAGACAGGAATGCAGCCAGGGGCGGAGGGCCGTGCCCGACTCTGAGCGAGGGGGGGGCTGACGGTGCGCATGGGCGTGCGTGCACGCGAGGGTGTGCGTGCACACGTGTGTGTGTGCGTGCGCCTGCGTACCTGCGTGCGTGCCCCTGCGTATCTGCGTGCGTGCACCTGCGTGCGTGCGCCTGCATATCTGCGTGTGCGACCCTCCGTATCTGCATGCGTGCACCTGCGTATCTGTGTGCGTGCACCTGCATGCGTGTCCCTGCGCACCTGCTTGCGTGACCCTGCGTATCTGCGTGGGTGCCCCTGCGCACCTGCGTGCGTGCGCCTGCGTATCTGCGTGTGTGACCCTCCGTATCTGCATGCGTGCACCTGCGTATCTGTGTGCGTGCACCTGCATGCGTGTCCCTGCGCACCTGCTTGCGTGACCCTGCGTATCTGCGTGGGTGCCCCTGCGCACCTGCGTGCGTGCGCCTGCGTATCTGCGTGTGTGTGTGCACTTGTGTATCTGCGTGCGTGCACCTGCGTGCGTGGGTGCCTGCGTATCTGCGTGCATGCACCTGCGTGTGTACGTGTACCTGCATGCATACCTGTGCCGGCATACCTGTGTGTGCCTGCATATCTGCCTATGTGCCAGTGCCTGCGTATCTGTGCATACATGTGTGCGTGTGTACACATGTGTGCTTGTGTGCGCCTGCGTATCTGCGTGTATGTGTGCATCTGCGAATCTGTGCGTGTATGTGTGCGCGTGTGGGTACACATGTGTGTGCATGCATGCGCCTGCGTATCTGCCTGCGTGCGTGCACCTGCGTATCTGCGCATTTGCGTGTGCTGGCATATCTGCGTGTGCCTGCGTATCTCTGCATACGTGTGTTCGCGTGTGCATACACGTGTGTGTATGCATGCTCCTGCATATATGTGTGCATAAATGTTTGCACATGTGTGTCTGAGACATAGAAAGCGAGGTTTTCATGGGCACCCCCAAACCTACCGGGATCTGGATGCGTGAATCGAGAAGGCGGCATTGCCGCCCGTGGCTCCCCGTGACACACACACCTGGATTCCCTACTTTCACATTAATGGCTTACTGGATATTTTATTGCTTACTGTCCTCAGATATGGGCAGGAATGTCCCATAAGCCCAGATATGGGCTTCCGTTCCAAAGCCTTTCAGGGTTTCTGGAAACACAGAATCCAAACTCCTTGGCTCCATGTTCCAGGCCTCTGTGCACGGGCCCCAGCTCATCTGAGTGGTCGTCTGACCCGTGACCTTCCCCTCCTACACCTCGCGTAGGTGAAGGCGCCGCTTCTCTGGGCCCCATGTGTCCTTGCTCGGCAGCAGAGGCGAGGGCCGGGGGGCGCTCGACACAGGGCCTGGCAGCCTGAATAGGAGTTTTCCTCCCTCTTTCTGCGCACCTGCCTTCGTCTCCATTTCCGTGTTCCTCCAGGCACCTTGCAGACGCGACACACGGTTCCGACCTTCCCACTGAAGGGCAGCAGGCTTCTCTTTCCTGGAAGGTGCACGAATCCAGCCATGGCCCCGCTGAAACGGTGCCGAGACACTCACCCCGCACGTGAGTTCTGAGCCCAGGACCTCGGTCCCGCTTCCCTGACTCCTTTTCCTCTGCTGGTCGGGCTCACGGGCTGTACGTGTGAGCTGGAGCGTTCGGTAGCGATCTAATGAAATGTTAACACATCATTAAAGTGATTTGCAATAAGCACAGTTAACAGTTTGATAATTCCGTTCCTGGCCGACTCCATGCTGAAAGCAATCGCTCCCAATCAGCCGTGGGCTGTTGACGTCCCCAATCGTGAGCAGACACACGTAAGGGCTGCCACCCAGGACCTTCCATGGCCGAGCCCCGGCGTCGGTCCCTGGGGGTGCAGCGCAGTCAGCGGTGGACGTGGGGAGCAGCTGATTTCCGGGGCAAACGGTACCTTGCCGCTGTCCGGGCAGCCGGGCCGCGGCCAGCATGCCTTACGCAGGGTTAAGGAAGTGCCGCCTTGCCCTGGGTGACACTCTGTAATGAAGGTAGCCTCCGGGTTGAAGGCTGTGAATCACGGTTCATTAATGGGATTAATTGCCTCGGAATTAACCGCATTGCTGCACACCTGGTGATGTGGGTGGAGGGACGGGAGCCATTTCTGTCTGAACATCGACACTGACTTGGGGGCCGGGGACAGATGCCTGGGAGGGGTGGGGGGGGTCTGCTGGGGGTGGGGAGGTGCCAGCCTCAGAAAGCACACAATGGTCTCGTGGCCGAGCTCCACACGATAGCAGCGGTCCTCGCCCCCCAAAACTTCAGCAACTGTTGGAGCTGGCGGCCCAGCCTCAGCCGGGGAAACTGAGGCATGGAAGGAGGTGGGAAGACCGGTGTGGGAAGCCCTTTGGGTCGCGGGCAGTGTCACGAGGCCTGGGCTGCCCAGAGCCCCAGTGCCCTCGTCTGCGACAACTTGGCCTCGGAGCGCGGAGAGAGTTGTGGGAAGTGGGGGCGGGGGTATCAGGTGCAGACACGGGGCCCCTCCCACCTCCCACCTCCCTCCTGGCGGCCAGGCCCTGCTGCAGAAGCTCCTGGAAATGAGGCCAGGAGCTTGCCTCCAGCCAGGCTTTATCTTTCAGTGGCCAGTTCCGTCTGGCTCCCGGACAACTCACTGAGCACCAACCACGTGCCAGGCTGGCGAATGACGGGGACATCAGTGTCACCTTCCTGGCTGCATTCCGCTCCCACCTCCGTCCTCTTTCTGGCTCCATGCGGGAGTCGTGCCTTCCAGACTCTGCCCCCGGAGGCCGTGATGCTGCAGCCACTTCCCTCCCCCCCTCCCCCCTCCCCCCCCC
>NW_027551568.1:2782083-2786754 GCF_008692635.1 Crocuta crocuta
TGCCTCAAAGACAGTGCCTTCCAGACAAGGCCTCCACGATGCCTGTGATCAGGCCGGGGGCCCCTGTCCCCTGCTCTCCCAGCCCCCCGACCTCTCTCACGCCTCCCCAGCGTTTCCTCGTTAAGTGCACGTGTCCTTCGTGGACAATAAGCCGGTGATGCTTCCTAGCCACCGTCCTGGGGACGTTCCTGGTCCGCACACAGTGTGATGACAGCCCCCCCCCCCCCCCCCTCCCCCACGGGGCCGTGCTGGAGGGCCGGTCGCACAGTGCCTGACACCGGTCGAGTGCCCGCGGCTGTTACCATTCCTCACGTCCTTACCCGCTCGCTATTCCCTGGCGCCCCGCTGCGACAGAGGACCCTCGTGACTCCTTCTCTCGACAGGCTCCCTCGGGGGGACGAGAGTACGCAGGCCGCAGCCGACACGGGAGGGCAGCACAGAGGAAGGTGGTGGAAGGCTTTGTGGACCGTGCCCTCGGCCGCTCCGGGCCTCGAGTCAGGAAGCAGAGCGCGTGGTGTGTGTCTGGGGCCGGGAGGCGGCCAGGGAGGGGTATCCCAGCCACAGCAAACTGTGAGTGAAGGCACGAAGGCCGGGCGTTTTGAACGGCTCTGCACATTTTGGCGTGTCTGGTGTACGAAGCGGATCGTGTGTCAGACAAGATTTGAGAGGGGGAGGGGCGCCTGGGGGCTCAGTCGGTTAAGCGTCCGACTTCGGCTCAGGTCACGATCTCGCGGTTCGTGGGTTCGAGCCCCGCGTCGGGCTCTGTGCTGACAGCTCAGAGGCTGTAGCTGCTTCGGATTCTGTGTCTCCCTCTCGTTCTGCCCCTCCACCCCCCCAAAAATAAATAAAAATTTTAAAAAAAGACTCGAGAGGTGGATGAGGACCGCAACGGGCACGGGTCTGAGGTCTCTGCCAGGGAGGAGTGGCTTTGCCCCATGTAGGATGTGTGGCTTGTGAAGGGTTTTATCCTGCCCGACAATCTTACACTTTTACTTAGATTGTTTGCTCCGTTTACATTTAATGTCAGTAGTGATTCAGTCAGATTATAACTACCATCCTACATTTGCTTTCCATTTCTCCTTTCTTTTCTCTCCTTCTCTGAATTAATCTTTTCTTTTTTTTTCTTTTTTACAATTATTAACCCCTTTCCATCTGCTAACTTAGTGTTGTGGTAACCTAGAGATTAAAACACACATTGTACATTCATTATGATCTGGTAGAAATGATGTCTTTCACCACTGCCTGATGGTGGGAGAAGCTTAGAGCATCTAAGTGCACTTATACTTCCCGTCTTCACACTATCATTGTACTGTTTTCCACTGATACACATATTGTAAACCCATAACACATAATTATTGTTTTTCTGAACAGCCGATACTCAGCTACACTTAGGAACGTGTTTGCCTTTCTTCACTGTTCATTCTTGCCTGCTTTCACGTGCTTCAGACAGACTATTTTCCTTTTGCCCCATAGTGTCCTTTTTAATATTTCTTTCAATGCCAATGACAAAGAAAGCAACTTTTTATTTGTCTAAACATGTATTTCACACTCGTTTAAAAGTGTTTAATAACTTATTTATTTTTGAGACAGAGAGAGACAGAGTGTGAGTGGAGGAGGGGCAGAGAGAGGGGGAGACACAGAATCCAAAGCAGGTTCTAGGCTCGGAGTTGTCAGCACAGAGCCCCACGCGGGACCTGAACTCATGAGCAGTGAGATCATGGGCCTGAGCCGAAGTTGGACGCTTAACCGACTGAGCCACCCAGGCGCCCCTCACACTCATTTTGTTTTGTTTTGTTTTGTTTTTTTGTTTTCTCTATTTCTAGGAGAGAGAGAGAGAGACAGCGTGAGCAGGGGAGGGTCAGAGAGAGAGGGAGTCACAGACTGAAACAGGCTCCAGGCTCCGAGCTGGCAGTCAGCACAGAGCCCGACGCGGGGCTCGAACCCACGAACCGCGAGATCATGACCTGAGCGAAAGTCGGACGCTTAACCGACTGAGCCACCCAGGCGCACCCCCTCACACTCATTTTAAAGGGTGTTCTGTGTGGGTATAGAATTCAAGGTGGGCAGACACTTTCCACCAGTGCTCCGAGGGGTCCGTGCTGTCTCCCAGCCCACCTGCCCCTTCACAACGGTTTCCCTGGAGATGACGTGCTCAATACGATGCTTTTCAGATTTTCTCTTTGCTTCTTTGTGGTGTTACTCTGATGTGCCCACGTGTAGTGGGGTCTTTTGTTTGGTTTGGTTTTGCTTTTATTGTTTTAAATCTCTCCTGCTCTGGCTTGGCAGAACCGTATGAATTTGTGGGTTTATCTCTTAACCTTATTTTGGAAAATTCTAGCTCGATTATTCTTCCAACTTTCTTCCAGCCCATATTCTGTTTTCTCCTTCAGGGTTCCAGTTCCAAATCTATTCGGGATTTGTAGAGGCTCCCAGGCCTTTGTGCTTCTGTATATAGACCCATTCTTATTGTCTTCTGGGGCTATAATTTAGAGACTCCTTATCGACCTTCCATTTTATAAATCCCATTGTGTCTGCTGGGTCTGCCCTGCTATAAAATCCATCTATTGAGTTATTAATTTTGGATTTTTTCATCTGGATTTTTCATTTTTTTAAATAGATCGGTTTCTCTGTTGAAATTCTCCTTTTTCAATAATAGATTTGCTCCATAATTTACTCTTTTCGAGCATATGTTAATTACAGTCATTTAATGTGCTTTAGGGGTGCCTGGGGGACTCGATCGGTTAAATGTCCGACTTGATTTCAGCTCAGGTCATGAGCCCAGGGTGGCGGGATTGAGTCCTGAGTCAGGCTCCATGCCTGGCATGAAGCCTGCCTGAGATTCTCTCTCCCTCTGCCCTTCCCCACCCACTGTTCAAAAAACAAAGTACTTTCCAGCTCACTCCAGAACTTGGATAAACACGAAGTGTTTCTATTATCTTAGCTTTACCCCTTGGTGTCCTAATAACCTTTCATTTATTGGCAGACATTGTGTATACAGATATAGTGCCTCCAGGTGACTTTACCTTCTCCACGGGAGCTCCTCGTTTCCTCTGTTTGGCAGACAAAATGTGGGGCTGGTCCCTTTAAGAGCAGGTGCGTGTTAGCCTGGGCGTCAGGTTGGCTAAGGTTCAGCCCCCAGATCTTCAGTGCAGAGCTGGCTCTGCTCACTGGCCCTCATCCTGGCTCACCTTCGTCCCCTTAGCCCCGTAAGACTGAGGAAAGTTCCATTCCGCTCTTCGGAGGAGCTAGCCCAGCTTTCGACCCTCCCTGCCCATCCGCCGGGCAGAGTCAGAAGCTGGCTAAATCGTGACAGGGAGGCGGTCCGTGTCTTTGAGCCCCCAAAGCCTCTATGTTTGCCACCCCAGCAGGTCACCGGAAGCTCCGGTGGGTTCTTTGGATGCGCCCCGCCCATCAGGACCTAGGCCCACGTGCCCGGTCTCCGACCGCTGCCTCGAATCCACGGATGCCCTGGAAGAAGAGGCTGTAAGAGGTAGGCCCCCTGCACGGTCCCCGCCTCCTACAGCGATCGGCCACGTGGCCGGCTTTGTCCCGGGAGGGGCCTTCTTCTACCACGGACTCCCCTCCCCCGCCCCGGGTGGAGCCTGCGATTGGGCTTGAGCGAGAGAATTATATCAACTCTGGGGGGTCGTTTACTTACGTGATTTGCACACCCTTTCACAAGCATCACATGGTTTAATCTCCACGGCGACATTGGAAATACTTACCCATGCAGGCTGCACACTTCCCTCCCCGGGGCTGCCCCCCGACCAGGGCTCCCCCGTGACCCGTTTATCTGAACCTTCGCTTCCGCCACACCTCCTCCCCCTTTCTGCCTCTTCTCCCCGGCTTGTCACTCCCTGGCACCGTGCGGAGCTCGCCTCCTCCAGGGAATAATGTTCCACAGGGCAGGGACGTTTACTGGTCTCGGGCATTGCTGAATACGTGCCCACATCCGGACCACGCGCGTGATAGGTGCTCAAGAAATACTTGCTGAGTGAATGAGTAGTGTGAATCCTGTCTAACAGATGAGCAGACCAGGGAAGACTAGACGATTGAAACAAATAAGGTCTCCCTCCCGGGCACCGGGGTTCAGGGAGCTGGGGAAATAGTTCAACCCCCAACACAGGCAGGAACGCTGGCGGGAGCTGCGTGCTCCCCGGGGGGCGGTCCCCGCCACCCCCTGCGACCCGCCCGGCACACGTTCGCTTGCCTTGTCCTCACTGAGGACCTCCCGGCGCACCGAGGACGCCAGAGGGACAGGCTGCTGGGGGTCCGCTGGGGATGGGTGCACGGACAGGTCATAGGTCAGTGCTGGAGGGTGAAGCTAACCCCTGGGGATAGGTGCACCTCACCCCGCGGGAGCACAGGAAGGTGCCCGCAGGGGAGGCAGAGCCGGGAAGCATGAATGGGGATTCCCCACAGACTGAGGGTGGAGGATCCAGCCCGGGAGCGCGCACACCTCCACCAGCGGGCGGTGTGTGCAGGCTGGGGGCGGGGGGCTGGGAGAGACCAGGCCCCAGAGGCCGTGGGGGTCAGATCCCAGTGGGGTGGCATGCCCGCCCCCGACCGGGCCGAGGAAGCTGCCCTCCCGAGCGACCAGCGGGGGGAGATGCCAGCACCTTTGGAGAGAATCGCAGGGCGCAAGGAGGGCTGGGAGGGCGGTGCCGGCCA
>NW_027551568.1:2786809-2791647 GCF_008692635.1 Crocuta crocuta
CCCATGGCAGACGGCGGCGTGCGGCGCGCACTGAAACAGCAATTACAGGCCCAGTCATTAATTAAATAAGACCTGCTCTCTGCAGCCGCTCGCAGGAAGGCGCGCCTCTCTCTCATCTGTTTACTCGCTCCGTTTCCTGGGCACCGAGTGTTCTGGGGACGCCGGAGGCAGGGTCCAGCCGGGGGCCACACCTGCCCGTGAGCCCTGCCTCGCCTGCCCTGCAGCCAGTGAGCAGCGACCTACTGAGGCTCATGCGCCCCGTCAGGCGGGCTCCGCCGCCCCCGTTGCCGGCTGGCCGTGTGGAGAAGCCGGTAATTCAGGTAAAGGCCCTGCCCAGGGGCGGGCACACAGGGGTCCCAGATCCACACCGATGCCCTTTCCCCTGGGAGCCCCCGAGACGACGGAGCCACCCAGCCCGCAGAGAGCAGCCCTGAGTGTGTGACGCTTTCCTTTAAATTTGTTTTAATGTTTACTTATTTTTGATAGAGAGAGACAGAGCATGAGCAGGGGAGGGTCAGAGAGAGAGGGAGACACAGAACCTGAAGCAGCTCCAGGCTCTGAGCTGTCAGCACAGAGCCTGACATGGGGCTCGAACCCACGGACCGTGAGGTCATGCCCTGAGCCGAAGTCGGACGCTTAACGGACTGAGCCACCCAGGCGCCCCTGAGTGGGACTCTGAGGTCAGCCATGCACAGAGCCCGGAACGACGCACTGAGGGGTGGCCCTGGACTCCGCCAGGGAGGAAGGTGCAGTGTAGTTGAAACACGGGACAGAGGCAGCAGCCCAGCACCCCCCCGGAACTCACCTGTGCTGGTGGGGTCCCCTCTGCCCCTGTGGCCCGACCTGGCCTCCCGCCCACAGCCTCTGCCTTCCGCTCTGACCTCCAGGCCGCCCAGGAAGGACACGTCCAACCGGGGGTCTCTGCCGGGGACACCTTTCCCACCAAGCTCCCCTCTCAGCTGGGAGGCTCCCCTCGGGGCGCCGCTCTGCCCCTCAGCCCCCAGCCCTTTTTGGCTTTCGCCACCTGCACCCGCCCCTAAGCGCTGGTCCGAGGGCAGCCACCCGCCCCTCCCTCCACAAACATCTTCCTGTGACTTCTTTCTCTCCCCCCTCCCTCCTTTATGCCTAGGATGGCTAGAAATCCTTAGGATCTTTAAAAATTGCTTTTATATCAGTCTGAGGTTCATTAGAATACTAAAAATAGAACGAGGCTATGAGCCAGCAATTGCAGTACTAGGTATTTATCCAAAGGATATACAAATACAGATTTGAAGGAACACATGCACCCGATGTTTACAGCAGCGCTGTCAACAATAGCCAACTTCTGGAAAGAGCCCAAAGGTCCATGGATGGATGAATGGATGAAGAAGATGTGATTAATGTATACAATAGAGTATTACTCTGCAATCAAAAAGAACAAAATGTTGCCATTTGCAACACTGTGGGTGGAACTAGAGAGTAATTAGGCTCAGCGAGATTATTCAAACAGAGAAAGACAAACACCATAGGAAGTCACTCACGTGGAATTTAGTCAGCCAAGCAGCTGAACACGTGGGACGTGGGGAGAAAGAAGGGAGGGAAAGAAACCACAAGAGACTAACCATAGGCAACACACTGGGGGGTGCTGGGGGTGGGGGGTGGGGGATGGGCACTAAGGAGGGCCCTTNTCCGGAAGCCAACACTGCACTGCACGTTAACTAACTAGAATTTAAATTTTAAAAAAGGAAAACAAAAAAAGAAAATTGCTTTATAAAACTATTTGGTCTCTTAATTGTTTTTAAAATAGCTTTGGGATTATGCTAGGTATTTGAAAACCTGGAAATGCAAAGGTAAACGAAGCCCTAGATTCAGCATCGGCAGGTAAGATGGGGACTTGGAAATTTTGCGAGAGGCACCGGGTCTTATCAGCGGACGCTAGACACGGCAGTCGTGACCAGCGTCAGAGGCTATGGCTCTGATGTAACAGCAAACACAAGAGGAAACATGTATGTAGCATCTTTGCTCAGATCTCAGAGATATTTGGGAACGACGATTACTGACGGAAATCTATGAAAGAAGTTAATTCCGATTAGTAGGAAGGTGGGTGAAAGCAAGGCTCCCTGGAGGTCTCTCGTAGAAACCGGGCGTCTGGGGCTGAGGCCGGGGGAGAGGTGCCCACGGCTCCTGTCCTCTCGAGGGTCAGGGCCCGGCTTCCGCTAATGTTGGGGGGGAACCACAGCTCCGCCCTGGATTCCGCGCTGCGCCGGTCAGGTTGGGAGGCTGTGCTGCCTGAGGAGCGTGCCCACGGCTCACGTGCCGGGCCCCGGGGTTTGGTGGAGAAAACCGGGAAGGGGTTTGGCGGAGACGACTGGCAACGAGCAAGCAAAGACGACACCTTGGCAGGTCGTGCTGCACGTACTGAGGAGGGAATGGGAGCTGAGGGGCGCTAAGCGCCAGCTCCCGGGTGGGGCAGGCCCGAGCAAAGGCCCTGTGGTTGCACCAGCAGTCACAGGCAGGGGGGCTCAGAGCCCAGGCCTCCGAGGCCCCCCAGCAGCCCTCCTCTGGCGCACTGGGGATGCTGGCTGCCCCTGGTGGCCCGGGTGAGGCAGACCGTGGGCTGGAAGGGGGGGGTGGCCCCCTCACGTCCGAGCACGGCTCCTCCTCAGAGTGCCCATCACCCCCGGAAATGGCCCCGGCTGGCAGGTCAGGCCCCTCACCCCCACCCCGTGGCCTGCCTCCTTTGAGGTGCTGTGGACATGACCCCACCTTTCTAGGGCCCAGTTCGCATCAGCTGTGAAATAATGGTCCCCGGGACCATCAGGAAGATGGCGAGCATGAGCCCCTCAGCCCCCAGCCAGGAACCAGGGGAACCAGGGGCCCATTGGGTGTCTCTCGGCCGCCCCGACCGCCTGCCTGTGCCCAGGGGAACCTGTCCCCCCGCCTTGCCTGGCAGGCGGCGCCCGGGGGCGGGGGACCTCCGACAGAGGCCTCTGTGGGCTCACACCTGATCAGCGAGCCCTGATCGCCCTCCCCGAGCACCATTACAGCAATCAGGAGCTCAGCGCTCCACTTAGCTGCCCATTGAACTCACAGCGCTGGGCGGGGGAGGGGGCGCCACCCTGCAGCCCCCGGCCCGTCTGGGCCCAGCGTAGCTCCCGCCGGCGGGGCACCTGGGCTGGAAGGGCGGCCTGGAGGGGCCCAAAGGGCTCGGAGTGATTCAGAGGGTGGCAGGAAGGTGCTGGTGGACCACGGGTCGCCTGCCCAGGGGACGTCCTCGGAGCTGCCCCCGGACACCCCACAAGTGTGTCCCCTGCTCGCCTGGCCTCACCGGTGGCTGCGCGGCCCCAGGCTGGGCTTCAGGTACCGCTTGTCAGCGGCACCACCGTGTAGCAAACGTGCACGGGCCGGAGGCTCAGACGCCACGATTCCATCTTCTCTCCGTCCTGGCGGCCGGAAGTCCGAGATGCGGGCGCGGGCAGCTTGGTTCCCCTGAGGCCCCCTGTTCAGCGTGTGGACGGCCACCCTCTCCTCGTGTCGGCACGTGGTCACCCCCCTGCGGGTCTGTGTCCTGACCCCCTCTTCTTTTTTTTTTAATGTTTTATTTATTTCTAGGAGAGAGAGAGAGAGAGAGAGAGAGACAGTGTGAGTACGGGAGGGTCAGAGAGAGAGGGAGATACAGACTCTGAAACAGGCTCCAGGCTCTGAGCTGGCAGTCAGCACAGAGCCCGACGCGGGGCTCGAACCCACGAACCGCGAGATCATGACCTGAGCGAAAGTCAGACGCTTAACCGACTAAGCCACCCAGGTGTCCCATCCTGACCCCCTCTTCTTGTAGGGACCCCAGTAAGATCGGCTCAGCGCCCACCGTGTGGCCTCAATTTACAGGCACGGATACAAAGCCCCCACCTCCACACACTCCTGTGTGAAGAACCAGAGGCTTCAACATACGGATTTGGGGGGAGGCATAATTCCGCCCACAGCACCCATCGCATTAGATGCCGCAGCTAACAAGGAGCGGGCGTGGGGTTCAGACTCAGGCCTTCGGGCCCAGGATGCGGGACTCCTTCCCGGCCCCCGCGGAGCTCTCAGAAACTTCTGGAAGTCTCAGACATGCTGGCCTCTGCTATTTGGGGAGCACTGGACCGTGAGTCTCTTACGTCTGTCTAGAATTCAGACCAGTCCCTGCACCGTACTGCGTGGTGGATTGACGTGTTGGGGAAACTGAGGACAAGCCACGGGCTTCCAGAGCAGGGGAGGGGCCCGGGCCCGTCTCTGCTGGGCCCCCACGTAGTTTGGGACCCCATCAGGCCCGCGACCTACCTCCTTCTCCGTGGTCCCACGTGGCGAGCCCTCTTCCCCGAGAAGTCTCTAAATGCTCCTGCAATCACCCAGGCGGCCTCCGGAGGAATTTCCCTGCGCTTCCCTCACCGTCACCTTCACAGCAGAGAAATGCAAATGTCTGCAGCGTGCCCCGAGGCCAGGCCGCGCCAGGAAATCACCTCTTTAGGAAAGCACGTAATTATGTGCAGCTATTTTCGGCCGCAGGATTTACTCTGCTATTAACTTTCTGAAGTGCGTCTAGACCGTGAGTAAGAGCGCCGGACAAGACAAATTCATTAGCCGCCCTGAATAATTCAGGCGGGCGCGGGCGCAAGCAAGGCAAGGTGTTCTCTCACGGTCTCTGCACTTATGGATTTTCCTTCAAGAGGCGGAACATAAGTGAGTAACGGTCTGATTGTCATTAATGACGGAGGCGTGTCAGACACGGGCCACTCGGAAGGGAGAGCGTGCCTTCCCCCGCCGCCCGGACGCCTGGACCGCTGTGTTGGTTAAGTTCTTGGAAGTAGCCATGGAGACCG
>NW_027551568.1:2791673-2798364 GCF_008692635.1 Crocuta crocuta
AGAGGGTCCCGCCGAGAGGGTCCCCCCGATGGTGAATCCCAGGCGCTCAGCTGCTACCGGAGAGGCTCTGTTTGGGAACGGTCTTTGGGGCACAGTCACAAAACCCGCCGCGCCCGGCCCGCCCCTGCCCAGGTCCCAGTGGGTGAACGGGGAGGGGGTGCCCTTTAAGGGCGAAGCTCCCCTTCGGGTACACGAAGGAGCCACTCCCCCCAAAAGTCAGGAAACCTCTGATGCCGACGGTGCCGGCGGTCCCCGTCGTGTGTCTGTGTCTCCTCCACCCTCGCCGGGGGCCCGGTCACGCCAGGGACAGACCCCACACACACCTGTGGCTACCTGTCTCTCTCCAGCCTCCGCAGCGGAGTCCGCGCCTCGTGGGACCGGCGGGCCACGCCAGGGGCTCGTTCCCCGGGAGCGGCCCCCAGTCCGCGATGGGTGGAGGGTGTCCCAGTGCTGGGCGAGCCCTCCCAGGTCCCTGCAGGGCTGAGTCCGTGTCCACGCGGTGAAGCCCTCTTCCACGCCAGCTTCCTCACTCCCCTCCCCTCCAGCCTCGCGTCCACGCGCCCAAGCCGGACCTGTTGGGGTCCCCTCCCAAAGCAAGTACTTGGCCATGCGCGCTTGGGAAAGTCCCAAGTCCGCTGGGCAGAGACCTGATCCGGGTGCTCTGTGGGGCCGGCGGCACGAACCCTCTCCCTCCCCCCCTCCCCGAGAGGGGCTGGGGTCGCACTGGGCACAGCGGAACGTCCAGCTGGTGGGTCCCGGTTCTCAGGACTGGCAGGGCCGGGGGGCTGGGGGTCCCGAGGTCGTCAGCGGGCAAACAGGAGGCCGGGAGGGGCTGGGTCCGGCAGGGAGGACACCGCTGGCCTGGGGCACGCGGCACGCGGGCGGCTCTCTGTTCTGTCGGGCCCTCCTGCGGACTGGCCGCCACCGCTGTCCTCAGTCCCCGGACTCACGTGGTCGTCCCACCCGGAAACACCCTCACGGACACGCCAGGATCACGGTTCGCCTAGACGTCTGGGTCCCCGGGTCCAGCCGAGCCAGAAAGTTAATAACCATCACACCAGGCTTCCAGGGGCTGTTAGATCGTGGCTGTGAGCCGACGTTAATCCTGTGGGACCCCAAGGCCGTCAGGGTCCAGCATCGGAGTGGCGGTGTGGGGAGTCATGGCCAGCCCCTCACGGGGGCCCCAGGGGGACTGAGGGCACAGCCGGCGGTGAATGCGCCGGCTCCCGAAGGTAGAGTAGGGGTAGAGGGAACCCACGGCTCAAGACAGGTGCGGCTCCAGACTCGATGCTCAGCGCGAGAAGCCGGTCCCGTCCACCCTGCGAGGCCCCTCGAGGAGTCAGACCCCAGAGCGGCCGTGGGACACAGGGGCCAGGGGCCGGGGAGGGGGCGGGCTTAGGTTTAACGGGGACAGCGTCAGCGTAGGAGGGGACGGCGGCGATGGTCCCACACCAGGGCGAACGAACTGAGGCCGCTGAGCTGCACACTTTGATATGACTTAAACCGCTTTTATGTTATGCACATTGTACCACAATTTTTAAAAAGTGGGTAAAAGGGGCACCGGGGTGGCTCAGTCGGTTGAGGCTCGGACTTCAGCTCAGGTCATGATCTCACAGTACATGGGTTTCAGCCTCAAGTCGGGCTCTTTGCGGACGGCTCGGAGCCTGGAGCTGCTTCCAATTCTGTGTCTCCCTCTCTCTCTGCCCCTCCCCTGCTCACATGTGGGGGCTGATGGGGGGGCGGGCAGGAGGGGGAAATGGGGGATGGGCACGGAGGAGGGCACTGGCTGGGAGGAGCACTGGGTGTTGTACGTAAGCGATGAGTCACGGGAATCTACCCCCGAAGCCAAGAGCACGCGGTACACTCTGTGTTAGCCGACCTGACAATAAATTATATATATGCATATAAATGAAAAATTAAAACATTAAAAATAAATAAATAAACAAACATTTTGTTTAAGTAGGGGAAAAAAACACCATGGCAGGACCCCCCACTGCGCTCATCTGACCTTTGACCTGACAGCCATATCGGGCCCAAAAGGTGGGAGGAGGCCCTGTAACTGCCCCCGGCCTCACTAAGTGGCCCAAGGCAATACCGCATCCCGGGGGATGTGGGGGGTCAGAGGTCAGAGGTCAGAGACAAACACGGACCCGGAAGCTGCAGAGACGGGGACCCCAGCCCCCTCGGCCAGCTCCCCTCCCGCATGGTCTGTGTTAAAACCAGCAAGTGCTTACGACTCAATTTCCCTTTGCCACGTAGCCTGNTCCGCCGGGCTGGGGGGTCTCACTCAGCCTGGTCGCTTCCAGCTCGCGCACAACACTCCAGCAGGGGCAGTCCCTCCCCGTGCGCTCTCGGGGGGTCGGGGGGGCCGTGCTCCACCCTGGGCGAGCTCCTCCCTGTTCCGAAGCCTGAGCGTCCTCATCTGTAAAACGGACAGAAAGGCCGCCTCTCAGGCCCGGCCGAGGCTTAGGTGAGAACGCGTATGTGGGGCCCCCGGGGGACGGCCACCAAAATGCCATCAGGTTCCCTCCCCCCACACGCCGGCAGCCTGCGGGGGTCCCTCTGGGCCCCCCACCCTGGGCGCCAGGTAGAGCGTCAGGCCCGCCGGCGCGTTCCCTCCGCAGCCGGCTGCCCATAGCGGCGTGAGCGCGGGCACAAAGTCCGTAACGTGGCCAGCGGCCCCGGCCGTTGTTAAAGAATCGTTAAAACAAATGCTTTATAGACATAATGAATTTAACAATGTAAGTGGATCATAAAATCCAAAGTGACAATGTGATTTTAATGAAGCCAGGAGACCAGAGCCAAGGTCAAATAAGGCCAGGGTCCAGTGTGGCTCCGGCGGGACGTGGTCCTACAAGGGGCCCTCCCGCCCGCCGCTTGTGCCAAGGGACACACAGACGTCTGTCCCCACCTTCTAGCAGACAGAGCCAGCACGCGGGACAGGGGACGCACGCGGGGCTTCGGGAAAGGCCTGCTGGGACGGGGGGCCCATCTCCTCCTGGGTCCCCCGTTAGACAGCCGGCCTGGGAAGGGGCGCCGGTGGGAGGCGGGAGGCGGGAGGCCAGCCCTGAGCTTTTCCAGAAGGGCAGGTTGATGCTGTGTCGACCTCTCGCCCTCGACGCCCCTTCAGCTCCAGGCCCGACCTCCCCCGGGTGCCAGACTCATGGCCCGTCTGTGATGTGCTGGGTGCATATGTGGGTCCCTGCACCCCAGATGTGGCTGTGTTTGGACTCGGTCTTTAAAGAGGTTGTCGATGGGGCGCCTGGGTGGCTCAGTCAGTTAAGCGTCTGACTTCCGCTTGGGTCACGATCTCGCGGTTCGTGGTTTCGAGCCTCGCATCGGGCTCTGTGCTGACTGCCAGCTCAGAGCCTGGAGCCTGTTTCAGTCTGTGCCTCCCTCTCTCTCTGACCCTCCCCTGCTCACGCTGTCTCTCTCTCTCTCCTAGAAATAAAAAACATTAAAAAAAAAATAAAGAGGTTGTCGAGGTAAAACGAGGTCACTAGGGCTCCGGTCCATTGTGGCTGGTGTCCTTGTAAGAAGGGATTGGGACACAGACACGCACGGAGGGACGGCCACGTGGGGACACGTGTCGGGGCGGTGTCGACAAGCCAGGCAGAGACCTCAGGAGAGCGGCCTGCCCATGCCTGCGCCCCGACTCCCAGCCCCCCGAAGCCGAGGCCCAGGACTGTGTTCCCACCTCGCCCCTGCCACTCACACTCAGCCCGTTCACACCAGGACGTCCCTGCCCCGGCCCTTCCCCAAGGCCTTCGCACCCCTCCCCCCAGATCCTGACACGCATCCCCGGTCCCCGGCGTGCACGGTGGTGGTCGGCCAGGCTCCCAGCAGCTGCACCGCCAGCCCCCCATCATCTCCCCGCACCCCCCACTCTGCTTCAGCCCCCGGCCCTGGTGTAGCCCCGTAAGCCTTTGTGCTGCCCAGACCTCTCCTGGAAGGCCCTTCCAGAACATTCTATGTGGCCCACCCCCGGCCTCCGTCACGGCTTCCTGAAACATCATCTGTGAGAGGAGACCCCCCACCCCCCGACTGCCACGTCCAAGTCGCAGCTGGTGTCCTGTCCCCCTCGGGCCCTTGCAATGCCCTCGCCTCGCCGCTCTTGATCTTGTCTGTGGTTCCCACCCGCCTCTAACAGACAAATGCCGTCCGCCGCCTGTGTATCTATCCCGTCTCCCGGCCCCGCTGGGGCGGGGGCTCCCGAGGGCAGGGGCCCCTCAGGACTCTGCTCACTGATCGGCGCTGAGCACACTACCCGTGGTGCCAGGCAAGCACTCGCTGAGGGACTAACGTCATCCGCACTGTGCAGAAGGAACACTTGGCCCTTGGACCCATCGAGCAGGTGAGAAGGATGCCCGGCCAGGTAGGTGAGCCCGCGGGCCGGTCCCCGCCGCCTTCTGGGGAACTGGGCACCCCAGCTCTGCCCGGGGCCGCCCCTGCGCTTACTCCTTCAACCCCCGCTCTCCTGAGGGCAGGTACACTTTCAGCCGGTTGACGGATGAGGAAACTGAGGCCCAGAGAGGTGCATCGTCTTGCCCAAGGCCACGCAGGGGTCCAGGGAAGAGACGGTTTAAATGCTTCAGTCTGTTCCCGCTCTGCCCGCAGTGGGGGTGAGGGGAGGACCCCAAATTCCCATGCAGGGAGCACCTCCCGGAGCACGGACTCGGGGTTGCAGGTCAGCCCAGTAACCTGACTTCCCCCGGGAAATTCTGAGCCACGGAAAACTCCAGGGACCAGGCGTGCGGGGCCAGCCAGGGGTCCCCGCGACGCGCAGCACCGGAGGCGTGCGGGAAGGCCCGAGTCCCTACGGCCAGCGCCCCAGGCCCTAACACGGCCGCTAGCGCGAGGCAGCCGCTGGGGGCTGTCTGCTGAGTGACTGGCTGGCGCTTTGGGGCGGCGCCTCTGCCCCCACCTCTCTCAATTCACACGCACCGACCTGGGCACCCAGAGCACATGTTTGTGCGCGACCCCGTGTCCCAGGTGCGCCCCAGCACCCCTGCTGAGGACCCGCACAGACCATCCGCACGTCCTTCTCACCTTTGCGGGAACCCTTTCCCTGCAACTCCACCCGCACCCTCCTGGCCAGCCCCACTCCTCCCTCAGGCTGGGCACACCTCCTCCAAGAAGCCCTCAGTGCTTCCCTCCCCACCGGTCCCTCTCAAGACCCCTCCTCTGAGCTCCAGTTTGGGGGTAAGACCAGCACCCTCCGTGCATTGGCCTCGGGCGGAAAAGGAGTCTGTCGGCCCGTGTGGGTGGGGGGACCCAGGCCTGCCTTCTCGACGATGACGGCTCTCCAGAGGTGGCCCGTGGGGTCAAGCCCGCAGTTGACTTTCTGTGAGCTGTCGGGGGGCGGCTGCTTTAATCTCACTCGTGAACGTCCTCCTGTGCGCGGTCTGTCTGCCGGGCGCCCCCGGGGCAGCAGGAAAAGGTACAGCCTCTCGGCCTAATCACTTCCAGGAAGCGGCCGGACCGGCTCTCAGCCCCGAGTCCCGTCTCCCGAAGGGCCAGGCCACCGGGACACGTCCCTGGGCCTCTGGCTCTGCGGCTCCACCCGAGAGCATGACCCTCTCTGAGCCCAGAGCGGGAAGCAGGGGGTCACGGGGCGAGTGGGGTTCCCCAGAGGAGACAGCCGCGTCCTCACCCCCACAGCCGTGAGGGCCACCTTGTTTGCAGCTGTGCTGAGTTAAGACGAGGTCGTGCCGGAGGTGGGTGGGCCCGGGATGTGGCGGCTGGAGTCCCTGTGAGACAGGACACACGGACTCACAGAGGAGCCCACGCGGCAACGGAAGGGGGGTCGGGTGATACGAGTCCAGGGGCCCCCAGGACGCCGGCACCGCCGGGAGCTGAGAGAGGGGCGGGGAACGGGCTCCCCCACCCCTGCCCACGCCTGGGTTTCAGACTTCACCCCGCGTGTTTGTCTATTTGTCACAGCAGCAGCGCAGGCTGCCACACAGTTAGCAATGTCGGCGCTGCCGGCGTCCTGGATCTCTTTGTAAAAAGTAAGATCGTTAACGTAGGAGTAGCCTACCATCATTCATTCACTCAACAAACAGCAATCAAACACTCATTGTTCACCGGGGATTGTTTTAAACTTGGGGATCATGACAGGGACCAAACACACACACACACACGCACACACATACACACGTCTCACTCATGCACACACTGCACACACACACATGCCTCACTCATGCGTGCGCGCACACACACACACACACACTCACACGTGCACTGTGTCTGGTCTGTGAGGGGCCAAAGCTGGCACAATGAAATAAGAGTCCTGGCAAAGGGAGGTACGGGGCCCATGGAGCCCAGAGAAGGCACCTCACCCATTCTAAGGGAATCAGAGAAGGCTTCCTGGAGGAAGTGACCCACCCAAAGAGGCAAACCATTTTGTTGACACAGAAATGTCAGCCTCAAAACCATTCTCCAGTGTAGACTGCTAACACCACCTGGTTCTTTCTTGAGTAAAACAGCAGAGTGTTCAGCCGTGTTCCCTCGGACCCCCAGACAGTGAGCCCCCTGGCGTCACCCTGGGGAGGAAGGGCCTGGGGAGGAGCTGAGGGGCGGGGTGGGGAGGGCAGACCGTCCTGGGGGGGACAGGTTCCCCGCTGGGCTGCGTGTTGCCAGCCCCCCCACCCCGTCTCTGACCAGGCACCAGCCCAGGGCAGCCCGGCCA
>NW_027551568.1:2799391-2799728 GCF_008692635.1 Crocuta crocuta
GGCAGCAGGGCAGGGATGAAAAGGACCCCGGGGGGGCGGGCTCCCCAGTTCGCGGAAGAGACCGACAGGCTGCGGGGGCCGCGCGAGGCTGGGCTCAGAGAGGGCTTGGAGAGGGCGCTCAGGGGACGGGCCTCCGCCCTGGGGACGGGGAGGGGGACCCCTGGCCCCTGCCGGCTCCAGGACCGCTCCGTGTCAGGCAGACCCAGCCCCAGGAAGCCCACGCAGGCCCCGTGAGGCCAGCGGGACGTGCCGCGCTGGCAGCCTGGGGGCCGCCTGACGCCTCGGGGACCCCGCGGCAAGGGGCGCGCTGCACGTGTTTCTGGGCGCCCAGGACGCG
>NW_027551568.1:2799927-2801586 GCF_008692635.1 Crocuta crocuta
AGGGCTGCCCCCCCCCTCCCCCCGTGTGGTCTGCACGCTGGCCTCCCCGGGCTGCTTGTCTGAAATTTGACAAATTTCAGACTTACGGAGCGCTGCTTTCGTTCAGATTCCCCAAGTGTTACCACTTGACATATTTGCTTTATCTGCCCACTTCTCTCTCCCTCCCCCTCACACGGCACACGCACACACACACATGCATGCACACACATGCATGTACACACACGCACATGCACACACACGCACACACATGCATGCACACACATCCACACATATCCATGCACACTCATGAGCGCACACGCACAGGTATGCACATGTGTGCACGAACACGCATGCACACAGATGCACGTGCACACACAGGCATGCACTGCACACACATCCACATCCACGGATGTGTGCGCACACAGGCATGCCCTGCACACACATACACATACACATTTGCACACATGCGCAGATGCACACACACGTGCTTTTCCCAGGGTTCTGTCATGTAGAGTCACCGTGCTACAGGAGGGACGGCCGTGAGGGCAGCTTCCCCCCTGCAGGGGCTGCCACACAGGACGGGGCCATCGTGCAGCCGGGACGGAGGGCAGAGCTGTCACTGGTCTCGCCCCCGCCCGCCTAGGCCCTGCTCCCCCGTCGCCGGGAACACAGGAAAGTTCAGGGACAGGAGCCGCCACACTGTTAGACCCTCGTCCACACTCACCTCTCTCTCACACACCACGCAGTGTAGACTGGCTGCAAAGAGGAGCCCGTGGGGCCTCGGAGAGGCTGGTGACTTCCCAAGTCACGTAGCCCGGGGACAGGCCGCCCAGCCCTCACGTCAGCTGGTGACACCATGCTGGCCACACCGCTGGCACTGCCCGCCGTCGCTGCCGCGCACAGACACCCACGGCCACCGCCCCTTTCGTCTCCCGCGCCACAGGAGGCCCAGGGGGTGGGTCCACGCGCAGAGGGGGACACAGAACGCGGGTGCCGGCCGGACACCGCCTGTGGCCGCGGGCCCAGCACCAGCTCCTCAGCTGTGAGGCCTCAGGGGCAGGGGGAGCGTGGGCATAGCACCCAGCCGGGCAGGCCTGCGGCGGCGCGGACCCCATCCCACCCCCCGGGCGGGGCCTGGCTCCCCGCCCACGCTGCCTTTCGCTGCTTCCTGCCGGAGAAAGTTGCCTTTAACATTCCAATCTTGAAACCAAGAAAAGTAGCCGGAATAAAACAGCCGGAAGGGAAGAGGGAGGGCGGGGAGCGACACGGGCTGTCCAGGGTGCCAGCTGAGCCGCCCCCGTCTCCGACCACACCTGGGGGGCGCCTGCGTGCCGGGGGGCTGACGGGGCAGCAGGAGGCCGGCTGGTCTGGGTCCTGAGTGGGGGTGTCGGGGCACACCTGCGTGTGGGGTGCCCGAGTGCCTCGCAGCGCCGTTGGGGGATGGGCCACGGGGAACCGGAGCTGCGGCGCCCCCTGGCCCGGCCTCGCCCGTGCCTGCCCCGCAGCGGGTGATGAGAGGTGGCTTTGAAAGGGAAGCGGTGGCCGGCAAGCCGTGGGGGAGGGCAGGGGTCCTGGGAACACTTAGGCCCTTATCGCTGATCAAAGCCGGGAGGTGCCGCCCGACAGGCGAGGTGTGGCCCCACCTGGCTCTCATTAGGGCGGCCTGGTTCCAGCCGGGGT
>NW_027551568.1:2801965-2812896 GCF_008692635.1 Crocuta crocuta
GGGCACGCCCCGGCCCCGCCGCCGGCCCGGCCGCGCCACCCCCCACCCCTTCTCAGGCCCCGGCTTCCCCTCTGTGTCTCCTCGTCCTCCAGCGGAAATCTGCCTGTGCCTTGAGGCCGAGAGTCAGGTCCGCGATGCCTGGTGACATCGGGGCGTCCCCGAGGGGCCTGGCCACAGCTTCCCCTGCCCACGCTGCCCCCCCATGAGGCTCCCCGGGGAGCGGCCCTCCCTGTCTGGGCACCAGGCGCCCCGCCTGCTTCTCTGCATCCCGCCAGCCCGAGGGGCGATTCCGACAGCCCTCACACCCGCCGGGGACACGGGGACGCCCCTCCCGTTTCTGCCGGCCTCCTCCGCAGCCCGACTGGCCGCCCCCACCTGCTGCAGCGTCCTCACAGCCGTCCGGCTCACCTGCCCAGGGCTGGGCCTCAGGTGCTCCCCCGCCCGGGCCCTCTGTCCCCAGGCCCCCCCTGAAGGTCGTAATGTGGGGCCGAGATGGGCCCCAGCCGCCCCCAGCACACCGAGGTGGGACGCAGGCGGCCTGGGGTGGGGAGCCCTGTCCCAGACTCAGGAGACTGTGATTCAGGGCCTGGCTCTGCTCACCACCTCTCCGGTCGCCGCCCTCCCTTCTAGAATGATCTGCACGCAGACTGCCCTTGCAGGCCCTTCCACCTTCTCCCCCTCAGAGCCTGGATGGACATGGGGGCCCAGTGACGGCTGCGTGGCCCCTCCTCCTCCCCCACAAGTGTGGGGAGTCCCCAGGGTTGGCGCCCCTCTGGGTTCTCTCATCCACCATGTGCTCTCTAGAATGTTCTCTAGGCTGAGCCCCAGTGAGGTGAGTGGGCAGGATTTTCCTGGGGTTCGAGCCCCCACTGGACCTGCTGAGTGACGTAGGGCCAGCAGCTCGGCCTCTCTGGGCTTGGAATGGTCTGACTGTGAAGCCCCGTGTGTGAATGCAAATGGCTGTCATTACCTTGGCGAGGGTCTGAGTGTGAGGCGCAGGCTCACGTCAAGGAAGCCCCGGTGCTGGGTCCCCAGGCTCTGAGACTCACGCCCTCCCGTCCCTCTCCCGCCTCGGGTCTCCGGTCCCCGACCCAGAACTCTCTGTTCTGTCATCTCGCGGCTCCCAGGGCCCTGTGCTCGCCATGGCGCCCCGGCCGACACTCCCACCCGGGGGCCCCTGGGCCGGAGACCACAGGCCCGTCCCCGGCCCACGGGGCTGCTGGAGGCGCTCAGGCTCACCCCATGCACACCTGTCCCCTCCCGCGGCCTCCTCAGCCAGGCCTGGGCTCCTCCCCGCCCCCGCTCCCCTCCCCCCAGCTCCCGGCTCCAGGACTCCAGGGCCTCCTGGTCTCTGCCTCCATCTCTCTCTCCCTTCTCCTCCTCCTTTGCCGGCCCTCTCGGGAACATTCTGGAACAACTACACAGTCCCAATGTATGTTTGGCCTCAGTGGCTCCCTCTTAGGACTTTACCCTTGAGGTTGCTCCTGGCCTGATTCCTACAAGAAGGGAGGCTTGGGGTGGCCCCTGAGGGTGGACCCACTGACCCCTGGGTATCCTGGGTCCCCTCTCTTCCGCAGGCGGGGCGGCATTCGCAGGGAGGGCCACCTCCAAGGGGGAAACTGAGGCAGACTGGGGCATCTCAGGGGGGCCCTGCCTCACTCCCGGTGTGACCTGCTTGAGGGTTTCATACCGTGACCTCACATAGGGGGGATCAGAGCTGCTTCGGCGCTNCACACCCACCCACCCTGGCCCAGCCGGGGGCTTCCTGTGAAAGGGGGTCATCATTACACTCTGCCCAATCCGTGAGTCTACGGGCAAGAAGGTGGATGGTCAGAGGGACTGGAGACCGGCCCTGGGCTCGGGACGGGCAGCCTTGGAGCCCCGTCGCCGGCGGGCCTTACACCCAGAAGGTGGTGGTCCTGCCGTCTGTCTGTCTCCCACCCCCCCCACCCCCCCGGGCCACGGCTGGCCTGCAGGGCTCCCTCAGCACAGCGACTGTCAGCACCCCTCACCTCAGCCCTTCCAGGGTGCGGGCCAACTGGGTGCAGTGGGGGTGGAAGAGCCCGAGCTCCAAGGCCAAGTTTACACGGAGAGGAAGAGCGGGTGGGGGCAGCTGAGCCCAGCGAAGGAGCTCACGTGGCGAGGGCGGCGCGGAGAAGTGGGCTGCGTGGGGCTGTGAGCTGGGGCGCCGCCGGGGCCGGAGCGGCAGAGGCTCCGGCACTTGGGCCTTGCTCCCAGCAAGAGGTCGAAGGACGCCCTCGCCGCCGTCCAGTCCGCAGCGGGCTCAGCCCACCCCTCACAGTCTCCTCCCCCAGGTCTGTCTGTCCGGGGGCGACAGCTGAGGGGGCCCACGCACAGTCGTTCCCGCAGCACGGTGCTGTGTGTCAGCGTGTGTGTCAGCGTGTCTGGCGTGGGGACCCTCGGTGGGGGCTCGTCAGGGCCCGGCGGGGCCACACATCCCGCCGGAGCAGCTCTCCGCCCCTTCCCCAAGACCCCCTGCACGCGGGAAGAGGGGGCGGCAACCACTAGCCAACATCTCTACAAAATGTGCCTTTGAGAACTTCCTTCCAGACATTTCTCTACATGTCATTTTCCACAGTGACACCACACGACGCATCGGCCGTGCAAGCGCTTCTCCTTCCGCTTAAACAGATCGCCTCGCAGGCCGTCTCCCACGGTGAATGCCGCTCTCTGGCGAGGGGGCTTTGAAATACGGAGGCTGGGGGCGCCTGGGGGGCTCAGTCGGCTGAGCCTCCGACTTGGGCTCAGGTCATCACCTTACAGTTTGTGGGTTCGAGCCCCGTGTCGGGCTCTGTGCTGACAGCTCAGAGCCTGGAGCCTGTTTCAGATTCTATGTCTTCCTCTCTCTCTGACCCTCCCCTGCTCACGTTATCTCTCTCTCTCTCTCTCAGAAATAAATAAAAAACATTTAAAAAGAAAAAAAAGAAATACGGAGGCTGCTCTCCTGATGTCCGCTGTCGGAACGGACTTTCTGACAGTGTTTTCTGTGTTCTGATGCAGTCGCACTGGCTTCCTCCATGGACTTTGGGTCTGTTTCACCAGCCTGAGAAAATGCAAAGTAAGTAGCGTATTCAAAACATCCCAAAACAAAACAAAACAAAAAAACCCACAACAACCCGGGTGATTGACCAAATCATTCTATCTTCTCTACAAAAATCGAGCAGCCACCCAGAAGTGACTGTCACAGGCTGGGAAGTATCACCGAAATCCATGCTTCCCAGGGGCCTCTCACTTGGAGGCGGTGCTAACATTTCAGGAAATGCCGGCATTAGCGCAGGCTCGGCGACGCTAAGCCTTCCACACACCCAGGGCTTGTCAAGAAATTGGAACAAATGTTTGGTGTTAGAGGAACTGTAAGTTATGAGGGAATTTCATGTGTTATGATTTATGCGTCCGTCATTCCAATCACCTTAAATAAGAAAAATGTTGGTTTTCAATTGCCACCGAGAAGTATCTGGTCTCCTTTAGATGAAGATTAACCACACGGAGTGACATCTCAGCTCTTCAGGCAAAGCTAACACTTTCCTTATTATGTAACGGATAATTCAGACAAGATTTAATCAAACAATCCATTTCTAATACGGTTCGGTATTAGATTTCTGTTTTGAATTTGAGTCTATTCGTGCAATATCCAGAGAGACTATCTGTCTTCTGGTGAATGTTTTTAAGTTCAACATTTTCAACTTTTATATAGGAGATAATCCAATGAGTGAAGTTAAACCAGTGGAAACAGGTAGAATGGTCAGGGGTTTTCTCCCGGAGGCAAGGAGGTACGAGGTCTGTTGTAAACAAATAAACACGTTCATTAAATATATTTGCTGTATATTTAGATATTTATTAACATAATTTTATTATTACATTTCGTGTGGCGATAGATTTGGGTTTTATTATTCTGTTTTGTAGATTTGGGTCAAAAAAGTGTTTTTTTAAAAAAGTCGCTCCTATCTCTAGATTTGTTGTGAAACAGAGCACATTTCCACTTAGACGTGTAGTAATGTTTGCAGCCTAAATTTAACTGTATTTGATTGTATCGTATGTTCGATAATTATTCCCTTGGCCTCACTGTGGGCCAGATCCTGGTTAGACCCCAGCCCTCGAACACGGATGAGGCAGGTCTGGCTCGCGCAGGGGCCGCAAAGCAGGGTCACTGCCTCCAGATGGGTGGCGGGGACCAGCCGGCTCTGCTGTTCAGAGCTGGCTCCCAGGAGGAAGAATTTGCCGGGGGTGATCAGCACACTCAGCTACATTTCAGAGGAGTATCAAACCCTTTCTCGGGGCTCCACCGCTCAATCTTCAATTCTGAAGCTCCTATATTCGTTCACCTATTTATTCAACAATGGTTTGCCAAGAGCCCGCTCTATGCCCAGCTCGCGTCCCCAAGCTGGCAGTGATGGTAAGGTCTCTGCCGGAAAGCCCATGGAATTTAAGCAGCGGGCGTTTTTTTAGTGTAATCAGTATCGACCTGCTTGTTAAGTTGTTTTGAGTCTGTTGAGTTAATTACACATTCACCGAGTCCTTCCTCATTTTGTCCATCGAGTGGCAGATATTAATACCAATACAGAGTGCTTCACATCGCTATCATTTCCGGACAAGTCCATATGTCTAGACACAGTCTCTGGGCTTGAATTTCAAGCTGGAAGGCTTGGTTAAGGTCCTTTTTGGAAGTCTCCCGGTGACAGAGACAAACGAGTGGTTGATTTTTACGGACAGGGAGCAGGCTCTGGAACATCCGGCCCGTGTGCTGCCTGCCCTGAGCGTCCTGCGCTCTGGGAGACGGCGGCACCCCCCTGGAGATCTTAAAGTGGTTTCTCTCCCCCTGAAAGTTTCACAAAGCCCAGAGCCAGTGAAACAGACCCGTGTCTTGGCCCAACTGGGTGCAGAGACTGTGTGAGACACATTTCCTGTAGCGTTTACAGCCGCTTCCCATCCAAGAAGTTCTGGATGACCTTTCCCCGCAAGGGAAGCAGACTGCTCTTATTTGGACGATCATTTGGTTTGGGGGAAAGCCCCAAAACCCCATTTCTGTCCCTTTCTGCTTGACCCACCTGAAGCATCTGTGATCGGCTCCCGTGCCCACCCCCATTCACAGCCGCGCTCTCCAAAGTTTTCCTTCCCTAATTTGTTTGGACCTAGAGACCAGCTTGAACGGTTTGTCAAGTGTTGGGGTTCACGCATTGCCAGATTTTGTGGGGACACTGGTCGTTCCTGATTTATGGACCCTTCCTATTGATCTTGGGAGAAGCTTGCACGTGGTGTGGTGCTTTCTTTTTCCACCAGAGGACCGAGAAGGGAGGGTGAGCAGGGGAAAGCGTGGACAGGGGGAAGGCGGTGAGCCACCGTGTGGGCAGCAGTCTGGGGGGTTTTCAGTGCGGACGAACAACTCCCAGCTCTGCAACTTTGGGTGTCCACTTGACCTGTTAAATCTTAGTTTCCTCATCTAAGAATTGGACAGATATTCTATGCTGCGCTGTATCCCACAGGAGTATCATGACGTTCCAGTGAGATGGTAAAGATATAGTCCTTTGAAAACATGAAATACTACAAATGTGAGGGATCACCATTAATTAATTATCTCCTCTGTGTACTTGACTTATTGAGTACCTACTATATGCCAGAATGGACCAAGAAGTGTAAATTAGGGCACCTGGGGGGCTCAGTCAGTTAAGCATCTGGCTCTTGGTCTCAGCTCAGGTCATGATCTCACGGTTTGTGGGATCGAGCCCCGCGTCGGACTCTGCGCTGACAGCGTGGAGCCTGCTTGGGCCACAATGGAAAAGCCGGTGCTGGGCCTGCCGTCTTGCGTCAACAGCTCTAGGAAGACGCAGGCTGGATGAAGTCGCTGCGCTCAGGTGGCAGACAACAGGCAGCAGAGAAGAAAGACCATGGAAGATTTTACGTTTCGCTCTCAGTAATTGACCAAATGCACAGACAAGATACAGAAGATCTGGACATTATCATCCTCCTTGACCTCACTGAGAGGTTTCCAGAATGTTACGCCCAACTACTGCAGAACACACCTTCTTCTCTCATGCAGATGGGTGTCTGCCAAGGCAAACCATGTCTGAGCTGTCAGGGAGTCCATAAATCTCAGAAGACTGAAGCTTCACAGAGTACATGGTCTCCAACCACAGCAGAATTAAATAAGAAATTAAAAAAGCAATATATTAAAAAAATCCCCAAATATCTGGAAATTATCAGTCTTCTAAATAACCCATGGGTCAAAGAATAATTCACCAAGAAGATTAGAAAATGTTTTAACACAAATAATCATGGAATCAGAACATCTCAGAATTTGTGAGATTATGGCTAAAAATGCTTCCAGTGGAATATATGTTTTAAATATCTCAATTAGACAGGAAAAACGGGTTTGAAATCAGTTATTTATGTTTACACTAAGAAACCAAAAAAAAAAAAAAAGAGGCAGTTACACACAAAGTGGAATGAAGGAGGTTTTAAAGAATCAAAATAAGGAAATGGAAACAAAACAGAAAATTTTTAAAGCTAGAAATTTTCTTTGAGAAAAGTAAAATAATTTAATAAATTCCTAAAAAGGCCAATCAAGGAAAAAAAAAGAGAGAGAAAGCCATGTTTACCAACTTAGAAAATGAAGGTAACATCTCACTGTAGATGCCAAGTCACTAAAAAGATAATAAGGAAATATAAACCACCAAGTAAGCAGGTGAAAGGAAATTTTCAGAGGATGTGGACTGTGGTGATGATCTCACAGGTGTATGGTTATGTCCAGATTCACCATATATATACATTAACGATGTACAACGTTTTGTTTTCCAAAAAAAAGCTTAAAATAGAATAAAGAAAAAAAAAAACCATATGGCAATAAATTTGATAACTTATTTTTTTAAAAATATTTTATTTATTTTTGAGAGAGAGAGAGAGACAGCATGAGCAGGGGAGGATCAGAGAGAGAGGGTGGCACGGAATCTGAAACAGGCTCCAGGCTCTGAGCTGTCAGCACAGAGCCCGACGCAGGGCTCGAACCCACGAACCGCGAGATCATGACCTGAGCCGAAGTCGGACGCTCAACCGACTGAGCCACCCAGGCGCCCCATAAATTTGATAACTTAGATAAATGGACAATTCCTTGAAAACTATGTTTTCAAACTGACTCAAGAAGAAATAGAAATTCTGAATAGCTCTATAACTATCAAAACATTCAATTTGTTACCAATACCTTCCTACAAACAAAAGTCCAGATCCAAATGGCTTATTGAACTCATAAGAGAGAAATGATGTCGATATAACACAAAATCTCTCAGAAAATAGAGAAGGAGGAAGGATGCTTTCACTCTTTTTTGGGAGGGTGGGGGGCGGGAGGCCAGAATTGCCCTGATACCAAAACCAGACAGGGAATTACAAGAAAAGAAAGCCAGACCAATATCTTTCATGAGCATGAACCAGATCATATCTTTCCTAGAATAATATCTTTTCTAATATTTGACAAAATATTAGAAGATTGAGTTCAACTCTAGTAAGATGACTGTGGGGTTTAATCCAGGAATGCAAAGTTGAATCAAGATTTGAAAGTCATATAATTGTCGTATTAGCAGAATAAGAAGGAAATCATATGATCATTTTAACAGAGGCAGCAAGATCATTCTGTAGGAACCACTCTTCTAAACTCATGCATGATAAGCACTCTCAGCAAGGTAAGATGAAAAGATACCTTCCTCTGTTTTGTGAAGGGCATGCATGAAAACCCACAGACAATACCACCTTTTATCATCACTCCTGTCTGTATGAGTGACCAGGAGGGACTAGCCAACTCAGTAAGGCAAAGAAAAGAAATAAAAGGAAATAAGCAAAAGGCATTCATGTTGGAAGGGAAGAAACAAACTCTATTTGCAGCCCCATGTATGTCTACATAAGAAATCATAAGAAATCTTCAAAAATCTGCTCAACTTCATGAGTCAACTCTATAAGGTTGCAGGATACGAGGTCAATATACAAAAATCAATAGTATTTCTCCAAACTAGCAAAGGCTTGGAAGTTGATATCTTTTTCAAAATTGGAAATCAAAATAAAATAATTGTAAATATCATCTGGAGTAATACAAAAATAGTTAAGCATAAATTTAATGATAAGTTTGTTAGACTTCTATAAAAAAAACTCAAAACATTTTTGAGACATTAAAGAAGATCTACATAAATGAAGAGACATACCATATTCATGGATTGGAACATTCAATACTGTTGACTCTTTCCCCCTCATTAATCTATAGCAAGGGCTTGCAAACTATGGCCCCCAGGCTGGCTGTCCATTTTTGTAAGTAAAGTTTTATTTTAACACAGCCATGCTCATTAGTTTATATGTTGTCTATGGGTGTTTTTAAATTCATTGACAGAGTTGATAACTTTCAATAAAGACCTTATAGTCTTCAAAGCCTAAAATATTTCCTATCTGCTTCTTTAAGAAAGTTTGCCCACCCCAACATGTAGGTTTAATGCAATCCCAATCAATGTCCCAAACTTTGTTGTTCATTGTAGCATTGGTTTTACTTTGTCAAAGTTTATAACATGTGTGAGTTCTTCTTTAATCTTAATACATGTACTTGTTGAGTGTGTAAAACTTGATCCAATGCTTACCCTCAGCTTTTTGTTTAACGACAATATTTCCAATCCTGAAGTTTTTAAATTTTTAATCATCTTTTACCAGATTTCTTTTTCAAAAAGGCATCTTTCCCATAAGTAGGGTCCTAAATGCCATATTTTCTGAATTCTTGCATATGTGCATATTGACATTGCCTATGTTTTTGCCTTTAAACTCAAGGGCCACCTTGGCTGGGTATAGAATGTCTGGGCAGTATCTCTTCCCCTTAGCCCTTTCTAGTCATTGCTCTGCTCTCTTCTGGCATCACCTGCTGCCTTTATTACAACTTCTCCTTTTATCTTTGGTTGGCTCGATGTGGTTGTGGGATGGACGTGGTCCAAGTCAACATGGACTTATGGCTGCTCTATGCTCTGAATCATCTCATGCCTGAGAATGTCAGACCATTGCCTTTAGCATGGAGCAGCTTTACACTGTCTGCTTTTTTTTTTTTACATCAGGTTATTCCTCCCCAAGTTCCTTCTCTCAGAAATTTGTTTGGTGGCATTGAGTGATGTTACAGCATCATTTGATAACAGCTGAACTTGTTTTTGCAGCCTGGGTGCCTGAAGACCTCTCTTTTGGAATTCAATAAGTTTGACCAAAGTCTGTGTCAGTGTGACCCTTTCTTCATTACCTCAACCTGGAAAATGATCAGCTGCTTAGTATGCAAACCAATCTTTCCTTTGTTTCATGGGAATTTACTCCTGGGCTATCTTACCGTCTAATTTCTCATATTTTGTGTGTGATTTCTGTTCCACTGGTGGCATCTCTTTGTGGAACAGCCTCGTCCCTCCATTACCCTTACTTTTGACCATTTGCACAAATCCACACAAACTATTTAAAAAAGGTAAACCCTGGAAAACTCTGCGGCTTCTGGGACCCTGCAACGCTCGCTCCCAAGGGGTTCCCTAGACTTTCCATAATATGGCTTCTGCCATGCCCAGGCGTGGCTGGGAGCCGATCACAACACACCAGGGTCTGTGTCTCCCTTGGTTACTTCTGTGGACACATAAAGTAGCCGCCTAGATTCTACCAGTGAGCTCCAGCCAGTTTTTCTGGTTTGTGCCTGCTGTTTGCTATCCTTACTGGTTGGGAAGTCCTTACCCGCGTCCACTGCCTTTACCTGCTTTTCTGGGGAGCGTTCGAAAACTGTCTCCCCAGCAGGAGCATGGACAGCGGGTCACAGAGAGATCCGCTGAGTAGGACATGGCACTTCCAGTGAACAGTGAAATGCCACGGAAATGGAGAGGGAGCACTGGGCAGTGGAATGGTGGCCCTGACTGGGGGACGGGCAGAGGGCCAGGTGTGGTGTGTGTGATACCAAGCTGACAGTCGGTCGCGCCCTGCATTGGGAGCATCTCCTCTGTGGGCGTGTCCTGGGGTCTGCTCAGCCCTTGATGCCGAGGCAGCCCTGGGTGAGGATGCTTCCCAGAAACAGACGGTCCGTGTGCTTCTGATTAGACCTCTTGCTGGCTGCCAAACTCCGTGCCTGTCCCCATGGCCTCTAGCAGTCTGCTCTCTCTCCATCCTGCAATCATAGGGAACTGAACTCTCGCAGGCTGGGGGAAGGGGGCATAGACCCTTCACGGGCTGAGAACGCGACTCGTCATCCCACAGCCCATTTGGCATAAACCACGTATTTCCGTGTTAACTATTCTGGGACAGTTGTCACAAGGGTCTTACTTCCTGTATGGGCAACGTTAGATTCCCTCCCTGTCCAGGATTTGCCTGGAACCGTGCGGGGCTCAGGTGCGGAGGATCAGGGATGTCTCAGACCAGGCTCCGGTCCTCAAACTCACACCCCACGAGTCACCTTTGCCAGCCTCCTCGGGCTCAGGGGTCACAGCGCCCCCTCACCCCGCCCCCCGGCCTGCTCACGGTCCACCCCCTGCAGAGGGCAGGGTCTGGGCCCCACTCCCTGCAGGAAGCCCATCTCTATCAGGGGGTTCTTTGGCCGCAGCAGCGGAAACCAAGTCTGGGTAACGAGGCAAACGGGAGCTTCCTGGAAGACCCGGCCGGGCTCACGGGCCTAGGACAGCTGAGCACCCCCACCTTGGGGAGGGTCCCAGACTCACCACACTGCCCCCTCCTGGGGGCCCCAGAGCCCGGTTTCTGGGATCCAGAGTCTGACTCTCATGCCTGTCTCTTGGCCCCATGGGGACAGACAAGGTGAAGGGTGACTCCTCACGAGAGGGGCGCCGGGAAAGGAGCAGAAAAGCCCTGAGTCTGTGCTGCCCCCGGCTCAGTGAGCCCGCAGCGCCGTCTGTGCGTCTGCCCTGCGCCGCCCCCCCCCCCCCCCAGGG
>NW_027551568.1:2812986-2819831 GCF_008692635.1 Crocuta crocuta
TGCAGTGAGCCCGCAGCACCGTCTGTGTTCCCGCTGGTGACGGTGGAGAACCCCCACCTGGGGGCGACCCCAGAGCTCGGCATCGCGGCCCTTTGTCTCGTTAGGTGTCTCATTAAGAAAGGCTCCAGCCCGTCATCAGCTCTCTGCCCCTCTCAGCGGGCACGGCCCGGGGCAGGGGTGTGTGACTCAGGCCGCGCCCAGCGCCCCGCACAGGAGGGGCTCGGAGAACGCCTGCTCGTTCATTCCGTAGCGTTAAATTCTGACGCACATTGATCAGTGCGGCCCAGTAACGACCACATGGAGTCTCCCAGCTGGGGGGAGAGCGGGGGGCACGGGGAGCCCCAGTCTGCTCCCCAGAGGAGGCTGTGCGGGCCTGGGCCAGGGACACCCCCCCTGTGCCTCGGTTTCCTCTCCTGTAGAATAGAAACCGTGATGACAAAAGTGTGTCTTCCGCGGTGGCTGTGAGGGTCACAGTGATCACTCTCATGAAGGCTCCCGTGGTCCTGAGCCACAGCGGAATTCGGCAGCAGACACTCTTCCATTTTATTTTTTTAATGTTTTTTATTTATTTCTAGGAGAGAGAGAGAGACAGCATGAGCAGGGGAGGGTCAGAGAGAGGGAGACACAGACTCTGAAACAGGCTCCAGGCTCTGAGCTGGCAGTCAGCACAGAGCCCGACACGGGGCTCGAACCCACAAACCGCGAGATCATGACCTAAGCGAAAGTCGGACGCTTAACCGACTAAGCCACCCAGGCGCCCCGACACTCTTCCATTTTAAGCGTTCGCGGGGTCAACGTGTTTTTACTGAGCGCTTATGCCGCGAGGGGGCCGAGCTGGGTGAGGTCCACGTGTCAGGCCTGGGCCCAGGCTCGCAGTCCAGGGTGGGGAGTGAAGGTAGCCTTGGGGACTGCATGTGGGGAAGCTTCCCTGCAGGGGCCGGGCACCCAGCCGGCGCCTATGTGTGCACCCTGGCACTGTATGATATCCATACAGGGACTTCGAACCACAGATGCGGGGTCTCCCGCAGCTCTGGACGCCAGAGTGTAAATCAAAGTGTCAGCGGGGCCACGCCCCCCCCAGAGGCTCCATGGGGGGTCCTTCCTGTCCCTTCCAACTGCTGGGGGTCACCGTGCTCCTGGGCGTGTGGCCGAGGCCCACCAGTCTGGCCTCCGCCTCCGAGTGGCATCTTCCAGATGTTGTACAAGGACACGGGTCACTGCACTCAGGGGCCACTGCGGCCCGGCTTCCAAACAGGGTCACAGCCGCAGCTTCTGCCTGAACGTGAACTTGGGGGACACGATTCGCTGCACTGTGGCCCCCGGCTCTCAAAGCTGCAGTGAGGACGTCCCCACCCGCCTCCTTCACCTCCTTGGAGGCGGAAGGCTTGGCTTCCACCCGGGAAAGCCGAGTCCTGTCTGCCAGATGCCACACCCATCCTGGGACCCAACCCTGGAATGTTCCAGATCACGCCGGGCACCGACAGTGCCCAGAGACGGTGGAGTTAGGGTGACAGGGACAATGACCGCCCCCCAGGGCACAACCCCACCCAGTGGCCCAGTCATGGGCAGGGAGTGGGCGGGGAGCGGCAGGCTCAGCTCCAGGACAGCGTTCCTCCCTGCAGAGCTGCACTGGCAGGGCGCCAGGCAGGGGTGAGGGTCCCGGGGCCCCAGCACCCTTGCTGCTGCGGGGCCCCGCTCTTCATCTGCAGGAGCGTTTCGTCAGCCCCCTCCCCCACCATGACAAAACGCCACAGCCTGGGGTGTGGGTCCCAGAAGCCGGAGACGAAGGTGCGGGCAGGCCGGGCTGGGGGAGGGGCTCTGCAGACGGTCCCTTCCCGCTGCGCGCTCCTGTGCAGACGGCGGGTGCTCCTCCTGCAGACCCCGGGCCCACGGGATCAGGGCTCCCCTGCGACCTCATGTAACCTAATCTCCCTGCAGCCCCATCTCCAAATACCACCCCGTTGGGGTTGGGGCTGCCACCTGTGAGTCCAGGGGGAAGCGATCCAGTCCATACGGGGGCGGGGGTCCGAGGCGGCCACTCCCAGGAACTGGGGGTGGGCGGGAGGCTGTCAGGACCGACGTCCCTGTTCCCTGCGGTGCAGGGACCCGTCAGGACCTCTCTCCATTCCTGTGTCCCTCCCCATGGCCGTCCCCTGGGCCTCAGCCGGGGTGGGTCCCCGCGGCTGCCTCTGTGCGGGGCCCCAAGCCCTGGGTCTCATCGAATCCTTGAGACCCCCTGCAGCAGAAGCTCTCTTCTCCCCACTGGGCAGCCCCCCGACGCCCGCCTGCGATGTCGGCCCTGGCCCTGCTCTGTCATTGCTTCCCGCACCTCCCCCTTCCTCAGCGCCCGGCCCCTCCCCTCGGTGGCCGTGTGGCTCCAGCAATGTCCCCGCGTGGCCGGGCTCCATCTCTTAGTAGCAGGTGGGGACCTAGCTAGGGGTCCCAGCCATGGCTGCGGGGTGGGGAGGGGGCTTGGCTCTCAGCCCCTCCTGGCACCAGACCCCCAGGAGAGAGGTGGACCCCCGAGCGGCCAGGACACGGGCCCCTCTGCCCGCAGGCGCCATGAGCCTCCTTGTTTGGCGCCACTTTTAAAGGACAAGCTCCGTCCTGAGGCCCCACCCGAAGGTGGCCAGGCCGTCCCCGCCCTGTCTAAGGCAGTTGGGGGTAAATTCATATTTACTGAGCAGAGTCCCAGGCAGAGGGCGGGGCAGGAGAAGCGGGGCTTGCCGGCCAGGGGACGACCTGAGGCCCCGCTCCTGGCTTTCAACTCCCTGCGGCTGCAGGAGGAGGGGCTCGATCCANCTGCACTCACCCACATCAAAGAGCAGCAGATAAGCCTCTTCACACCCCATTTCCCTCAGATGGCCCCCCGCCGCCAGGACTTGGACCTGAGCAGCTGGCTCCCCTCCTCAGGGCCCTGGTGGGGAGGGGTCCCCACCCACCTCCCCTCCCACCTCCCCTCCGTTCCCGCCGCCAGGGCCTGCTGTGCAGGAAACAGGGCTTCTCTTTTTTTCTGACCAGAGAAGCTCAGCAGTTGTCCAAGGTCACACAGCTGCCTTCCAGGCCCACTTAGACTTGAAACCAGCCTGTGGGAGGGCCCCGGGGCGGCCGTGAGCAGCGGCCGTGAGCAGCGGCGTGCTCTCACAGTGTGGACGCCGGAGTCTGAAATCACAGTGGCCGCAGGGCCGTGAGCCGCTGAGACTGGGATCCTTCCTCGCTTTTCTTCCAGCCGCCGGTGTTTGCCAGCGACCCTCGGCCTTCCGGGGCTCGCCCGCACCCCGCCTCCACTGGGGCGCACCCTCCCCCGGGTGTACCTGTGCTCGGAAGGACACCTGTCATCGGACGCAGGGCCCGCCTGCTCCCGTGGGACCTCGTTTTAACCTAATTCCTTCTGCGAAGACACTTTTCCAAGTGAGGTCACATTCACAGGCGCCAGCGGAGAGGTCGCCTTAGCTCTGTGGACTTCTTCTCATTTCCAAAAAGGGGGTAACAGTGAGGATGGCCGGGAGGTAAGGTACGTTAGCCCCTTGCTGGCGGCCCCTGGCAGGAGCCTGGGGGCCCCGTCACCGGCAGGGTCCCCCCTTCCCTAGGCCCGGGACCCTGGGCCCAGGTGGAAACGGCGGGTGATATCTGGCTCGGTCCCTTAGGACACCGTCTCCAGGGTCTGCCCCTCGTGCGTGTGCGAGGCGGGTGGATCGGACCCTCCGAGCCTCAGCCTCACAGGCCAGGGGGTAAGTGGCCGCCCCAGGGCACGGGAGTCCTCGGTGGAGGGCGGACAGGAACAGCCGTCGCCTGACCCCAAGCCCAGAGCTTGTTCCAAAAGCAAATTTGGCAGAAAGCTGCCCCGTCCGGGAAATCATTTCAGAAGTCACTAGAAGCCTCTGTGTTGGCCCAGGTTGGAGGAGCCGGCAGCCCCAGGTTGGGGGGGAGGGGGGCCCTGAGGGATGAGGATGCCTGCCGGGCCCCAGAGGGGGGAGCACGGGGAGGAGGGCACTTTAGTGAGCGGCTGTCCGGGGAGGGGGAGCCCTCGGAAAGTGACAAGCTTCGCTGGAGGCAGGCGGGGTGTGCCCCGCAGCAGGTCATGGGACTCAGCACCCCGAGGGGTCCCCTCCAGCCCTGCTGGCTGGCGAGCCTGGGAGAGCAGGGCGGGGGTGAGGAGGCACAGGCTGGGTGAGCCGGGGGAGCCCCCCCTCCGCTCCGGGTCCCCCTGATGCAATGCGGCAGCACTCTGCCTGGGGACCCCGCGCCGGCAGGGGTCTGTGCAAGCTCCGCACGCGTCGACTCCCACTCCGAGCTCGCACCTCCCGGGCTAGAGGGAGGGACGGAGGCCAGAGGACCCTCTCCTGTGCCAGACCCCACCCTGGCTCACCTGGGCAACCCCCCAGGCAGCCCCGGGCCCCCCGTTCCAGCCGGCCCTGGACACCCCCCAAGATGGGCCAAACTGGCATCTGAACTGACCCCCACAGAATCCTCAGGACAACCCACCATACAGATGAGGAAACTGAGGCCACACGACAACCAGGCCTAAGCGCCCCAGCTGGGAACTGAAGGAGCCCGCGTCCTGGTCCCGCTGCCTCTGGGGACAGTGTCTGGGCTACCTTGTTAGTGTCATTCTGTAAAGAAATGACAGTTTGTGGGGAAAACAGAACGGAACCCAGAGTGGATCGAGTGCTGAGGCAGGAAAAGCCTGGGCGGTCTGTGCCTTCTGACTGCTCCCCGCGCACCCCCAGGCCAGTCGGCGTGGTCCAGGCCCCCAGCCTCACCTGGGGCTCCGGGGCTGGGTGCCGGGGCTGGTGGGCGGTTCCCAGAGCCCGTCTCGCGGAGTCCGCCTCTCCCTGCACCCGCGCGGCCCAGAGGCCGCCTCCCCCTGGTTCCGGGGCTCCGGCCCCCACGCACCCTGCCCCCGGAGGAAGGGAGAGCCCTCAGGCAAGCGGTGGGCATCCTCCGGCCCAGCCACGGCTCAGTCTCCCCACCTGCCCTGGTCACCAGCACGGCCAGACCCCTCGGCGGCTCTGACATCTGCTCAGGTCCAGGACAGGGACCCCAGTCCATTCTGCACCCCGAGAGCCCGCTGACCCCCCAGAGTAGCGAACCACTTACCCTCTGCCGAGAGTAACGGTGGCGGCTCTGTCCACGGGGCCTGAGCTCAAGGTACAGCTCCAAACGCTCCTTCTTCCAGGAAGACCTCTGGCTTACTCCCAGCTCGAGGATGCTCCCCTTCTCTTAGGACACATTGCCCTCGATCTCCCCGCCCCCTCCCCTGCGCTCTGCCTCCGGCTGCAGCCCCAGCCCGCCACACCTCTGCCCCAGTCCCGACAGCAGCCGAGGGCGGCTGCCTTGTTGGGTTTCTGGGGACGGAGGGCTGGTGCTCCGGGAGCACCTGCTACGTGCCGGCTCCTCGGAGGCTCGTCTCCTGTGCTGGGTCAGTGCACCCACCACAGTCCCTCGAAACTTCTCTCCTCTCCTGGGCGGTTCCGTGCTGTCCTCTGCCCGGCTTCTGCCTGGGCCAGACCTGCCGCCTCTCCTGTCCCCCTCCCCCACCCCTGCAGGCACCTCCCAGGCGCAGGGCCGCCACGGACACCCGCCACGGCCATGCACCTGCAACCTCCTAGGGCCTTCATGACCCCTCGGAGCACCTGGGCCCACGCCTCCCACGGCGGCCTCATCCACCTGCCTCTGCCCACGGGACGCGAGGCCTCCCCCCTGCCCTCCCATCTATCTCCCTGGGGCTCCCCGGCCGCCCCCCACCCCCAACACCAGCTGCAGCTACAACACCAGCCTCTAGGCCTCCGAAGGTTTTGGTTCTGCTCACGTCACCTGGGGACGCTGGCCATGTCCCTCTCTGACATCCATGGTGGCCTGGAACATTCCACATTCCGGACGTGGACTTCGGGGGTGCAGAAGGCAGGGTCACTGATGTCAATTCAGCAGCAGCAGGCAAGCAGACAGGACGGGGGCTCGGGGGCCAGCTCTGCCTCCTTCGTGCCATCGGGGAACAACCTTGAATGACCTTGAAGACCTCCTTCCCTCCCAGGGCCTCCATTTTCTGGAAAAGGAGGACTTGGGGCTGGAGCAGGGTCTCCCAGCACAGGCCCCGGGGCTGCTTGCGCCCTGAGGGGGGGCCTGGCGCGTGACGCTCAAGAGGGACAAGCACGTGGGTGTCGGACTTCGGATCCGGGAGATTTGTCCCCAGAACCTTTTCCTTCACGCCCCCCGGAAGAGGCCAATAGGGCCGAAATGAACACAATCAGCACCCTTAACGCCATGCCCGACAGACAGACGGCCTCTTATCAGGTGGTGGTCGCGGGCACGGGGTTGAGGGCCCGTCCCCTGAGCGCCCGGCACACCCTCCGTCCTCTGTCTGTCCTGGGGCTTTGTCCTTCCGTGACTGGCGTGTGTCACTCGGCTGATGTCCCCCAGACCCTCCACGGTGCCACCGAGACAGACTTCCCTCTCAGCCGAATGACGCTCCCCCGGCACAGGGCGCCACCTGGCCCAGCCCGCTCCTGCCTCCCCGTGTCTTCCAGGCCCCGCTCACAATTATTCTGGGAACACACTCCCGGACGCGGACTCGCTGGGTCATATGGCGACGCTGTGTTTAATGTTTGAGAGGCACGGCCGCGCTGTTTTCGCAGCGGCTGCACCATTTTCCATTCCCCCCAACGGTGTCGGAAGGTTCCAGCGTCTGGACGAGCTGAGCACATCAGGGAGCCTGCCGGGGCCGCACGTGCAGGAAGCGGGGGCTGGATTTGGGCCCGGACCCCCCCATGCTGACGCCAGCGTGCCCTGGACACCTGCCGTCTCCCCTCCCCCAGACCCGGGTTGCAGCCTGTGCCCACGGAGCT
>NW_027551568.1:2819863-2821101 GCF_008692635.1 Crocuta crocuta
TTGATAAGTAACCTCTTTGGCCAAACCTCAGGACGTGGGGACAGAAGGCCCCCTTCTCGAGGTTCTGGTACGGGGGCAGAAGTGTGAGGGCATCTCGGGGACTTGGGGGCGAGCCCATCCTCCACCACCCGTCTGATGACCGTCTCCGCTCCGTCCCTCGCGCACACATTCTGCTTCTCTCGGGAGAATGACATTAAGGAAAATTCTGTCTGAGACGCGACGCCACGGCGCAACTCGACGGCCTCGGGCAAGACCACGTTGGGCATGGAGGTGCCCGGGAGCCCCCTCCCCTGCAGCAGCCAGACCCCGCGGCGGAGGGGCCGGGAACGCCGGGGTGCCCGCTTCTGGGGGCGAAAGCCCACGTGTCTCGAACTGGCCTCCCCCACCCCAAGCTCGGCCAAGCCGGTCTCCCGCTCGGAAGGAGGAATTCGATCAGATGTTAATCCTCTCCACATGTAGAATATTCCAGATAGCCCCGAGCTCATAGTGCCTTTTGAACTTGTGAACAGAAATTGATTCAAGGTGACGAATTTGTAATCAGTTAGTGATTGATGGGCCGCGTTTCCAGAAAGGCAGCTCCGTGTCCCTTCCTCCTGGCCGGGAAGCAAATGTGTTTCACTTTATCTGCCCTCATCTTCGGACCCGGAGGACCAGGAGAAAGAAAATAAAGTCAACTGCAATATTTAACTTGTATTGGAGCAGATGCCACTTAATTAAGGGATCAGTGGAAAGGAAGTGCTAAAATAGGGCTTCGGCTACTCCCCTCCCCGTCTGGACAGAGGGCAGATCGGATGTTAAACTATTAGTGTGATTAGGTGAATAATGACTTTGGACCTAATTTCGCTGGATTGGAAAGAGAGCAGGACAGGATGAAAACAGAAACATCTGTTTGAATATTCTAATTTCAAAGGGTAATTGCAGAATTCCNTTCTTTCTTGTGTTTTAATCGAAACTGCCTTGAAGTGACTCGGAGTTCAGCCCCAGCAAAGTTCAGCTGGAAGGTTCTCAGGGCAAGAGCGCGGGGGGCGCCGCCGGGGAGGAGCGGAGGGAGGCGGAGGGGCCGGCCCGCGGGGCGCGAGAGGGGCCTGACCCGGCCCCGGTGGGGGTGTCTCTGAGAATCCGGCGGAGGCCACGCGCCTTGGCACCCCGCGTGGCCCGAGAGCAGGCACTGGGCACGGGGCCTCCGTCAGGCAGGCTCACAGGCTGGTTCCCGGCCGCCGCCCGCGCTCCTCCGGCCC
>NW_027551568.1:2821116-2823825 GCF_008692635.1 Crocuta crocuta
TGCAGGCGGCTGAGAAAACCGCTCCCCAGACCTGGACCCGAGCCACACAGAGCGAACCTTTTCTCGCATCGGTCAGTGTCTGCGGACCCTCCCAGGGCCCGGATCAGGCACCACGTGACGTCACTGAGCTGGGAAAAGTCCGGCGCGTTGAGCCCCTCACACCGCTACCTCCGGGTCCCGGGCATGAGGTTCCTCGCCCGGAGCGCCCTTCCCGGCCCTTCCGGCCTGAGCACGTCTGCTGGATCCTCAAGGGCCCAGCCCCCCGGGGCCGAGCGGTGTCGGGGCCTCCTCCAGGCAGCGCATCCTAGCTTCCACGCCATCTGCATTCACACCCTGAACGCCGCTCTCTTCCTCCCTGACCACCCTGCGCAGGCCGTCAGAGCGACGGGAGAGACCTGGCCTGGGGCCTCATGGACCACACCAGAGAGTGGATGGAGAGATGCCCCAGGAGCCTCACGGGGTGGGGGGGTGCAGGAAGGGGCTTTCCTAGGCCTGGCCAGGAAGGGTGGAAAGCTGAGGGTCCTTGGGGAAAGGGAGGTGACAGGGACCTAATCCCAGTGGGGTCAGGACAGGCTCCCAGCTGGGCCAGCCTGGATGGAGCAGGAGGGAGGCTGGAGTGCTGCAGCAGAAGTGGGGCTTGTGCAAAGGCCCTGGGGTCAGCTCATGTCAGCCCTGAAATCAGACCCTTAAGGGCAGGTGAGGGGGCAGGGCCAGCAGAGGCACTGCTAGGATGCAGGGGCACCTGGGCTTTGTCCTCAGGACAGAAGAGAGACCCGGAAGGAGCTTAAGGAGGGGAGGGGGAGGGGCAACCTCCCATGTTGTAAATCAGAGTTTATCTTTGCAAAGATCACAGACCCAGGGTACAGACTTCCAAAGGCCACAGGAGGGGTAAGGCCTGCTTGTCCCCAAGCTGCAGCCGCCCCTCGGATTCCCCGGAGAAGCCTCCGGACCAGCACCTCGCTTCTCCCCTACGAGCACACCTGGATGAATCTGCCCTCTCCGTGCTCCCAGCTCTGTGCCTGGCTCTCTGCCCCTATGCGCTGTGAGTGTGTGTGTGCGCGCGTGTGTGTGTGTGCGCGTGCGTGTGTTTACGTGGCTGTCCACAGTGTACAGAGGTGTCAGAGAGGCTGCTGCAGCACAGGACACAGGCCCCTGCGGGGGACGGAGCTGAACTTGGTCAGACCGCGGGAGAGGGCGTGCGAGCCCGCTCACGCCCTGAGCTCCTGCCTCCCCGCGGCCCGTTGCAAATGTGAGCAGCGTGCAGGGTCCCGTTCTGGCCGGCGGGGCAAGAGCGGGAGACACGCAGGGCCACGCGCTTGCGGTGGCAGGCGGCTGGGGCAGCTTGCGGTGGCAGGCGGCTGGGGCAGTCGGGGGGCTCCGGGGGCAGAGAGGGCCGACTGATGAGCCGAGCCCCGGTAGCCATGGAAAGTGCCCCCCGGGGACGGCTGACCCTGTGTGCCCAGCACAGAGGGGTCTGCGGCCGCCGCGGGTCCTCCGGTGCCTGAACCCCTCCCCTGGTCGCCCTCTGGCCGTGCCCCGCGTCCGCCTGGTGCCTCCCCCCACTCCCCTGCCCCCCAGGCTTCTTCCGTACTCACCCTGCTCCCCACCGGGGTCAGTGCTCAGCAAGGCTGAAGGCGGGGCCGCCTCTGGAGACGCTCCTTGGGCCCGAGCATCCAGAAGCACCGAGAAGGATGCCCTTTCTGTTCCAGGCGAGGCTTTCAGGCGGCGAGATGCAGAAGGGACGCCCTCAGTCCTGTTTCAGCTTTGAGAAGGTCAGCAAGTGTCACATAAGCAGCTACTACGTGCCCAGCTCTGTGCTGGACACTGAGGGCGGATGAGTGGAAAACGCAGTCTCCACCCGCCGGAGCAGAGGCCACAGCGCTGGCCCGGCCCAGGCAAGGTCCAGGCCTGTCACAGGAGGGGCCAGTCCCTTCTCCCCGTGTCCTCGGGGTGGCGGCAGGGGCATCCCTGTGACCCTATGGCTGTGGGATGGGGACCCCATGACAGTGTGCAGGCCCGGGAATGGGGGGTGGGGCCAGGGAGCCCCGTTCCTGCTTGGTGGGGGCCTGCGGAGGCGGTCCGCACGGACGCGAGGAGGGAAAGAGAGGTTTCGAGCACCTCTGGGAGCCAGGAGCCACGCCAAGCGCCCGGGGACCGCCGTTTCGATCATTTGCAAAACTTCTGCCCTTCCACCGACAGGGGTGCGGCCCCCTAGACCACACGGAGTCCCCGGGACCCAGGTTCTCTCCCAGTGCACACTCGGGAGGGGTGCAGCGCCGTCGACCTGTGCGTGAGGGGCTAGGAGGGCGCCACTGGCGAGAGCCACAAAGCAGCAGCGGCCCAAACGCCCGCCGGTGCCGCGATGAGCCCGCCAGGGCCCCGCCCGCGGAGGAAGGACGGCCGTGGCGCCACCCTGTGCCTGAACCTCCAAAACAGTCGGCTCGGGGCGCCTGGAGGCCGCAGTCAGGTAAGCTCAGGCCAAGGTCTCGCGATTTGTGGGGTCGAGCCCCGCGTCCGGCTCTGCGCGGACCGCTTGGGGCCTGGTGGGATTCTCTCTCCCTCTCTCTGCTCCTCCCCCATCAAAATGAATAAATTCACTTAAATTAATTTCCTCAGTGAGAGGAACCAGTCACAAGAGGCCGTACTGTGTGATTGGTGCCCGGAACGGGGAGCCCAGAGAGAGAGATTCAGTGGCCATGAGGATGGTTG
>NW_027551568.1:2824095-2826310 GCF_008692635.1 Crocuta crocuta
TCCCGGACCGTGGCCCTGACGGAGGCCCAGAGTCGGCACCACGCGGGGCCCTGCGGGCAACATCTCCTGGGGAAGCCAACGAGCTTCCAGGCCGTCGGTGTGCACCACCCCCCATCCAGGCCGGGCGCCGACGGCACAGGGTGGGGGTGGGGGGCTCCGCTCAGCTGCGCGGGAGCAGGGCCTCTGAGAAGCCGAATGTGTGAGCATCTGCAGGGCGAGAGCGGCCCTGGATGGGGGATGCCAGGGAGCGGCTCGGCCTGCAGCAGTCCCTGAGGGCTTCCTGGCAGAGGAGGCGCTTGACCTGTGCCCCTGCTGAAGCGGATCAGGGGACGGTCTCAGTCACCACGCTACCGAGAGGAAGCAGGGAGAAGACATGAGGCCCGGGAAGGGTACTGGCCCACACGCCTCCCCAGCTGGCCACGTGCGTGCAGCCACTTCCTGCCCCCCAGAGGGAGGAGCTGAGACACGCGTGAGTGTGTGGCTCTGCCGTGGAGGGACGGGCACCAGTCTGCGGGGACGGATGTCAGGTAAGTGCCCCTTTGCACACCCTGTCCTGGGGGCACGCCCTGCCCTGGGGCTGTAGCTGGTTAGCTAACCTTTGATTTTTGTTTTAGTTGGACTGTAAATTGTTTAGAAAAAGTGTTTCCCTCCCTTCATTTAGACAGTGTCCTCGTTAGGGGCGCCTGGGGGGCTCGGTGGGTTGAGTGTCACTTCGGCTCAGGGCTGATCTCACGGTTCAGCAGTTGGTGTGCCGATGGCTCCCAGCCTGGAGCTGCGTCCGATTCTGTGCCTCCCTCTCTGCCCCTCCCCGCCTATGCGCTGTTTCTCAGAAATAACTAGACATTAAAAATAAATAAGTCAACATTTAAAAAAAACAAGGAAGTGTCTTCGTTAACGGCGTGGAGGCGGGAGTGGGGGGCGGGGCCCGGGCTGTGCGGGGTCTCGTGGAGGCTCGGTGCCTGTGAGGACAGGAGAGCCTCGTGCGGGCCGTGTGGGCGTGCAGGCAGGTATGTGGGCGTGCAAGCAGGCATGCATGCAAGCAGGTGCGTGTGAGGGTGCGTGCGAAGGCACACAGAGCACGTACACATGCACGTCTAGGTGTGCACATGTGATTATGAGCACACACGTGCATCATGTACATCGTGTGAGTGTGTGCGCCTGTGCGTGTGTACATGTATGTGCTCGTGCATGTGCACACACGTGTGCAAGCATGTGTGCGATAGAAAGCTCCTGGACAGGTGGGCTGCTTCCCTCCCCCCTTGGTTTCCCAGGGACGTGAGCACACGGTGTGTGCAGGTGAAGGTGACGCGCACACCTACGCTCGGCCCTCAGCAGTGGCTGCGCCCACGTGAGGCATCTCGCAGGAGCCTCCCGCCGCCCCCGCCTGCCCCGTGTCACTTCCCTCTGCTAATTCCACGGAGAACACAGTCAGGGCCCAGAGAGGGCAGACCACTCGGCTGACGGCCCACAGCCACGGGAGCCCACAGACGTCAGACGCCTGGCCCCCTCCCCCACACAGGTGTGGGACCTTCCCCCTGGCCCGGCCCACCTCACAGCCAGGGGTCACAGCGGCTCTCCGGGGAGAAGGGACCCTCCCCCCAGCCTCCGCCCCGCCCAGGGCATTCCTGGGCATTCCACCAACCCCCACGGTCGCTTTGAAGTTGGCCTTGAAATCTGACGAGGCTTGACCCACCTCTGGATGCCTCTCCTTCCAGGGTGGACGCTGCTGCGCTGGCTGCGCCTCGGGAAACAGCCTGCACCTCCCGTGCGGGGTTCCTGGGTCCGCGAACCCCCGGGGCCCCTCCAGCCAGTCATCCCCTGAGCAAGGGCCCCGGGAAGCAGCCGCAGCCCTGGCAGGGCCTTGACCAGGTGCGCGGCTCAGGGCAGACGACAGGCAGCCCCAGCCCCCCTCCGGGCTGCTCCCCGTCACACGCCCCCCGTGCCAGCCTGGCCCTGGGCGCAGGGGTCACCAGCGAGACCTGGGAGGGCCTCCGGTGGCACTTCCCCCTGGGGACCCTCCCTCTGTTGGGAAGTGTCTCCTCCCTTCCTTTCCAGAAGCGCCACCTCGCTGGCCGCCCCTCACCCTCCTGTCCCCCACACGCCTCTCACGGGGCGGGTCCCCAGGGCTCCGTCCCTCTCTCCTCCTCGGCTGCTCACCGGGACCATCTCCTCCCCCTCCATCACGTCCTGCAGCCCCATCCCATTCCCGCCCATC
>NW_027551568.1:2827405-2829324 GCF_008692635.1 Crocuta crocuta
CCGTCCACAATGGTGGCCCCTTCCCTGCTCTCCCTGCGTCCAGATGGCCCCCGTCACCCTTTCTCCAGGCACGGAGACCCATTCTGGCTGTGATGGAGGCGTCTGTAGCAGGCTGACATTTAACTAGAAACTAGAGCAACTAGAAAAAAAAACCTCTTTTTAAAATGTCTGGAGGCCGCAGCGGGTCCCCCAAGCCACCGGGACTTGGTGGCAGCAGCTCAGACAGAGGCAGAGACGGCACGACACTGGGGGCGTTCGACAGATCCTTAAGCTGCTCAAGGGGGAAAGTCCAAACAGGGAGCTGCTGACAGTCAGAACAGAGTGTTAGCGTCACCGTCCTCAAGAGATACGGTCTGATGTTCGAGGTCCCGCGACGAGCAGGAGTCCCAGGAAACACCTCAGGTTCTCAGGGGACGCCCAGGGCAGGATGTGGTCTGGAAGAGAGCGTGAGCCAGAGGGAGAGGAAGATTTGCACAGACTGTAATGCACCCGGAGTCAGCTCACCCCCCGGGTGGGCTGAAGCCCACGCCCTCCCTCGCTGCCCACCCGTCAGGGGCGCAGCAGCCTTCTCTGGAGGAGTACGAGACCATCCAGAACCTCGGCAATCCGTTACCCCAGTGCCTCGCGTCCAATCCAAAGCTACCAAGCGAAATGAGAAGCAAGGTCAAGACAGGAAATAGACAATAGAAACCGACCCACAACGACCCAAGCATTGCTGTTCTCGCCTTGCGGTTTAATAACTGTGACTAATATGTTCAAGAAAATCATTGACGAGATGGAGAATGTTAGCGCAGAAAAGGAATCCGTAAAGAGTGTTCAGTAGAGGGGCGCCTGGGTGGCTCAGTCCGACTTCGGCTCAGGTCAGCATCCCCTGGTCTGCGGGTTCGAGCTCCGCGTCGGGCTCTGTGCCGACAGCTCGGAGCCTGGAGCTGCTTCCGATTCTCTGTCCCCCTCTCTCTCTGCCCCTCCCCTGCTCACGCTCTGTCTCTCTCCGTCTCTCAAAAAAATAAAATAAAATGTTCAAATTGTTCTTTTAAAAAAGAAATATTGAAGAGAGGTCTTTGGGCAGAGGAAACAAGCCCAGAAATACAGAAATGAATGAAAAGCTACAGAAAGGGATCTAAAGAGAGTAGGTGAATGATAGTCATTTATAAGCAGAATTAGAGTGAACATCACGTAACACATACAGCAGGACATGGGTGAGCGGAGTTGGTACGGCCTTCTAGCGTGTTCTAGCACTATCTGCAGAGGGGTGAACGTACCACTTCGAGTCTGTCTTTGATAAATCAGGAACGCAGTAAAGAAGAGAAAAAAACATAGAAAACGTGGGGCAAGCGGAAAACGAATATGAACATGGTAGATATAAACACTTATAATTCCATTAAATATAAATAGCCTAATATTTAATAATTACATTAAATATAGACAGACTAACGCTCCACAGGCAAAGATTGGCAGACTATATTCCAGCACGTGCATTATAGACAAGACGTATGTTAAAATACAAGCGCCTAGAAAAGTCGAGGGTACGGAAAACTAATCACTGCAAACTCTGGCCCGGCTGAAAGCTGGCGGCGCTGAGCTGCCCACAGATAGAATAGTCTGCAGGGCACGATTCGTCACTAAGGACAAACGCGTAATGACTAAAAGGTGGTTCCACCCAGAATGACTTGTGCGCGTCACCAGACAGCTCCGGAATACAACGGGCAAACGCTGACGGAACAGAGGTGCGACTCCGGTTGTGACGGCGTCCGGGACACAGCCGTGGACACCTGACTCACACCTGGCCCCGCGGGTCTGCGCGCCCCGCCCCGCCCGCCTGTGACCTGGCCTCGCCACTCCAGCCCCAGCTGCCCCCCCGCAGCCCAGGGCCTTTGCAACACTCCGGCAGGCGCCTCGGTCGGCCACTCGAGGTCTGC
>NW_027551568.1:2829512-2859756 GCF_008692635.1 Crocuta crocuta
AGTGGGACTCCTGAAGCCCCGCCCCCACCCCCCATGTCTGCGTGGCCGTGGAGGCTTTGTGATGCGTCTGTGTGTCCGCGAGGCAGCGCCCCTGCACCCTTGTTCTCCAGCACCCCTGCAGGCTGGTGCGTGCTGGGCGTCTAGCAGGGGCCCCGGGAGGCCCTGGAGACGGGCGGACGTGGACGGGGGACAGGGCTGGGAAGGCAGCGGGCACGGCCCCCACAGGGTGCTGGTCCAGAAGCCTTCCTGTGTCTCCTTCACGCTTTTAAACTTCTGCGCAGAAGCCGGAACGCCGGCCTCCACGTTCATTCTCAGGGTCTCTGTGCTGTTGCTGTCACTCAGTCTGAGTCACACTGACAGCTGGAACAGCACGGAACTGCAGATGTGGACGCCTGTGGCCTGTCCCCAGAAGGGGACCTCTCTGTCCCGCGTCCCCGGGTGCCAAGTCCCCGGGGAGCTGTCCGCACCAGCCGGATTCCACCCGGGCAGTGGGCTGAGGCAGGGCTGAGAGCACACGGGGGCCGGGGGCTGGGGACAGGTCAGGGCGACGTGTCCCAAAGGAGGGACAGAGCCGGCAACCGGACCAGGATGCCAGCGTCCTGATGGCTGTGGGCCTGCGCTGGTGACGCAGGGGTCCCGGTGAGTGAGCGCCCCCACCAAGGGGCAGGGGGGGGGCTTATCCCGAAACGCGCTGCTGGGTGGACCCAGGAGGGCCCCGGCTGGGGCTGCGGGTGACATCAGGCAGCTCGCCTAGGCCTGGGGCGCAGCAGGAGTCCCCCAGGCTCAGTCGGGGCCTCTGACACCCCAGCAAGCCGCTCACCGTGGACATTCGCTCTGGGCACTGTAGGGGTAGCGCCAGCCCCATTTTACAGGTGAGGAAACTGAGGCAGGGATTACATCTGCAGTAGCACAGTGGCTGGAGCCGGAAAGCGGGCTCAGTGACGTCTAACTCCCAAACCCTCCTTTTCCGCTACACTCGTGTGCTGAGGGCCACAGGGCATGACCGCCTTGCCCGCCCTCTGTGCCCAGATGTACCCCCGTCCGGGCGTTCTTCCCCGTCCCTAGTCTGCGTGGTCCTCGGTCCCCAGCCGTCCTCTCAGACCCGACCACACATCTGGGAGACTGACCCCCAAGGACGAGCCTCCCGCGCTCCCCTTGTGCTTCCGGACGCCCCGGGCAGGCCGTGGAGGTGCCACCCAGGGCGCCCGTCTGCCTGCTCCTCGGGGGCGGGGCCCTTCCAGCCCGCCCAGCGCCAGCGCCCGCCCGCGCCCCACACAGTAGGTGCTAGCGATCGCTTTTGAAATAAACAAGTCTTTTTTTTTTTTTAATATTTTTATTTATTTCTAGGAGAGAGGGAGACAGCGTGAGCAGGGGAGGGTCAGAGAGAGAGGGAGATACAGACTCTGAAACAGGCTCCAGGCTCCGAGCTGGCAGCCAGCACAGAGCCCGACGCGGGGCTCGAACCCACGAACCGCGAGATCATGACCTAAGCGAAAGTCGGATGCTTAACCGACTAAGCCACCCAGGCGCCCCTGAAATAAACAAGTCTTTTAAAATCAGTTCCTTTCCGCTCACCACGGCAGGTGAGCCTGGCCACGCGCTCCGCGGCACCTTCTCTGTGCACACGGCACAGCCAGCTCTGCTTCTGAGCCGCACGAGCGCTTTCTTCTGCAGGGACACCCACCGCGTTGCTGGTCTCCTCGTTGTCCTGGGCACGAGATAAGCCGCCGGACCACGCTCCCTGGCGCACCTCGGGGAGCCCTTCCCGGGGGGCAGAGCCGCGCCGTCCCAGGGCCCCCCGAGCCCGCGCTGGAGGAGCCTGGACGGGCCACACGGCTGGTCAGAGATGGAGCCCGGATTGGACACTGGTCCCCAGGCTTCCCAGCAAACAGGACCCGCCCCCGATATCTGCGCTAAGAAAACCTACGTAATTATCAGAAAGGGAAAACGAATATAATCTCCCAAGTTAGGGAGTTTTCCCGCGTTGATGTGTTCTCATTAGAGAAATTAGTGGGTGGAGAGTATTTTCTGGGAAGAGGCTGCGAGAAAGGAAGGAGGGCGGCCCCTCCCCTGACCTGCCGCCGGGCCGGGGAGTGCGCCCCGCCCCGTAGTGGCCGCGTGGGGAGCGCAGGCCGGAAAGGCAGAAACAGAAAGGAAACGACCTCCCACTGATTCCCCCCCACTGTTTCCCGGTTAATTCTCCCTTCCGCGCGCTCTCTCCCCTGTGCGTGTGCGCTGCAGAGACTCGCAGGTGCGTCAGGGAACGGGTCAGGGACGGCGGGGGAGGAGGCCAGAGGCCAGAGGGAGACCCGGAGCTCGCAGTCTCCCCATTCCGCCCACGTTCTGCCCCACCACAAACACCCGTGTCCCTGGACACCTCGTCACCTCTCTGAGCCTCAGTTTCCTCCTCCGCGATGTGGGCACGGGTCTCCACGCCACGGGAGTCTCAGGGGACACAGGCGGAGCGGCCCCCGGACAGTGCCCAGGGGACGTGGGCACGGCGTGCGGGGTTCTCACGGGGCAGGTACGCGGATCGGGAAGACACAGTGGGGTCTTCTAGATAAACTACCCTCCGGATGCTGCTGACGGCTGTGTTCAAAAGCAATGCCCCGTGGCTTGGTGGCCATTTGAATCTACACGTGTGACAAAATTACATACAATTAACCGTGAGCGTGCACACACACGTGTGCGCACATACGTGCATACACGCACACCTGCACACACACGTACACACACGCACGGAGCTGGCACAGCCTGAGAGCAGGGAGGACTGTGTCCCCGTCAGTGTCCCCAGCTCCTCTGGTGCCCTTGTTCTTCACGAGACCATGAGGTGAGGGCAGAGGATGAATTTCCAGGTCTGCACGCAAGACTGAACCGGCCCTGACACTCCTGACCAAATTGCACTCGAGAGGCCTCCACTTTACGCTCCAGAACTCTCCAGAAGCTCCTCGGCGCCGACCCCCTGCGCCCGGGCAGCCTCCATGGCCGACACGCCTCGGCACGTGTGTACCAGGCGTGGTTCCGGATGCGTCCTGTGTACCAGGTGACGTGGCCCCTCACATGCCCGCTGAAGTGGGTCCCAAAGCATCTGCTTGTAAGACGGTGTCCTGTGTCCACAGCTGATCTGGACCCGGGCAGACGGACCCCGGCCGTGGGCTCTGAACCCTGTCGCCACGGACTCAGTGTCCGTGGGAGAAACTTCTCCCGCCTCTGCTGTTCCGGCAACGCGAGGGTGCCGGCCAGGCCGCCCAGCTCCCACACCTTTGGGGCTCGCTGCGGCCCTTGTGGGGAGGGCCCGCTCGCCCCTCCCCTGCAAGGAGGCCTCCCCTCACCGGCTGCGGGTGCCCCGGACTGATCTGAGTGGAGGCCCCCCGCGGGCCGCCCTTGCTAGAGGCCAGGCCTGCCACCCCCTCTCCCGTCCGCTTGCGCTGAAGGACGGGGGAACCCAGCCAGGCCTCCCCAAGCAGCAGCAGCGGCTGTCCTGGGCCACGCTGGCGCTCCTGTGGCCGACGCAAGGCCTTGGTTTCTGTTCCCTGCCCCGCCCGTGAGGGAGAGGTAGGACTTAGGGGAGGGAGAGGCCTCTGAGAGCCGCAGGCTGCTGTGCAAGCGCCCGCACCGGGGCCGCACTGGGGACTGGAGAAAACCAGCTGGAGGAAGGTGGCTGTCCCCACCCCACGGACACTACTTCGTGTTGGGCGTCCTTGGGGCGGTCCTGGCGGAGCGGGGGGTGGGGTGGGGGGGTACAGGCAGAGGCCTCCCTCGGGGCCCCAGCTGTTATGCCAACGTGGAGGTACGTCCACCCCAGGTTTCTAAGCTCCATGTGGTTGGTCATGCCAACCTCCACTCAATGTTTCACCAGAACTTTCTGTGACACAGGACACTGGGCGTTTCTCACACTTCTAATACACTCTTCCTCCGTCTCTTGATGCTCAGTTCTCGCTCCATCTTCCTCTTTCCTCCCATCACCTCCCTTCCCCATCATCCCCCTTCCCCATCATCTCCCTTCTCCATCACCTCCTTTCCCCATCATCTCCCTTCTCCATCACCTCCTTTCCCCATCATCTCCCTTCTCCATCACCTCCTTTCCCCATCATCTCCCTTCTCCATCACCTCCTTTCCCCATCATCTCCCTTCTCCATCACCTCCTTTCCCCATCATCTCCCTTCTCCATCACCTCCTTTCCCCATCATCTCCCTTCTCCATCACCTCCTTTCCCCATCATCTCCCTTCTCCATCACCTCCTTTCCCCATCATCTCCCTTCTCCATCACCTCCTTTCCCCATCATCTCCCTTCTCCATCACCTCCTTTCCCCATCATCTCCCTTCTCCATCACCTCCTTTCCCCATCATCTCCCTTCTCCATCACCTCCTTTCCCCATCATCTCCCTTCTCCATCACCTCCTTTCCCCATCATCTCCCTTCTCCATCACCTCCTTTCCCCATCATCTCCCTTCTCCATCACCTCCTTTCCCCATCATCTCCCTTCTCCATCACCTCCTTTCCCCATCATCTCCCTTCTCCATCACCTCCTTTCCCCATCATCTCCCTTCTCCATCACCTCCTTTCCCCATCATCTCCCTTCTCCATCACCTCCTTTCCCCATCATCTCCCTTCTCCATCACCTCCTTTCCCCATCATCTCCCTTCTCCATCACCTCCTTTCCCCATCATCTCCCTTCTCCATCACCTCCTTTCCCCATCATCTCCCTTCTCCATCACCTCCTTTCCCCATCATCTCCCTTCTCCATCACCTCCTTTCCCCATCATCTCCCTTCTCCATCACCTCCTTTCCCCATCATCTCCCTTCTCCATCACCTCCTTTCCCCATCATCTCCCTTCTCCATCACCTCCTTTCCCCATCATCTCCCTTCTCCATCACCTCCTTTCCCCATCATCTCCCTTCTCCATCACCTCCTTTCCCCATCATCTCCCTTCTCCATCACCTCCTTTCCCCATCATCTCCCTTCTCCATCACCTCCTTTCCCCATCATCTCCCTTCTCCATCACCTCCTTTCCCCATCATCTCCCTTCTCCATCACCTCCTTTCCCCATCATCTCCCTTCTCCATCACCTCCTTTCCCCATCATCTCCCTTCTCCATCACCTCCTTTCCCCATCATCTCCCTTCTCCATCACCTCCTTTCCCCATCATCTCCCTTCTCCATCACCTCCTTTCCCCATCATCTCCCTTCTCCATCACCTCCTTTCCCCATCATCTCCCTTCTCCATCACCTCCTTTCCCCATCATCTCCCTTCTCCATCACCTCCTTTCCCCATCATCTCCCTTCTCCATCACCTCCTTTCCCCATCATCTCCCTTCTCCATCACCTCCTTTCCCCATCATCTCCCTTCTCCATCACCTCCTTTCCCCATCATCTCCCTTCTCCATCACCTCCTTTCCCCATCATCTCCCTTCTCCATCACCTCCTTTCCCCATCATCTCCCTTCTCCATCACCTCCTTTCCCCATCATCTCCCTTCTCCATCACCTCCTTTCCCCATCATCTCCCTTCTCCATCACCTCCTTTCCCCATCATCTCCCTTCTCCATCACCTCCTTTCCCCATCATCTCCCTTCTCCATCACCTCCTTTCCCCATCATCTCCCTTCTCCATCACCTCCTTTCCCCATCATCTCCCTTCTCCATCACCTCCTTTCCCCATCATCTCCCTTCTCCATCACCTCCTTTCCCCATCATCTCCCTTCTCCATCACCTCCTTTCCCCATCATCTCCCTTCTCCATCACCTCCTTTCCCCATCATCTCCCTTCTCCATCACCTCCTTTCCCCATCATCTCCCTTCTCCATCACCTCCTTTCCCCATCATCTCCCTTCTCCATCACCTCCTTTCCCCATCATCTCCCTTCTCCATCACCTCCTTTCCCCATCATCTCCCTTCTCCATCACCTCCTTTCCCCATCATCTCCCTTCTCCATCACCTCCTTTCCCCATCATCTCCCTTCTCCATCACCTCCTTTCCCCATCATCTCCCTTCTCCATCACCTCCTTTCCCCATCATCTCCCTTCTCCATCACCTCCTTTCCCCATCATCTCCCTTCTCCATCACCTCCTTTCCCCATCATCTCCCTTCTCCATCACCTCCTTTCCCCATCATCTCCCTTCTCCATCACCTCCTTTCCCCATCATCTCCCTTCTCCATCACCTCCTTTCCCCATCATCTCCCTTCTCCATCACCTCCTTTCCCCATCATCTCCCTTCTCCATCACCTCCTTTCCCCATCATCTCCCTTCTCCATCACCTCCTTTCCCCATCATCTCCCTTCTCCATCACCTCCTTTCCCCATCATCTCCCTTCTCCATCACCTCCTTTCCCCATCATCTCCCTTCTCCATCACCTCCTTTCCCCATCATCTCCCTTCTCCATCACCTCCTTTCCCCATCATCTCCCTTCTCCATCACCTCCTTTCCCCATCATCTCCCTTCTCCATCACCTCCTTTCCCCATCATCTCCCTTCTCCATCACCTCCTTTCCCCATCATCTCCCTTCTCCATCACCTCCTTTCCCCATCATCTCCCTTCTCCATCACCTCCTTTCCCCATCATCTCCCTTCTCCATCACCTCCTTTCCCCATCATCTCCCTTCTCCATCACCTCCTTTCCCCATCATCTCCCTTCTCCATCACCTCCTTTCCCCATCATCTCCCTTCTCCATCACCTCCTTTCCCCATCATCTCCCTTCTCCATCACCTCCTTTCCCCATCATCTCCCTTCTCCATCACCTCCTTTCCCCATCATCTCCCTTCTCCATCACCTCCTTTCCCCATCATCTCCCTTCTCCATCACCTCCTTTCCCCATCATCTCCCTTCTCCATCACCTCCTTTCCCCATCATCTCCCTTCTCCATCACCTCCTTTCCCCATCATCTCCCTTCTCCATCACCTCCTTTCCCCATCATCTCCCTTCTCCATCACCTCCTTTCCCCATCATCTCCCTTCTCCATCACCTCCTTTCCCCATCATCTCCCTTCTCCATCACCTCCTTTCCCCATCATCTCCCTTCTCCATCACCTCCTTTCCCCATCATCTCCCTTCTCCATCACCTCCTTTCCCCATCATCTCCCTTCTCCATCACCTCCTTTCCCCATCATCTCCCTTCTCCATCACCTCCTTTCCCCATCATCTCCCTTCTCCATCACCTCCTTTCCCCATCATCTCCCTTCTCCATCACCTCCTTTCCCCATCATCTCCCTTCTCCATCACCTCCTTTCCCCATCATCTCCCTTCTCCATCACCTCCTTTCCCCATCATCTCCCTTCTCCATCACCTCCTTTCCCCATCATCTCCCTTCTCCATCACCTCCTTTCCCCATCATCTCCCTTCTCCATCACCTCCTTTCCCCATCATCTCCCTTCTCCATCACCTCCTTTCCCCATCATCTCCCTTCTCCATCACCTCCTTTCCCCATCATCTCCCTTCTCCATCACCTCCTTTCCCCATCATCTCCCTTCTCCATCACCTCCTTTCCCCATCATCTCCCTTCTCCATCACCTCCTTTCCCCATCATCTCCCTTCTCCATCACCTCCTTTCCCCATCATCTCCCTTCTCCATCACCTCCTTTCCCCATCATCTCCCTTCCCCATCACCTCCCTTCCCCATCACCTCCCTTTCCCATCACCTCCCTTCACCATCATCTCCCTTCTCCATCACCACCCTTCCCCATCATCTCCCTTCCCCATCATCTCCCTTCTCCATCACCTCCCTTCCCCATCATCCCTCTTCCCCATCATCTCCTTTCCCATCATATCCCTCTCCATCAACTCCCCTTCTCCATCACCTCCCTTCTCCGTCATCTCCCTTTGCCCATTTCCCCTGCAGGATCCTCTCTCTCTGCCCATGGCAGTTGCCACTCCTTGGGGATCTGTTCCCTGCTCTCTGACTCCCTCACCCTGTGCCCTGTTCAGGGGATCCATCGTTGCCCATGACTCAGCTGACCCCCCTTGATGGGGGCTCCAAGTCCGTGTTTCAGTGCAGGGCTCTGTCTTGGCTCCAGACCCTCCATCCACTGGCTGTGGTTACTCCAGGTGGGAGTTCCAGGGACTCTGCACACTTACCTCTGACCCAGGTGCCCTTCCCACCTGCCAGCCCACCTGTCAAGTTCACCCCTCCCTCCATCACTCCACACACACACTGCCCACTCACCCCCACCTGAAAATTGGCCCAGAGGGGCACCAGTCAGTTCCCCACAGCACTGTTGTTACAGGATGGATGCCTGGAGCATCTCACAGGCCCAGCGGGTGTGGGAGAAACATGGAAACACTGATGTGAAGAATCCGAACCTATCAAGTCCAAACTTTCAATTTACGGTAAAGGACACCAGCCCAGCTTGAGGCAGCGACTTGACCAAGTTCACTCCATGGTAGGCGCACTTTTCTTTACACTGACTGCCATTGCCACACGCCGTGGGCGGCTATATTGGGTGACTGGCTTAAACAAGAGGCATTTCTTTCTCACGGTGCTGGGGCTGGAAGTCCAAGCCAAGTGCCTGCTAATCCATTTCCTGGTGAGAGCTTGCTTCCTGGCTTGCTGATGGCCACCCTCTGACTGTCTCTTCCATCATCCCCCTTCCCCGTCACCCCCTTTCTCCATCATCTGCCTTCTCCATCATCCCCCTTCCCCCGTCACCCCCTTCTCCATCATCCCCCTGGTGAGAGCCCGTTTCCTGGCTTGCCAATGGCCACTGTCTCATCGTGTCTTCACATGCACGTCTTCACTAGAGGGAGCTCTGGTGTCTCTTCTTCTTACAAGGGCACAAATCTCACCATGAGGCCCACCCTCATGACCTCCAGTACCATTTCACTTCAACATAGGGCTTCAACATAGAAATTTGGGGGACACAAACATTCAGTCTATAGCAGTGATGCAGTGGATACTGAGGTGAGCAAAGGAGACAAGGGCCTTCAACCAGGGAGCTAATATCCTGGGAACTTCCTACAGAGAGAAGGCAGTTTGGCCAAGATTTCAAGTTCATATTTCTTCTCATGATACAATGTTTTTATCCCACACGACTCTTAAGTCATTATCTTGTTTGATTCTTTGAGGGGAGCAGGGAAAATCTTATCATTCCCCTTATGTAGATGATAACATCTTAGCCCCTTCCCTAGAGCCATAACAGGGTAGAACACACCCATTCATCTACCATCCATCCATCCATCCATCCATCCATCCATCCATCCACCCATCCACCCATCCATCCACACATCCACCCACACATCCACCCATCCTTCCATGAATTTATTGAACCAAGATTTCCTGAACAACCACTAAGGTCAGGGCCCTCTCCATCCTTCACCAAGTTAATGGAAGCTCTAAGAATCTCCTCCATTTGCTGCTCCACCAAGCCTCTCCAAGGCTTAATGGAGCCTGGACCTTTGGGCCTTCCACACACCATCAGGCTGCTGGTGGCCATGATGACCAAGCCTAGGCCCTGCAGAACCACTCTGGGCACTCCTCCCATCTAACAGCACCTTTGTCTACAACCCACAACAAAATTTCCAGCATTCAGGCGATCCCCAGGACCCCTCTTACTCCCGAGGCTGAGTGGATGGGGGTTCCCACCGCAGGGAAGGGATGGGCATGCCTTTTCTTCCCGCCCATTGCTTCATCTGCCGGGGCCTGAAAATTGATCTTCCATAAAAGAGGGCCCAGCCGAACTCAAAATGGGAAACAGACCCTAGGCAGCCAGGGAGCGGCTGGCCCAGACAGCCCGGGATCAAAGCAGACTCGGCTGTCCATGAGCCCCAGCACGGTGTCTGGTTATCAAATTTGCACTTGGCAGTGTCTCTCTGCTCCCTCTCCTGGAGGAAGGGAAGACCCAGCCAAGCCCAGAAGATGCCCCGGGCATGGCGAGGCCAGAACGATGCCCCAGGCTGCTGATCTCCTGCCTCTTGCACAGGCACAGCTGTGGGGGCCTCGTTCTTTAAGTGCCAGCTGTATGCCCAGCAGTTTACATTCAGCAAGTGCAGTCTGCATTACAACTTAGGTGAGCAGGTGCAAGGCCATGTCCACACTTACCCCATCAGGAGGCCAAGTTGGCCACCCATGTTCCCGAGGCCAACGTGCAGCAGAGCTGGGACACGGGCCTCCAAAGCCAGTGGCCTCCTGAGGTCTGATGCAGCTTCTTCACTTGGCTCCATGTTCTCCCAAGTGAGGAGCTGAGAGTCTGGGTACCGTTGTGGGAGCAGGGCCTCTGGCAGGAATAGAACACAAGGAGAACCCCGCCTGCTGGGAAGGCGAAAAGGGAATAAAGAAGGAAAAAGCAGGACACCAGGTGCACAGCCTTCCATAGATCTCTGCATCAGCTAGCTTTTGCTGCGTAACAAAGCACTCTCCACTGGCAGATGACTGTACAATGATCATTTCTGGCTCGTGTGTCTGTGGTTGGTGGTGGCGGGGGGGGGGACTGGGGAGCCCCGGTCTGCACGTGTGTCACCCTCCAGCAGGCCAGCAGAGCCGTGTTCTCATGGTGAAGGCAGGGGGGCCCGAGGGAAGCAGAAACGCACGGGGCTCCTGAAGGCCGAGCCTTGGAGCTGGCATGTGTCGCTTCTACCTCATTCTGTTGGTGAGAGGGAGTGGCAGGGCCGACGGGAGCCACAGTCACGAGCACTACTGGGTCACACGGCCAAGGTCGAGGGAGAGGACGCACGACACTTCGCCCATCAGGGGCCCGTGGGGTCCGCGGTCTGCACACTGCTGCAGCTGCCCCATCCCCTGCCCCGGCCAGGCGCCAGCCCCCCTCCTCACCTCCATCCCGTCCGTTCCCCTGAACGCCTGAGCGTCCGCCCGCATGGAGGCCAAGCCCAGCTCGGCCACCGGCCCCGGCAGTGACCCCTGGCCCTGGGCACTGGACCACGTGGGCCTCAGTCCTCTTCCCCGAGGGCCCCCAGGGCCTGCCAGGCACGCCGCCCGCCCCTGCCCACCTCTTCCCTCCCCGCCCCCACTGGGGCCCCGCGAGCGCCCGCCGACCAGCCCCGTGCGGCTGCAGCAAGACGGATGGTGCTGCCTCGGGCTTCACCTCTGCCGGGCTCGGCCTCGTCCATTATCGGCCGAGGGTGCCTGTCATCACACTCCAGGCGCAAATCAGAATCAAATGTGTTGCCTGAGACAGTGCGAACGCTCCATTTCACATTTGCAAAAAATCTGGGAGGGGGGCAGAGCTCTCTTCTGCCGACTTGAAAGGGAAGGAGAGGCGGCAAGGAGAGGAAGGAGCTGTGATAATTCTTTAAAACTTTGTTTTTCATTTTCCCCTCCTGGCTCCTTGGGCTCCGCGAGAGAGCGGGTCGAATCCCACAAGAAAGCGGGCGCGGCCGGCCTAAGCAAAGCCACGTGTCGTTGCAGCTCTTTAGATGTCTTGAAATGTTTTTCAAATGTCCGGGCCCCCAAACTCTCAAATATGCTTGCTGGGGAGCGCCCCCCGCCGAGGCCAGCGGGGCCGTCTGTCAGATGCAAGGCAGCGCCGGCCGGTACCTTCCACAGACCCGCTGGTGCCCTGCGAGCGTGGGGTCCTGGAGGAGGACACCGCCCACTGGTGGCCCCCGGGGAGCACTTCCCTCCCGGAGCCCAGGTCAGCCCCCCCTCCCGAGGTAGAGAGGCGAGGCGGCCCGGGACACCACGGCCGGAGCCCCGACCTTCCCGCCCGGCGCGTGCCCTCCCTCGGTCATTTCTCCCCCAGTGCTCCCCCTCGCTCCTCCTCACACGCCCATGGGGACAGGCGGCTCCGCGCCCCGGATACCTCCGTCCCCACCCAGGCAGGCCCAGCCGTGGATGCCTAAGTTAGGATCACAGAGTGAGGTCTCCAGGGCATCCCCGAGCTCTCGCAGACTTAGCCTGTGACCATCGCATCCGGGAGTTTCCTCTCGCTCTTCCTTCCACCCCGAGGCCGGCCTGGAAGGTCGCACCCACTGGACTTCTGTGACCTGTGCCTTCCTCTTGGGTTTGGCCAATAGGGAGCCCCAGCGGGGATCGGAGGGAGGGAGAAGAGCAAGGTCAGGGTCCTCAGTGCCCTGAGGGTCTTGTAACTGAAGGTCACACTGTCCCCTGCTCGTCCCCCCTCTCCCCTCCTCCTCTTCCTCCCCTCTCGCCAGGGCTGAGATGACGGCCCTCCCCTGTCCCATCAAGACAGCTCAGTGCTGATCCCGGCACTAAACCCTCCCTGTGGTCCCCCCCACACCCACCTCCGTCCCCCGGCCCTGTCCGGCGACCCTGGTTTAAGTGTGTCATGTGACCATGTTGTCCCTCGATGACTCGCCTGTATCTCGGAGCAGCGAGCCCTGGTGTGGCCAGCGCGGGGGTCCGGGCTCAGCCGCTGCCCCATGGAGGCCAAGCACAGAGGCCAGAGCCCGACTCCGTGAGCCTGGGCCAGCCCCCTGCGCCCTTCACCTCTGCTAATCCCCACAACAGCCAGCGGACGGGCCTCGCTGTTAATCCTGTGAAAAAGAGACCCAAAGACGGAGCAGTTTCTACGCTGGGCAGGTTACGGCGCAGCCGCTGGCCGAGGTGAAGAGGAAACCGCGAGAGGGGAGGGACTGCGGCGGGAGCCAGGCCGCTCCGGAGCGAAGAGCAGGGACCGGGGTGCGAATCCGAGCTCTGCCCCAGCCGCGTGTGACCCCGGGCAGGTGTCTGAACGTCTCCGTGCTCCATCCTCTTTACCTGCACAGCAGAGCAGGGAAGTCCTGCCCAGACTTCTTTCTGAGCCCAGATGTCGTGCGGGTCAGACGAGGAAGCGACTGTAGGCGCCCGGCCCTGCCTGGGAACACCACCGGGGCCGCAACTCGTCGGCGACCTGGGATCCCAGCCCTTCTTCCCAGGTGCCATCACGAGCTCACGGAAGACACACAGGCCCCTCCTCGGTCAGCCCCTGCCAACGGCCTGACCACAGCCTCCCCTGCCCCACCCCCATTCCTGTGCATTCAGTTCATCACAGACCATGGAACTAAGCACGAAGCCACAACTACACAAGTTCTAGAAGAAAATTAGAGAAAAGCGTAAATATATTTGGACAAGCAGATTCGTAACAGGACACAAAAGCACATGTATAAAGAAAAAATACACTGGACTCTATCAAAGTTGCTTGGCAAAAGAAGCTTTTATTTTATTTTTTTAAGTGTTAATTAATTAATCTTAATGTTTATTTTTGAGAGAGAGACAGAGAGAGAGAGACAGAGTGTGAGTGGGGGAGGGGCAGAGAGAGGGAGACACAGAATCTGAAGCAGCTCCAGGCTCTGACCTGTCAGCACAGAGCCCGATGCGGGGCTCGGACTCAAAAACCATGAGATCATGACCTGAGCCGAAGTTGGACACTTAACCAACTGAGCCACTAGATGCCCCAGTGTTTTTGAGAGAGACAGAGAGAGAGGGGAGAGAGAGAGAGAGAGAATGGGGGAGGGGCAGGGGTATGGGGGGCAGGGCAGGGGGACAGAGGATCCAAAGCAGGCTCTGTACTGACCTCAGAGAACCCGACACGGGGCTCGAACTCACAAACCGTGAGATCCTGACCTGAGCCGAAGTTGGTCACTTAACCCACTGAGCCACCCAGGCGCCCCTGCAAAAGAAGCTTTTAAAGAAAATAAAAAAAACACAAGCCACAGGTTGGGAGGAAAGATCTGAAAAATACTATCTCGTAAAGACCTTGTATCCGGAATATATATTAAGAAAAAGTCTCTGGGTAATCAATAAGATAAACCAAAATTAAAAATGGGCAAGACAGGGCCACCTGGGTGGCTCAGTCGGCTGAGCATCTGACTCTTGATTTCGGCTCAAGTCATGATCTCACGGTCGTGAGATCGAGCCTGGCATCTGGCTTCGCACTGAGAGTGGAGCCTCCTTAGGATTCTCTCTCTCTCTCTCTCTCTCTCAAAATAAATCAATCAACATTTGAAAAATGTTTTTAAAATGGGCAAGAGATTTGAACACTTNTCACCTGGGTGGCTCAGTCGGCTGAGCATCTGACTCTTGATTTCAGCTCAAGTCATGATCTCACGGTCGTGAGATCGAGCCTGGCATCTGGCTTCGCACTGAGAGTGGAGCCTCCTTAGGATTCTCTCTCTCTCTCTCTCTCTCTCTCTCAAAAGAAATCAATCAACATTTGAAAAATGTTTTTAAAATGGGCAAGAGATTTGAACACTTAAACAGAGAGGACAGATTCGCGGCCAACACGCGCGTGGAAAGCAGTGCAACATAGCTAATCGTCGGGAGAGCGCCCAGGGAAGCCAGGACCTGACACTGCCCCCCCACAACGATGGCGAAGAAAAGATTGGCGGCACCCAGTGCGGGCGGGGACGTGGCCCCACTGGGGATCTGACGCCCTGCTGGGGGCGCTGTCGCAGGCAGCAAGGCCTCCTCGGAGCCAGCCGGGCCGTTTCCTGTAAAGTTAAAGGGATCTGCCCTGTGATCCGGCTGTTCCGCTGCTGTTGATTTACACGGGAGACACGGCATCACGCGTCCCCACAGAGGCCCACACGCGAGTGTGCGTGCGCAGCAGGCGTGTCACAGTGGCCAGGTCACTTTGCGTGTGTGTTTTTAACCATTATGCACTCGCGAATCTAAACATTTACTGCACGCCAGGCGGCTGCACCTAATGTTTGCTTTACCCTTAGAGGAGCTCAGATGTCCACGTTTGGTCAGTAGAGGCCTCAGCTCGTTGGTTTCTGAGTCTTTTTGTTTGTTTGTTTCAACATTTATTTTTTGTTTTATTTTGTTTTGTTTTGTTTTATTTTATTTTATTTTTTAACGTTTATATTTTTGAGTCAGCAAGCAGAGGAGGGGCAGAGAGAGAGAGGGAGACACAGAATCCGAAGCAGCTCCAGGCTCTGAGCTGTCAGCACAGAGCCCGACGTGGGGCTCGAACCCACGAACCGAGAGATTATGACCTGAGCTGAAGTCAGATGCTCAACCAACTGACCCACCCAGGCGCCCCAGTGTGCTTTTAGGCAAATGGTACCAAACCATACACACTTCTCCCACCTTGCTTTTCTTCACTTATCAACACATGCCCCAAATCACCCCTTTTGTATTAACTGTTGGCACTGGACCACAGCTCAACAGGTCACCTTCCCCAGAGTCTGATTTGAAGCAATACCTTTTTATTCCCAGCTAACAAGTACAAAACGGCTGGCCGGCTTGTCTGTCTTCCGTCACCTCTCTTCATCCTTCCCACCTGTGATGGCTGAGTGTGTCTCAATTTCTTAAAAGTAATTCAAACAATTGAATGGAAATAATTGAAATAATTAATTTAATTAATTGAATGAATTTCAAGACCAACATTTTTAGGACTCATTCTATTACTCTGCTATGGCTTTCTTCTTCCTGGACTCCCCTCTAATGTGTATTAGATGTCACGTGCATATACTCTGTAGCTGTTACTTTCTCTAACATCTTCTTTTTCCTCTTTATATAACTAGTTTCTGAAATTTTTCTCTTCGTTTTTTAAAGAGCACCTGCAGTCTTCACTTGTTCTCAGGAGCCTTCTGGCATATACTTGCATTTATTCCTAAATATCTCTGGGTTCCATCCCCCGTGGGTACTTCTAATTTTGGTTTCTATTGTATTTGTGTTTCATTGTCTTCTACCATTGTCTCAGCTCTTTTTCGTGGCTTGGAAGAATTAGGTCTTCACATTCTTGATGGATTTTTGCTTTCATTGTATTTGGGACATCACTCCAGTGTCTACTCTCCTTTTTTTTAAAAATGTTTTATTTATTTCTGAGAGAGAGGCAGTGTGAGCAAGGGAGGGTCAGAGAGAGAGGGAGATACAGAATCCGAAGCAACTCCAGGCTCTGAGCTGTGAGCACAGAGCCCGACGCAGGGTTCAAACCCACGAACTGTGAGATCATGACCTGAGCCAAAGTCGGATGCTTAACCAACCGAGCCACCCAGGCGCCCCTACTCTCCCTTTTACAATATCTTTATTTAGGGTGTCATTAGGATCCTTTGAGATGCTCATTTTTATGTGCAATTAGTGTATCTGAGTTTTATTTTGCTTTTAAATTTTTAAATATTTATTCATTTTTGAGAGACAGAGAGAGTGTGAGCAGGGGAGGGGCAGAGAGAGAGGGAGACATAATCTGAAGCAGGCTCCAGGCTCTGAGCTGTCAGCACAGAGCCCGATGCAGGGCTCAAACTCACGAACCACGAGATCATGACCAGAGCTGAAGTCGGATGCTTCACTGACTGAGCCACTCAGGCACCCCTACAATTTTATTTTTTACCTGTATTTTTCCTGCATTGTCAGATATCTAGAGAAAAACATTCTTTGGGCTTTAAAAAAAAGAGAGAGAGAGGGATCTTTACTGTATTAATTAGATCAAGCAAAATAGTTTGTAACAATGAAGCCATGCCATGAATATTGGTTGAGCACCTACATTGTGCCAAGCTGCTTTCAGGCAGTTTCAGTGAGGACACAACAGTGGACTTGCCCCCAGAGGGGAAGACAGACGACAGGCAGGTGGGAATTTCAAAGAGAGGAGCTCCTAGGAATGAAGGGAAGGGGGTGCCGGTGAGGATGGAGAATGTCACGGGGAAGTAGGCAGATAGGGAAGGTCTCAACAAGGATGCTGCATTTGGGCTGAGAACTAACTGGTGGCCTAGGGAAGAAGGTTCCAGATTGAGGCTACGGGATTCCAAGTTTGCAGAAATAAGGACAAATGGCTGGGGTGTGTGGTGTCAAAAGCAAAGAAGAGAATGGCAGGAGATGCCACCAGAGAGGAGGGGCTGCTGGAACACAAGTGGCTTGTGGATGAGCTGGCAAGGAGTTTGCATCTTGCTCTGGGAAGATGGGAGCCATAGATTGTTTAACACCAGAGATATGGTCTCACTTGTGTTCCAGGAGGGTTCCTTGGTCACTCTGTGGAGAAAGGGTTCTAAGGAAGCAACGACAGAAGCCAACAGGTGAGCTCGGAGGCTGCAGCTGTGGTCAAGAGGGGACCCTAGCAGGGCAGGTGAGAGCAGGTGTTCTCAGGAAGATGCAAGCCTTTCTCCCGTGGGTCCCACAGCAGCTCTGCGAGGGTCACAGATGGGGGCCTGAGGTTTATAAAGGACACGACTGGACAGGAGGGACCAGATCCGAGGGCCTGCACAAGGGAGTGGAAGAACGTCATGCTTTAGTACATGTTCAACATATTTTGTTGATATTATTGGATGTGCAAGATTTTAGTTTTGACTCAAAACTGGTATTTTTTTTTTCTGAGAGAGAGAGAGAGAGAGAGAGAGAGGCAGCGTGAGCAGGGGAGGGTCAGAGAGAGAGGGAGACACAGAATATGAAGCAGCTCCAGGCTCTGAGCTGTCAGCACAGAGCCCGGCACAGGGCTCGAACCCATGAACCGTGAGATCATGAGCTGAACCAAAGTCGGACGCTCAACCGACTGAGCCCACCAGGCGCCCCAGACTCCAAAACTGATGTTAATCCTCAATGGGACTTTGTTTGCAGTTTCCCCAAAGCTTCTGACATGTGGTCACACTTGACCTTCCTACAACCCCCCAGGGCAACCAATGCAAGTTCTACGTGTCTCTGCTCTACGGACAAGGAAACTGAGGCCCAGGAGCCTCCTTCTCTTTAAAACCCCACTCAAGTTCACCCACTCGGCCCGTGTGGAAACGGCCCTCTGGCCTGAGAGTGTGTGCTGAACTTTAGTTTGCTCAAACACACAAGTGACAATGAGTAAAGCCAACTGACAGCCCTTGCATGGCCTCCGTGGGTGGAACCAGCTTAGTACACAGGTGCTTGGTGATGTTTTTGAGTGAAAGGATGACCAGGGTCCTGCCCCTGGGTATGACACTTCCTTTGTACCCGCTGGGAGCTCTGAACCTTCTTCCTTACAGGACATCTGTCTACGGGCCTGCTGTGTCCCCCACACCACGCCTGTCGCCGGCTCCTGAAGGCAGGGACAGGGATCTCCTTCATTGTCCGCACCGTGTAACTTTGTGCCTGGCAACAGGGCGTGTCGGTGAATGAGTGTTGGGTGAGTTAAGGGAGCGTCACGCGCGGGAGTTGGAGGGGACAGGGGATCTGGAAAGTCCCCGAGGGCCAGGTCAGGGCGGAGCCCCGTTGGCCCTTGGAGAAGGAGGAGCGGGCTGAGGGGCGGCCGGGCCCGCGGTCAGCACCAGGGACAGCTCCCAGAGCGCCTGCGGGTCCCTGTCCCTGTCCTGTCCTGCCTTCCAGGAACATGACCCCAAGCTCAGACTGGGGGGGGGGGGTCCCGGTTCTCCCTCCGTCTGCTGGGGCCCAGGATGTGTCAGATGGCGTCACATCGTTTCCGCAGAGGGTGTGGGCTCCACGGCCGGTTCTGACCCCTCGGGCTGATGGGCAGGTGAAGGAAATGGGAGACGGCTAACCCTCTAGGACAGACACGCAGAGAGGGGACAGGAGGGCATTTTACTGCCATGATGGCTGCGCACGGGGTCCAGGGGCACCAGCCCCAGCCCCTGCCAGGGGCGATATTTTTGAGTGAACAGTGGTTCACTCGTTAACAAGACGAGCAGGACACTGGTCTGGGGGCCGGCGGCTTGACCCCAGACCGACCTTACGAAGTCTGCATCGCAAAGCCTTCTCTCTCCCTCTGATCGACCACTGCACAGGCAGACGGAGGCCTGAGCCCGGTGTGGACCAGAGGCCGGGACCCTTGACTGAGACGGTCTCCAGGGGAAATAAGCTTTCTGTCTTGGGGAGTGAAGAGGGGGCTCCAGACAGGCCTGAGCAAGGAGGGGGCTGGGACCCAGGTCTGCCTCTCGCCAGCTTGGGGACCTCAGGCGCAGCCCCGCTTCGGATCAGAAAGCGCAATCACCTCTGCTTGGCCACCTGCTGGGGACGGGGCTGGCAGAGACCCGAGCGCCCCACCCCCTCTCGCCCTCCACGCTGGCCATGTCCATGTCCGAGTGCTGGTGCCAGGAGACGAGGGGCTGGGGCTGGGGTGTGTTCCCTTCGCCATCTGCTGACTGTCACACTGCACCCTCTTCCCAGAAAACCTTCTAAATTTAGGGCAACATCTTCACTTCTGATGAGAAAGGCTGTGCGGATAACCAGAATGGCCCAGAGCAGGGCAGCAGCGGCCTGGCGGGGGTGGGGGGTGCGCGGGGCAAGGAACTGCTAACTCCTTGCCGTTCCCACGATCAATCGCTGACAGGTTGTTCCTGGAATGTGTTCTTTTAAGCAAGGTCAAGGCCTCTTTCTTCTGAGAGCATCCGCTGCAGGAGGGATGGGTGGCCTCTGCCCTTCCCGCACAGGGAACACCCCCTTCCATCTGGGGGTTTGGCGGGAAGGCCTTGGACCTGGGATTCAGGGGACCCCTGGTGGCCCTTCTGGCCACTGGGGTGTGGCCTGGATTAGGATGTCCTTTCCTGCTTTGACCTCCTGGATCCCAAGCTTCTCATCCCTGAGGGGAGGGGGTCAGTCCAGAAACGTGTGTAAAGGACACCAGTCATCCAGGGTAGGCAGCCTGTGGCTGGTGATTTATGACAAAGCCTGAGAGTAGGTGCTGTTCTGTGCAGAGGAGGCTCAGGGGGTCAGCCAATGTGCCCGGGTCACAGGGGACAGAGGAGGGCAGGGGTCGAACCCAGGCCCGTTTGCCCCCCAAAGTCTGCTTTCCCCCTGCCCTCTTTATAGGCTCCTGCCAGGTAACAGGCCCCATCAGAGTGTCGGGGACCCTGTGGAGAGTGAGAAGCAGCCCTGTCTCTGGGGCTCAGGGAACGAGGGAGAGACGGACTCTGACCTGTGTTAACAAGACCAATACCTGGGAAAGGAGAGGGCGGGGCAAATAGGGGCCTCCAGAGCCAGGTCCGCCCGGAACATCGGAATGTGGCTTTCTTTGGAAACAGGGGTATTTGCAGAATTCATTAAGGTAAGGATTGTGACACGGGGTCACCTGGATCAGGGAGGGCCCTGAATCCAATGGCAGGTGTCCCCACAGGAAGAGGAGAGGACACAGACACACGGGGGAGAGGCCACGTGACGACAGAGGTGGAGGTTGGGCCAGAAGCGCCCTGGGAGCCGTTGGCTGGGACAGGAGGGAGGGAGCCGGCGGGCTGGAAGTGAGCGGCTGGCTGAGGCCCCGGGTCCCCGTAACTCACAGGCGGAGGTGTCACGCAGCCCTCAGGCTGGAGTTCTCAAACTGGAGGGACTCGGGAATCACCCAGAGCCCCGTGAAGCAGACTGCTGCCCGCGCGGCGGTGCCCGGCTCCTGGGGAAACCCTCCCCACGTTGCCCCCGTGCGTGGGGGGCTCCCCCGCCCCAGTAGCCGAGCTGCCCCTGCCCGCGGGCTCCTGCCCCAGGGCTCTGCTCCTCCTCAGCAGCCAGGCAGCCAGCGGCACCAGGAGAGGTGAGGGGCCCGTCTGCTCCTGCCAGTCCCCGACACTGCCCCTGACATCCTCGGTGTCACAGCTCAGGGGCTGCTCCGTGTTCACGCGACGTGGCCTCCGTGGCACTGACGCACTCAGGTGATCTCTCCTTGAGGTCCAGGGCTCCCTTCTCCCGCCCCTTCCCTCCCCTTGCCGGCCCCGCCTCCTCTCCACTCCCTTCCAGCTCCGGAGGGCCCCGGGCCCATCCAGCGCTTCTATTCTCTGGCCACGAGCATCCCAGGGGGTGTCATCCTTCTCAGCCACAGACCCTCAAGTCCACACCTCCAGCCTCGCCCTGAACTCCGGACCCAGCAGGCCAGGTGCCTACTTGGCCCCCAACCTGGGTCACCCTGTGCGTCCGGACCTGAGCTCCTGCTTCCCCAGTCCTTCCGCATCTGCGGTCGGAGGGCGCGTGTCTGCACTGCCTTCCCATCCCACGTCCGGGCCTTCGCACCGCCTGCCCTCTCCACTCAGAACACTCTTCTCCAGATACCTGCTCCCCTCGTTCAACAAGGCTGTGCTCAAACATCCCTTCTCAGAGAGGCCCGCCCTGGCCGTCACGTTTAAAATCACAAGCCCCATCTCCACTGCCCTGGGCTTCCTTACTCTGTTGTTAACCCGCTGCCCATGACATGTAAACCCTTCGGTATGAGATTTACGCTGCTCTCCTCACTAACCTGTAAACTTCCCTGAGTGCAGGGATTGCTTTAATCTATGTTGCTTTTCATGGACGCATCCCCAGCACCCACAAGGTACATGTAGACATTGTGAAGGGGAGAAGCAGCTGGCCAAGGTGTCTGAGAGGAAGCGGAAGGTAACGGTGGGAGCCTTGCGAGCCGAAGCCGGACACTTAATCGACTGAGCCACCCGGGCGCCCCGATATAGAAAGTTTTTAAAGAACACAAATGGATTCTAATCATCAATTTTGTGAGATGTTTTGAATATCTATTGAGATGATCAAACACTTTTTTCTTTCATCTATTAATGTGATGAACTCATAATGTTACTAAGGTAGCAATATTGCATTCTTGGAATGAACCCCAATTAATCATGACTTATTACCCTGTAAGTAGCATAGAACTTGGTTTGCTAGTACTTTTTGTTGGATTTTTACACCTCTGCGCATGAGTAAGGTTTCCCTAATTGATCTAATTTTTATGTCAAAAATAAGCTGGAAAAGATACTTAACATCATGTGTCATTAGGAAATTGCAAAGTAAAGCAGCAACGAGATGCCAGTACAAACGTATTAGAATGGCCGAAATCCAAAACACTAACAACACCAAACGCTGGTGAGGATGTGGAGAAGGGGGAGTCCTTGCTCACTGCTGATAGGAATGCAAAATGGTACAGTCGCTGAGGGGGACAGTTTGATGGCGTCTTACAAAGCTAAGCATGCTCTTACCGTACGATCTAGCAACGTACCATATGATATTTACCCAAATGAGGGGGAAATTTACATCCATCCCAAACCCTATTTGTCAATGTTTATTCATAATCCTCAAAACTTGGAAATAACTAAGATGTCTTTCAGTAGGTGGATGAATGCGTAAGCTGTGGTCCAGCCATGCAGTGAAATATTACTTTGCGTTAAAAAGAAACAAACCACCAAGGCGTGAAAAGACACGGAGGAAGCTTAAATGCACACCACTAAGTAAAAGAAGCACATACGAAAAGGCTACACACTATGGCACTGTGGAAAGTGCAATATGGGGACGGTAAAGGGATCAATGTTTCCAGGGCTTGGAGGGGGGCGGGCTGGAGGAAGGGGATGAACAGGTGGAGCACAGAGGACTTTTAGAGCATTGGGAACTCTGTGTGGGGATCACCCATCGTTGGACATTCATCAGAACCCCTAGAATGCACAACACCAAGAGGGAACCCGTGTTAACCATGGACTTGAGGCGATGGTGACATGTCAGTGGAGGTTTACCATCCTTAGGAACAATGTCCCACTGCTGGGGGAGGTCGCTCATGGGCGGGGGGGGGTGTCTGCATGTGTTGGGGCCGAGAGTGCATGAAAACTCTCTGTACTTTCCTCTCAGTTTTGCTGTGCATCTAAAACTGCTCTAAAAAATAAAGCCTATTTTTTAAAATGAGCTGGAATATGTTTTGTACTTTCCTCTTCTCTCAGAGAATTTTTTAAAGATTCGCATCATTTTTCCCTTGAGCGTTTGGTTGTACTGACCTGCACTCACCTAGGACTTGTGTTTTGTTTTGCTTGTTTTCTGGAAGATTTTTAAACTCTTCATTCCTTTTCTGTAATGCCTATAAGACCACTTGGGTTTTCTATTTCTTCCGGAGTCAGGTTTGGCATTTTATATGTTTCTAGAAATCTGGCCGGTTCACCTACACTTTCTTATTTGGTGCTATAAAATTTGCTCACGGTATTCTTTGGTTATTTATATTCTTAGATTCATGATTTGTTTGCTTCTGGGGTACTTGGCATCCCTTATCATACTGCTCATGTTTAGATATTTAATTCTAAGCTGTTTTCCCTTCTAAGGATCTAAAAGCACAAATTCTTTTCTAAATGCTGTTTCGGCAGCTCCCCTGCAAGTTGGATATGTAGTATTTGTAGTATTTGTTACTATATGCTTTCCTAAGACTCTTTCTTTTTCATGACAATATCTTGTGTGACTTAAGAGCTAATTACAATGCTTTTTTTTAAAACATGAATCCTTTACAGGTGGTCACTGCTTTACATCTTTTATTTTAATGTTTTCATTTATTTCTGAGAGAGAGGGAGACACAGTGTGAGCAGGGGAGGGGCAGAGAGAGAAGGAGATACAGAATCCGAAGCAGCTCCAGGCTCCGAGCTGTCAGCACAGAGCCCAATGCGGGGCTCGAACCCACGAACCATGAGATCATGACCTGAGCCGGAGTCGGACGCTTAATCGACTGAGCCCCCCAGGTGCCCCTACAATGCATTTTAAAGTCTCCGTGTGTACGACATTGATGTTAACTTAATTGCACTGCAGTCAGAGAATGCAGTCTGTCTGGTATGTGTTGAGGCCGCTTTATTTGTGGCCTAGTTTTTAATTTTTTTAATAGCTGTTCCCCGGGTGTTTGAAGAGAGTGAATTCTCCAGTGGTGGGGTGCAGTTTTCTCTATATGTTCATTAGATTAAGCTTATCAATTGTGTTGTTAAAAACACGTGATGTATCGTGATGATGCATTTTGTCTCCTTTCCTTGTCCATCACAACAAGACGGTCTTAGGTGTCCCCGTACGATGGGGTTTGTTTTTCTTCACATTCCTGCTTGCGTCTGACAAGATTTGCTCTTCACATGTGACCTTGGCACTAGGAGTCAGCAGGTTTAGATGTACAATCCAATGAACGTTTTATCTAAATTCAGTGATTCTCTGTACCTGTGGTGGTGGGTTTTTAAAAAATTTTTAATGTTTATTTATTTTTGAGAGGGAGACAGAGTGTGAGCAGGGGAGGGGCAGAGAGAGGGAAACACAGAATCGAAAGCAGGCTCCAGGCTCCAAGCTGTCAGCACAGAGCCCGACGCGGGGCTCGAACCCATGTACTGTGGGATCATGATCTGAGCCGAAGTCAGATGCTTAACCGGCTGAGCCCCCCCGGGGGCCCCCATGGTGGTGGTTTTATTGTTAAGCCTATTGGGCTGATGTGGTAGCGGAGTGGTGAATAGTTTCTGAAAGCCCGTCGCGGACTGTCTGTGGCGGACGGCAAGGACTTTCTCTTCCCACCGCATTCTCCTCTTGGATGAGCCTTTGAACCTCACCGAGTTCTTCCGTGTCCGCTCCCCTCCCCCTCCCCTCGGGGGCTCTGGCTGCTGCTAGAGCCTCACGCTTTCCTCTCCGCCCAGCACCTCTTCCCCCCACTTTCTCCGGGTGCTGCGCTCCAGCCGGTTTCCTCGCTCTGCCCATCGATTGTTTCTGCAGTTTCGGTTCTCATGTTTCCCACTTTCAGAATTTTGTTTGGGTTCTTGCAAAGCGTTGCCCACTTCTCCTCCTTGGTCACACTTTCAGCACCGACTCTCAGGTCTTTATAGAAAACAGATTTAGCCTCAGCCTGAAGCGCTGCTATTACGGTGTCTGCGGACCTAATTCTGCGGATTTTAAATGCGGCGGCTTGCCCTCAGGTGTTACGTTTTCACCGTCACTTTATATTAAGCGTAACTTACAGTGTAGAAAAGTTCCAAGGCCTGGGTTTAAGCGTGTCCTCGGTGCGGACGTGTGGGCCCCTCTGCCCCCTCGCGGGTGCTCCCGTGTGGCAGGAGTTTCCTGTCTCACGCAGAGCTCGTGGGCCCTCCACGAGGTGACGCCTGTCCCCTCGTCCCACGTCACAGGTGCGGCTCACGTAGGGGTGTCTGGCCCACCTGTGACCCTGCGTGGACCCCGCGTTTGCCGCTTGTCGCCAGCTCCAGGGGCCCTTCCCAGCTCGCCGCTGGGGCGCCCGAGGGGGCAGCGGCGCCCCCGGGTGAAGCCCGCCTTTGGTGCCGTCCGCTGTCCTGTTCTCACTGTTCTCATCACTGCGGGCCGTCGAGGTTTTCTTCCTTTTCTACCAGCTCCGAGGAGCATCTATGAAACACATAGAAAATGTCTGCAAAACATGTTTATTTCACCCAGTATCTTAAGCTCTTCTGCACCAGGACGTGACACAGCCAGAAGGGGGTCCTTCCATTTCAAAGAAAACTTCACCGACGCAGTGGGCAGGAGGCACTCACCGGGCACATCCTGCACCCTGGGCACCAGGCGGGTGCCGAGCCTGGTGCAGTGAGGGGCCAGGCGGGGCCAGGCAAGTCCTCACGGGAGGCCGCGTGCGGCCTTCACCTTCACACGAGGCCGCGGCAGCCGTGACAGGCGCATCGTGGTCAAGCCTCCTTCAAGGAGACTCGGCCGGCTGCCTGCGGAAGGAGGCCCTCCGCTGAGCTGTACGAGAACTGCCGACCTTGGCCTTCGCTCCCTGCTGCCCTGGGGGCACCCCGGGGGGCTCAGTTGGCTAAGCGTCCAGCTTTGGCTCAGATCATGATCTCTCGGTTCGTGGGTTCCAGCCCCAAACCTGGAGCCTGCTTCAGATTCTGTGTCTCCCTCTCTCTGACCCTCCCCTGCTTACACGCTGTCTCTGCCTCTCAAAAATGAATAAATGTTAAAAAAAAATTTTTAATTAAAAAAANACCTGAGTAGTTTCCAATCTGGTTCTGGTTCGCCCTCTGAGAACTGCAGGTGATTTACGGAGCCTCGTTAAGTGCGGCAATAATTGGATGGGCCTGAAGTCATTACCAACAATTAAGAAGCCATCATTGATTCCACTAAACAGCAAGTGGGCAGTTACAGGGCACTTGAGATGGGTCATGGGGGGGTCATCTCGCTCTGACTCTGGGGACAGTTGGGCCTCTATGGACCTCGCGGCAGCACTGGGCTTGGTGTGGGCGTGGCAGCAGGCCGGCGGGAGGCGGCGCCCGGGCCGGGAGGGGCCGGCAGGATGCAGGCAGGTGCAGACCCAGCTGCGCCCCCAGCCAGGCCAGGAGCCCCTGCTTCATCTCCTCCACCCAAAGGTGANCTGCTCTGGGCGAGGTCTCCCTGCAGGAAAGCAGTGCTCTGGCCTAGGACCTGACAGAAGGACGGATGGGGGTGCGGCCCGTGGGGGGGGGGCCGGGNCAGCTGCGCCCCCAGCCAGGCCAGGAGCCCCTGCTTCATCTCCTCCACCCAAAGGTGAGAGTCCCCACCTCCAGCGTGGCCGGGGAGATCCTGGGGGTGACGCTCGCGCCTGGAAGATGGCCGTGGCCGTGGCCACAGTTACGCAGAGAACGTCTGGGGACCAGGGCTCGCTCGTAAGGCACGGCGGTCCCAGCCCCGCAGCCGACCTCAAGTCCTGGCACATCACCTCTAGTAGGATGGTTAGCGCACACACGGCCTGCAGCCCGGGCCGGGCGGAAGCGAGCCAGGAGGCTAAGGGCTCCCTCCGCTGGGACTGCAGCCCGCTCAGCCGCCCGCCAGGGAGATAAAGCCCCGTGTCCTGCGCCGCCGCCCGGGGCCCGGCTCCAGGCTTAGTTAAACTGTTTTGATCTTCCATAAATCCTCCTAAGCTACTTTAAGGCTCATCAGGCCCTTCAATTGCCATTTAAGTGTTTTTTTCTGCACTAACTGCTTCTTGTTAAATAGTTTGACATTTATGCGTCTAGACTTGGGCTGTTTGGATATTGATTTGGTCCAGAACGATAATGGAGGAGGGAGGCGCGTTTGGTTTGCAGTCCCTGCAGCGGCCGTATATCTCTGGGAAGCAGATTACCTCTTTCTCTCCCCAAGCCGGACCCCAACGTGAACTGCACCCCCCAAGGGCCCCCCTTAGGACGGGGGAGCGGGGAGACGGAGTGCGACTCTGGAGCACCGCTTCCGGGTGGTTGCCAAGCTTGCCCTCTGGAGGCCACAGGTGCCGGAGTCCCCGGTGGGATGCTGGGGGGCCTTCAAGGGAGGGTGAGACCAGTTCACCTTGTTCGCAGCCTCCTGGGCTTGCCAGGCCCTTTCCTGCTGCTGCACCTCCGTCCACATCATACCCTCGGACTAGAGAGCCTGTCTTTCTTCCATCTTGTAAACTCCTACTCATCCCTCAAGACCCCAAGCAGATGCTCCCTTCCCAGCAGGTGTTCTCGGGCTTCCCAGCGCTGCATGTGGGGACCCGCGGGCGTGACACCCCGCGGCCTCAGATTTGTCCGTACAGGTGGGCCGGACCCTGCTTGTCAGCGTGGGTGAGCAGGGCCACCAGGAACTGGGAGGTGCGGCCGGACCCGAGAGGAGAGTCTCCAGCTCCTGGCCCGGCCTCTCGCCGACCGCGTTCTCTGTACACCCCACTCGGCGGCTCCCGCTCCCACTGCGGGAGCTTGTGGCCAGAGAGTGAGTCTCCGATCAATACCCAGGAAACTCGCGGAGCCACCGGCCGGAGGGGCCTGCGTGAGTCATGGCTCCAGGAGGGCGGGGAAAGCCCCAGCGCCTGGGCGGTCTGGCCCCTTCCCCACCAAGCTCTCCTGCCTGTTGTGCAGTGCAGGCATTGGTAAGCGATCTACCGTGTTCCATCGCAGGCCTAAAAATGTATGTAAGGTGCTGAAAATGTTTTTAACAAGCATTTCATCATAAGAATGCGCCTCCGCTTTATTTGTCCATTCCGTATAATTGGCGCACAGGCTGCCCCCAGTCTTTTGCCAGGACCAGCGAGGCCACAGCAAGCCCCTACGTGTGCCTCTGGTCATGTGTCCCAGCCTCTCAGGGTGACACCCCCAGAAGGGAGGCGGGAACTCGCTCTTTCTCAGGTCCTGGGGGAGCCAATCTAACTGCCTCCTGAATGCCTCTGTCTGTTTGCACGTCATTTCCTCTTCGCTGTGTATCTTTGGCCTATTTTCTCCTGGTTGTTGCCTTTCTCTCCACCAAATTACGGCAATAATTTATGTATCCTGGATACCAGTGCTCCATCCGATGGATGCGCAGCAGATGTCTTCTTCTGTCTGCTGCCTGGTGCTTATCTTCGTTCCTTGTCTTTGTCCGGCAGATAATTTAAATCTTGATATAATCAAATCCACCCCTCCTGCCTTTACCAACTGGGTCCGGCTCGGGGTCTCCCCACCCTGGGGTCCCAAGGCCTGTGCAGCTGCTTCTAATACCTGTGTTCCCCACCCGAAGAGCTTTGCTCCAACCAGAAATTTTGTGTAAGGCATGACTCTCTCTTTTGCTGAAACCACTTTACCTTTCTAAGAGAAATCTTGCTGGATTTCATGTGCTAATTCGTCACTCGAGGTTTTGTGTAGGTGTGTAAAAAAATTGTAGTTTTTGTACTTGTTTTGTACAAAACAGGTTTTGTCTGTTTTTGTACAGGCTCTTGGTGGGTTTGACATCAGGGAGTATCAGCCTACGAATGAGGCTGCAGGCTTTATTTTCTCCTCTCAAAGTCTGAACCAGGGAGAGAGACTCTCTGCTACTTGAAGATGTGTTAAAGCTCACTTCTAAATGGCCGGAGCCCCTCAGGTCTTCTCATGGTTGTACATTTTCCATTTCCCCCGAAATAAAATTCGACAACACGTGTTTCTGGACAAAGCTATTCCTACAGATTTTTCAAATATATCCACATAAAGTTGTTTATCACTGTTTCTTAGGATTCTGCGACACTATTGTGTGTGTGGTTAAATCTTCTCCTTTCCACATCTTCTTTTTCTCTCAAGCGTCTTGGTGAAGATTGGTTCAATAGTTCAAAGAATCGTATTTCAGATTTGGTTGCTATTTACATGACTTTTGATTTTTAACTGTTGTAAGTTCTTGCTATTGAAAGAGCAGTGTTGTGGCCAGTGACCTGAGCTCTGGACTGAAAGTGGCTCTAACCACCACTGCTGCTGTGTGAGCTCGGTCAGGTTACATCATCTCTCTGTGCCTCTGTAAAGTGAGGATAGTGGCTCCCACCTCATGGGTTGCCATGACAAAAAATTAATGAAGTAATATGTGTAAAAAGTTGGAAGTACTCTTTCGACATTTAAAAACCTTAGCAAATTAAACTGGAGGGTTTCCTTAACCAAACTGATTATCTACCAAACCTACGCAAACAGCACACTTAGGGCTGAGCTGTTATAAATGTCCTCTGTAATATCAGAGACAAGGCAAGAGTGTGTACCCCAAGTCAACACGATTAGGAGGTCCCAGCCGGCACAGGAAGGCAAGACAAAATGTAGAAGATACAATTCAGTGTGTGCGTGGGGTGGGGGTGGGAATCCAAGTTCTATTTTCATATGACATGATAGTTCTCTATGGAAAACCGCAAATAATCTGTAGCTAAATTATTAGAATTCATCAGAGATCAGCAAGATTTCTGAATACTAGATTAATATATATTTTTAAATGCATTACTCTAAGGCAGGAGCAAACAGAAAATCTAATTTTTGTAATCACAGCAGCAAATACAGAGCACTTAGCAATAAACCTTAAAAAGGATAGGAAAGACCCCTGTGAAGAAAGTCATCAGACATTATTGACAGGGCTTGGGAACCTAAATAAACAGGGAGGTGTACCATATTCATGGAGACAAAGACTCTGAGTCTCAAGATGTCAGTTCTCCCTAACTGATCGACAGATTGAGTGTAATTCCAACCACATTTCTGTGTGTGTCTGTGTGACTATGTGACTTAATGAACTGATTCTAAAATGTTTATGGACAAGAAGCATCTGAGAATAGCCAAGCCAGTCTCCTGAAGAATGCCTGGGAGAGGACTTGCCCTGCCGGATGTCAGAAAATGTTACAAAGTTGCAGTAATTCAAACCCTGTTCCCAGCAATTCGACTCCAAGGCCTCCACCCCAGAGAACTGCAAACACAGGCATGTAAAAAAGTTGATGTGAATGTTCATGGCAACAGTCTTCACGTTAGCCGAAACTCGGCCACGAGCCGGCCGGCCCCCAGCAGGCGGTGCGTGAGCCAGACGTGGTGCGTCCACACAGCGCGGTCGTTTGCAGCCGTGAAAGGGAGGCAGGTCTGACACCTGCCACCACTGGGCTGAGCGCGGCAGACAGGAAGCTGGGGGCGGGGGGTGGAGCGGCCACCAAGGCCGCCTGCTGTGTGCCTGCGCGGACGCCGCTGTCTGGAGTGGGCCGCCGCACGGAGGCGGAAAGCGGACTCGGGCTGCCGGGGGCTGGGGGGTGGGGGGCGGGAGAATGGGGAGTGACTGCTAATGGGTTTGGGGTTTCTTTTGGGGGATGTTGAAGATGTTCTAGAATTGATCGTGGTGACGGTCAGATTACTCTGCACACACACTAAAAGCCACTGAATCGCACACTTTAGATGGGTGAATTTTATGGCATGTGAATTATATCTGCATTTCTTGGAAAAAGGCCCTGTAGGTGCAGAATTAGGCAAGCGGGCCAGAGCGGGCTCCCGAGGGCAGGTCCGCGGCGGGCCGGCTCGCCAGG
>NW_027551568.1:2859914-2867211 GCF_008692635.1 Crocuta crocuta
GGGTGAATGAATGGATGGGCAAAGCCAGAGCTGTCTAGGGTCTGCTGGGCGTCCAGCTGGTGGGTAAGCAGAGAAGCTGGGGTTTGAGTTCTGCTCACTCTGGTCTCTCCAGCCGCCCCTCCAGACCCACGGGGCAGGGAGGTGAGCAGAAGCTGGAGGGGGCAGGGAGGGGTGAGGGAGGCGGGTCTGGGAAGCCGGTGTGCAGGAAGGGGGGGCAGGAGAGGCGTGGCCGCACGTGCCGCCCTGGCAATGCCGGGACAGGAGGGCGAGGGGCCCCGGAGGAGGGCTGGCGTCAGTGCCCGCGGCCACGCGGGTGACCCCTGGAACCGGCTGGGGCAGCGGCAGCGGCGGGACCCCTACTGGCTGTGCTGTGAGCGAGCGCGGGACCGGGGCTCCCGGAGCCTCCCCTCCACACCCCCAAACCGCCCCCCAGACAACGAGGCCGCCAGCACACGGCGTCGAAGCTGGGGCATCGGGAGCGGTAAACCCGACGCCCGCTGTCCGCTACGGGGCTCAGATGCAGTGACGTGAGAGCCGTGAGGCCCTTTTTATTGGAAACGGTTGTAATGAAGCCATTCTTCCCTCACGGCTCCCTGCCGGGGACCCTCCGCCCGGGGCTCCGGCCTCAGAAAACCACGAGCTAAAGATCCGTGGTGGGACCCGGCTTCCCCACAGCGGCGGCAGGGAGCACCTCTCAGGAAGGCCAGGGGACGTGGTCGGCGGTGGCTCGATGATCTAGGAGCCGGCGCGTTTCTTTTGACGCAGCGACAGCCTTCGCCTCGCGGCCTGCAAACCAGTTATTTTGGGCAGGTCTCGGGAAAGCTCGGGAGGCCCCGCGGCGCGGCGGGCTGTGAGGTCCCTGGGGAGGGGGGGGGGGGGGGACGCAGGTGCTGCCTCTCGCCCTACTCAAGGGACCGTGGGTGGGTCTCGTGATACCTGTGCCTCGGTTTCCCTATCTTGGGCTCATGCAGCCCCAGCGGGTGCCCAGGCCTCCCTCCAGCTGGCCGGGCCAGCTCTGTGGGCGGGTGTGGCCCCGGCCGGTTTGCTGAGACCCTGTGTGGTCTGGGGCGGGGGGTGTGTGGGGCCGTGGATGGATTTGACTCTGGAACGTCTCCGCGAGGGAGCTGGTCAATGGTGCTTGTGCAGCACCCTGCCCCCGCCCCCACGCGCCTGTGGGTGCTCCCCGGTGGAGGAGGTCCTGTCAGACTGGGTGTTCTGAGCCCCCTTTTACAGAAGGGACCTGTCACATTAGAATCCCAGGGCCTCTGGGACCCTCTGCTCCCGTCTCCTCACACGGAGAGAGGAACCTGGTGTGGCTCTGCCTCGCCCCTGGGCCCTGCCGTCCACACCCCCCAAGCTGCCCCCACCCAGGCTCCTGCCCTGCCCCCAGCACCCGCTGAGCCCCCCGGGGCTGAATCGCCACGGCCACGCGAGTGTGGTCTGATCACTGGATCACCAGCAAAGCTCCCCAGTCCCCGTGAAGCCCTCCTCCGTCCACGCTCCTTACCAGGAGCAGCCCCCTCGAGGGTCGGCTTGGAGACCCCTTCCTCTGATCGCTCGCTTCAGTAAGTTCACTCCGCACCGACTACGCAGCGGGCCCGGCCCCGGGGTGGTGGGAAGACAGATCACAGGTCCTCCGCCGTCCCCTGCTGTGCCTGAGCGTGTGTGCAGAGGGTGCTGCACGCCATGGTGCCACGGAACCTGCTGTATGCAGGGCGTGCGTGACCGGGAGGCGGTGCTGTGTGGGTGGGACCTTGACGGGAGTGTAGGAGTTCGTTAGAAGAAGAGTATCCTAAGAACAAGAAAGCATGTGAGGAATGGCAGGAAAATGCCCCGCGTCCCAGATGGGGTCCCTGAGGCCGCCGTAGCAAACCACAGCAAACCTAAGTGTGTTAGAACAACACGGATTTAAGATCTCAAAGTTCGGGAGGTTAGAAGCCTGAAATGGGTCTCGAGGGGCTAACAAAGTGTCCATGGGGCGCCTGGGTGGCTTAGTCGGTTAAGCGTCCGACTTTCGCTCAGGTCATGATCTCGCGGTTCGTGGGTTCGAGCCCCGCGTCGGGCTCTGTGCTGACTGCCGGCTCGGAGCCTGGAGACTGCTTCAGTCTGTGACTCCCTCTCTCTCTGACCGTCCACTGCTCACGCTGTCTCTCTCTCGCTCTCCTAGAAATAAATAAAAATATTTTAAAAAATAAATAAAGTGTCCACAAGGCCGTCTCCTCCTGGAGGCCCCCTGAGAAGCCACCGCCGTCTCCAGCTTCCCAAGGCTGCGGGCGTTCCCGGCGTCCCCAGGCTCGCTGGCGCATCCCCACCCCCCCCAGCTTGTCTACCTCGGTGTCAACTCTCCCTGAGCCTCCCTCTTAGAAGGACCCTGTGATTCCAGTCAGGGTTCACCTTACACAGGACACTCTCCCGATCTCAGGGGCCTCACCCACATCTGCAAAGCCCCCTTTTCCACATAAGGTGACGCAGGCTCCGGGCACCAGGACCCGCGCACCCTCGGAGGCCGCAGCTGGCCCCCCACACTGGTCCGGGGGGGCCGCTCGTGCTTGGCGAGCCCCTGGGGGAAGAAGGGAGGGCACTGGTGCTGGTGGCCTTGGCTTGGGGAGGAGCACGTGCTGGCCGAGTCCTCCAGGCTGGGACGGCCCCCCGCCCCCCCAGTGAGCACCCTGCCAGGGGGTTTGGAGGTGAAGGAGGCCCATCCGGTTTCCTGGCTGACCGGGGACCTTTATATGTGTCTGTCTGTCCACACCACAGAGGGAGCAGCAGTGAGGGGCGCCCCAAGGCCCCGGGGTCCCCGCCTTCTGATGAACGCTGTGTAGACAAGCCCAGTGTTCCCGTCTGCACGGGGTGTCCTCATGCGCCGCCCTGGGGTCTGCTCTCCTGGGGCGTCAGGATGACTTCCCCCTACTGGGGAGGGGGAGGGGGAGGGAGAGGAGGGGGAGGCAAGGGAGGGGGAGGAGAGAGNACACTCTGGGGCCGAGAGCACGCAGAGGCCCTGGGGGAGAGGCCAGACCCCTGCGCGCTGGGGAGGAGCTGCTTCTCTCGCCTGAGGATGGCCATTCGGAAAGCTCGGGGCGCCCCGCGCTCTGTCCCCTCCTGCCGCGTGCCGAGGGGAGAGGGGACTCTGGCCCTCCAGCTCGGTCCCGTCCTGCGTGTCCCTCGGGATGGTCTCCAGTCACCGCGGCGTCCCCCCTGGAGCTCCGGAGGCAGGGCCCCAGCCCGAGGGGCCGCCCAGGGACCCGACCCCGGCCTCGACCTCTGTTTTCCAGCAGCAAGGACAAGCGCACAGGTGGTGGCCGCGAGCGCGTTCCCAGGTCACAACCCCTCCGGTGGGGGGGGGGGTGTCAATGCTCCAGAAGTTTGGGGGCCACTGAAATCACTGAGACGGCGGGGTGACATTTCCGGCACGGAAGCCTGCAGATGCCACGGGTGAGAGTGTGTATGTTTTCCCGCCTGGTTCCTGGCCAGCGGGACGGGGGCGCAGGCACGCGGTCAGGCGGACGGGCCGCCGCGCCCACCGCCGGGCGCCCATGTTCAGAACCACCGGTCCTTACACGAGCCTCTCGGACAGGTGCGGGGGCCACTTTGCAGGCCAGGACACCGAGGGGCGCAGAGGCTGAGCGGCCGTGCAGCTGGAGCATTAGCGGGACCAGCGCTGAGCCAGGCGGTCAGCTTGGGGGCGGGGCAGGGGTGCTGCTCTCTCTCGCACCCGCCTCTGGCCCTCTGCTCCTCAAGGGGCCTTGAGATGCTTGAGGGGAGGAGACACGGCTTCTCTCCCACGTCCTGACGGAGGGTCGCCCAGGCAGGGGCTCAGCTAACCCGGCCGGAGCCCCGAGCCTCTGCCCCTTCAGGATGAGGACATGGAGTCTCAGACAGCGTGGGCGTGAGAGGGAGCGGGGGCTTGATCCGGAAGCTCTCAGCGAAGACAGACTCCCGTGATGATTCCGGAAGGCCTGGTCTCTGCCCCTGCCCACTGCTTGCATCTGGCCTCTTTCCCTGACTCCCAGCCCAGACCTTGTCTCTTTCTCCGAAATGTGACCTGCAGAGAGTGAGCTGGCCTTCCTGACCTCGGTTTCCCCATCTGGAAGGTGGGAGCGATATTGTCCACCGCAGTCTCCGGTGACGAGTGCGTGGCTCCCGGGAAAGGCTGCCCTGCTCTGCGGGGCCGAGAGCCGGGCGCCCAGCTGCTTCGGCAGCGTCCCTTTGCACGGGCCTCCTCCCCAGGCCGGCGTGCATCCCCCTGGTGCCCTGGACAGAATTAGGTGCCCCTTCCTGCCTCCACGTTCTCGGGGAGGCTGGGTTTTATTTCAGACGTCGTTCCCGGAGAGCTGCCCTTTCGGGTTTGAAGCCGGTGGGTCTGGGCACTCGGAGGACGTCCACTTCCTACTCTGGCGGCCGCGGTGCGGGCGGGAGGCAGAGAGCCGTGTGGTCAGTGGGCAGGAGGTGGCCGGTGGGCAGATGGCTTTGAGGTGTGTCTGGAGCACAAGGCGAGGGGCGGGGGGGAGGGGGCAGCACCAGGCCTGACCCCCGACTCCCCAGCCGTGTCCTTCCCCGGGGCCGGACCGAATGCCTCTCTGAGACCCATGACACCGGGCCTGGGGACGTCCCTGGGTCCCAGCACCCCCTGGTGCCCGGCTCCTGCTCCTCGCAGGGCCCCCTTTCCTCTCCCCTCCCCCCGGCGAAGCCCAGCCAGGATGGACAGCTGGTGAGCATCCAGGCCAGTGTTCAAACCCTCTCCAGGTCCCAGTGCTCTCTTGCACCCCGTTGTTGGGGGCGGTGACCGGCCGAATGCCCAGCCCCAGGGGCTCCCTCGGTGGTGTGCGAGGAGGGGTTCCGTGGTCAAATGGGCAGGGATCACTGAGTTAGAGGAAGCTGGTTTCCTTGCTGCAGGACTTCTCAGAGCCTTTAACAAGATAATGTGCACCGAGAATCTCTGAGATCATCCCCCAAACTTCTTGAACCAAGGGACCCCTTTGTCCCATGGGGTCCCTCAGAGGCCTGCCCTCCATAACACCTGCTTTGGGAACGAAGGGAGGAAGCCCAGCCCCACAGACCAAGCCAGGCAGGTTCATTTTCTTCTGGAAGGTGCTGCCCCTTCCTCCCAGCCCGGGCTCCCACAGATACATTTCACACCTGGGGCACGCCTCCCAGTGCCCTTCCCCCCTCGTCCCTGGGGAGCTCCAAGGGTGCCTTCAATCACCATGCCATGCCTCCTCCTCTGGGAAGCCCTCCTTGAATACTTCCAACCCCGGCCCAGGCCCAAGGGCTCACTCCCTCTTTTGTCCATCGACTGTATCTCATACTGACATCTGTCACCGCGCCCTCCCCTCGTCATGCCTGGTAACCACGCTGTCCCCCATCTTAGTGGTCGTCATGTCCTCAGCCTCCAGCCCGACACCCAGAACCACAGTGAGGGCTCCAGGAGAGGACGGATGGACAGACGGATGCTCAGAGGCGGGCGGAAGTCACACCCGCGGAAGACGCGCTCGGCCGTTTTGCCGGCACCGCACCCGCGGTGCGTTTCCCCGTGAAAACACTGAAATGAATTTATCATCGAAAACGCTTCCTTTGCCTTGCCGGCCGCTACATTAAATCAGTGCACATCTCGCCGGTGACCGTTAATGGTGACCATTAGCCACCGCAGAGGCCTGAGGCCCTGACCACACGTGGGGAAGGGCTCTCTCAAGGAGAGCGTCGTTAAAACCCCAGGGTGTCACGGAGGGTCAGCGTTCTCCGAAACGCCCTGTGAAGTAGTGAGTTCCCCGTCACGGGCTGGGGGGCCACCCGTGGAGCACGCGGCACCGCCCCGCCCCTCCATCCGCCCGCGGTAGGGCCTCCTTGTCCCCTAGAATCACGGAGGACCTGGGGCCGACGGGTCAGGAAGCAGCGGGACCCCGGGGCCGGGCGAGGGCTGATGCTGATGCGCTCGGGCAGCCGCGAGCAGCGGCGGACAACTTTCTCGGCCTTTCCGGGTAATGAGTCCACTCTGACGGCTCCACCCCCCCAAGTGCAGCCCCAGAGAGGCCCGCCTGGTGCGGGGGGAGGGGGCAGGAGCCAGCCCATGGTCAGCCTGTCTGGCTGCACAGATTTGACCCTGGTCCCCCCTAAACCTTTTCTCACACCTCCAGAGCAGACCTCTGACCCGGGCCGCAGAATCCGGTCAGTGCCTCCAGGCTCTGTTTATCTTACGTATTAATTCTGGCGACGCGGGCTTGGCCTGCACACCGCTCACCTCGGGGGCCGCAGCGGCTCCACGCTCCGGTCAGACTTCTCCGCCATCGCTCACCGGGGACGGCGTCTCCGGCCACGCCAGACCCGCCGCAGCCAGCGGGGCGGTGCCTTCCTTCCTCGTGCCCGGAGCGCCTGTGCCAGCAGCCCGGCTGTGAGAAATTCCGCACGTAAGGGCAGGTGGCCCGCGGGCTCCGGAGCCGTCCACGCCTCCTGCTACGTCTCACTCTTGAGCTGGGCCGGATCGGGGCAGCGTTTGATTCGGGGACCGTCTGAGCACCCTGCACCCCAAATGCCTTTTCCATCTGAGCCTTGTCGGAGGCAGAGATGGGAAATGGTTCTCTGGGGGCCTCTCCCCCGAGAGATGGGGGCTGGGCCTTGCGTAAGAGATGGCGCCCATGTCACCTGGGGGGGTCTCTACCGCTAGGACTCTTGGTAGGAGGAGGGCAGCATCTGACGTGAGCCACACCTGGACCACGAGGTCCTCCACGCCTGCAGACCGTGCTCACGGGCTCGTCACCTTACCCCCTACGCTGGGCACGTAGTAGGTCCTCAACAAATACTGGCCGAGTGTGGTAATCACTCACCTGCTTTCCCTTTCACCAATTCCCAGACGCCCTGTCTTCCCTCTGAACAACGGATGACCTTGCAGACACTGAATCCGACAACCACCCCGTCTCCCTCTTTGTTCTGAAGTCCAGGCTCGAATTCCCAACACACCTCCTGCGAGTGTCCGGAGCCTCCAGGGCGTGTTTTGCGGGCTGGGCTCAGCTCTGGCTTCACGTCGTGTTTCTGTTCGTATTTTCCCTCGGCCCAGATGCCCTCGCTTTGAATTCCATCCGGCTCTCGACGCCAGGCGCGAGTGCCAGTGACCGTGGGCCTGGACCCTCTAAGTTTCCATCTGTGATTTTCGCGTGCCCCATTCCTGGCCTGTCATCCTCAGACAGACAGACAGACGGATGAAGGCTGCCCGACGGCAGGGCCAGATGGGCCTCGCGAGGCTGGTGGGAGGTGAGGGGCTCAGGGCCCGCCCCCCCCCCCCCCCCCCCCCCGCCCCGCCCCGGAG
>NW_027551568.1:2867218-2881382 GCF_008692635.1 Crocuta crocuta
GAGTTTGGGGGGTTTTGGTTTTTCAATTGTTTTTCCATATTTGCTAAATGATGCCCCGTCCTCACCCCCACCGAGCGGTCCCCAGGCCACCTTTTGGGCACCACCTCGGGTCAGTTTCTCAGCTGCAGTCTAGGCAGCGTGACTTCCTGCGCCCTCCCGGGGCCCCCGCAGGGTGACAGGTGTGCGGCCGGGGCCTCGATGCACAAGCGGAGGCCTGAGCGTGCAGCGCCCCGGAGCACGGCCTCGGAGCCAGGTGGTGCCCCCCGAAAGGGCCCACCTGGGCCTGCCCTGCCCCCCACCGCCAGCTCTGCCCCCACAGCCCCGCCCACACCCGGCAAATCCCGTCTGTGTACAAATCAATTTGTCTCCACTGAGGGGAGAGAATTGCAAAGCAAACAAATTACACACGCCCACCGCGCTCCGGGCTCACGGGGCCCAGGCTGAGCTCGGAAGGGATTCTCCCTCCTCCGCCTCCCTCACCAAGTGGCCCCCCACCCCCAGGAGGCACGATGCTCCTGGGCTCCTGGAGGGTGACCCCCAAATTCTTTTTCCCTCACACCAGCTGTGGCCGTAGAAGCGACACAGAAGACCGGCCGGCCAGGGTCTGTGCTAGTGTCCTGTGGTGGCCGTAACGGATTAGCATAGACTGAAGTGCGCCGTCTCCAGTCCTGGAGGCCAGGAGTCTAAAATCAAGGTGGGGCAGGGCCTCCTCGCTCCCTCTGACCCTCCAGGGAGAAAGCGTCCAGCCTCCTGCGGCTCTGGCTGGGCCGAGGCCCTCGGTCTCCTGATGGTCACCTCCGGGTCCCTGCCTCACTGTCACATGGCCCCCCCCACATGTCTGTGTCTTGTCCTCTCCTTATAAGGACCCCAGCCATTGGATTGGGGCCCGCCCTCCTCCGGGGTGACCTCATCTTTTTTTTTTTTTTTAATGTTTTTTTTATTTCTGAGGGAGAGAGCATGAGCAGGGGAGGGTCAGAGAGAGGGGGAGACACAGAACCGGAAGTAAGCTCCAGGGTGTGACCTCATCTTAACTTGTCTACACTGCAGAGACCTTGTTCCAAATAAGATCACATTCGCAGGTGCCCTGGGTTTTCAGGGAGGGCACAATTCAACCCATGACAGGGTCCAACCTTAGTCACCGTCACCGCGGACCCCCGTTGTGGAGTCTCAGTGAGCGGGGGCACACGCCAGGGGCGCCCAGGCACCGTCGCATCTGGGGCCCCGAGGAGGGCGGCGTGTGATTGCACCTCATCTCACGCAGATGAACGAAGGACGCATCCGGGAGTGAGCTTGACTCTGCCCGTCCACTCTCGGATGTCTGCAGACGGGCCGTGATGGTGACAGAGTGGCAGGAGGCGGGTCAGGCCCCAGGTCTTGGGGGGAAGGCTGCGCCCCTCACGCCCGTGCACGCAGAGGGCAGCCGCCCCCCCGCCCCCCCCACTGTGGAAGGCAGCAGGGGCTGTCCACGCTTTCCTCCCTGTAGCCCAGAGGAGGAGTGTATTCTCATCATCCCATTTTCCAGATGAGTAACTGGAGGCAGAGAGTTTAACTCGCCCCCTTGTGCTTGAGTAGGAGGCGATGAAGCCGGATTCCCACTCAGGCATGTGAGTCAGACGGGGACGCCCCCCCCATCCATCACCCATCACAGGGGCGCTCGTTCAGCGGAGCCCCGGGAGCCCTGCTGGCCCCTCCGTCTGACGTCTCACCGCAGCCTCCGGCGGCGTCACTGGGCGCCTTGGGAACTGCCCAGGGAAGGCTCTGCCCCTCGGGGTAAGGCCAGCTGGCAATGAGGAGCAGCAAGGGGAGAAGCCACATCTGCTGTCACTCCACACGGGATTATTCCTCACCCGAGTCCCGAAGCGCAAGGGGGAAAACCCAGGTGGCACCCAGGGACAGAAGCAGAAGTGAGCGGTGCCAACACGAGGCCATTTCCAATAGGGCTGCCGCACAGAGTAACCACCCCAGGAGAGCAGCTCGATGTTGGTGGCTGAATTGTGTCCCCACAAAACTGCTGTAGCTCTAACCCCCGGGACGTGTGAATGTGCCCTTATTTGGCAGCAGGGTAATTGCAGACATGGAAGTTAGGCTTCTCCGCAGTGGAGACTGTGGCCCCTAAATGTGATGTGACTGGGGCCCTTTTAAGAGGCCAGGACAGAGACAGAGACACACAGACAGAAGGCCACGAGGGGCCACCAGGGGCTGGCAGAGCGGGGAGCATCCTCCCCCAGAGCCTTCAGGGGAGCGCACCCCTGCTGACCCTTAATCTCCAGCTTCCAGCCTCCAGTCTCTAAGGAATAAGTCTGTGCTGTTCAGCCCCTGCTTTGTGGGGCTTTGTTGCAGCGGCCACGGGAAACTACTACAGACCCCACAGCCAGGCAGGTGCCTTTGGCACTGACCGATACTTAGGTTTCATCTTTCAGTCTCCCAAACTTCCCAATTCTGAGATTGCCTGTGTTGAGGCTACACTGGAGCCTCACCTACTGCCCCCCACCCTACCACCTCTTCCTCTCACACCCTATTCCCAGCCCTGCCGGAAGCCAGAGCCCCCCAGCCTGAGCAAGGGGCCCAACCAGGTCCAACTTCCAGGGCACCGAGGTGGTCTGTGCTCCCCTTCACAAGCTGGTCACAGTCCACTTGGCATGGCGAAGGGCTAAGGCCAGAGGTCAGCGGCCCCTCCTCAGGACGCTATTAACTGAGTGGAGGCCCCAGTGCAGAGCTGGGGTCGGTACGCAGTCAGGCTGGCATTTCCACAGTGGTCGTATCAGGTCCCCTGGTGGACGTCTGTAAATGCACCTCAGATCCCCACATACCTGCCTGTAGCTCATGAATTTAATTCCAAAAACTGAATCATCAAAAACCATGAGCTGGGCCCCTAGGCCTCACTTCCCTTTGTCACTCAGGGCCCCAGGAAAGGCAGACGGGGGTTTGATATGGGGTCTGCCACAGCCGCCACCAAGGACCCACAGGGCAGGTCCTCCTCCGCCTCCAAGATACCCCCGGCCCCCAGTCTTCATGGGGTGAGTGACCCAGCGGATCACTCTTTTTATCATCTGTAGACAAGTGTTCATTTTCCCTCCTTTCTCTTTATAGGACAGGGGTGGAGGGGGTGGCAGTGGGGGTGAATGTTTAGAAACGTCCTTTGAGGAAGTGAGTCCTCTCGGGGGGAAACTGTGGAATCAGCTTCCTAAGGGAATCTCCCAGGGCCTGGATGGAGAAGCAAAGACGAGCCTATGGACCCAGAACAAGGCTTAAGAACAGTGTCTACTGTTTCTTGATGGTCTCTTCTGAGAATCAGATGCCCACTCAGAGTTTCTCATATGTTCTTTAAAATTTCTTTTAATGTGTATTTATTTTTGAGACAGAGAGAGAGAGACAGAGCATGAGCAGGGGAGGGGCAGAGACCGAAGGAGACACAAAATCCAAAGCAGGTTTCAGGCTCTGCACTGTCAGCACAGAGCCTGACATGGGGTGCAGACCCATGAGCCATGAGATCACAACCTGAGTGGAAGTCTGATGCCTAACCAACTAAGCCACCCAGGCGTCCCTCACATACGTCCTCTTAGCTGCTTCTCATGACAACTAGTTGGCTGAGCAACTACTGAGTTGAACCAAGAACCATAAAATACCTAGGAATAAATCTAATCAAACAGGTAAAAAATCTATACACTGAAAACTATAGAAAGCTTATGAAAGAAATTGAAGAAGACACACACAAAAAATGGAAAAATATTCCATGCTCATGGATTGGAAGAACAAATCATGTTAAAATGTCCATACTACCCAAAGCAATCTACATATTCAATGCAATGCCTATTAAAATAACACCAACATTCTTCGTAGAGCTAGAATAAACAATCCTAAAATGTGTATGGAACCAGAAAAGACCCCAAATAGCCAAAGCAATCTTGAAAAAGAAAACCAAAGCAGGAAGCATCACAATCCCAGACTTCAACCTGTATTACAAAGCTGCAATCATCAAGAACGGTATGGTACGGGCGCAAAAACAGACACTCAGATCAATGGAACAGTATAGAGAACCCAGAAATGGGCCTGCAAACGTATGGCCAACTAATGTTTGACAAAGCAGGAAAGAATATCCAATGGAATAAAGACAGTCTCTTCAGCAAGTGGTGCTGGGAAACCTGGACAGCGACATGCAGAAGAATGAACCTGGATCATTTTCTTACACCACACACAAAACTAAACTCAAAATGGATGAAAGACCTAAACGTAAAACAGGAAGCCATCAAAATCCTTGAGGAGAAAGCAGGCATAAACTTCTTTGACCTTGGCCATAGCAACTTCTTACTCAACACACCTCCAGAGGCAAGGGAAACAAAAGTAAAAACGAACTATTGGGACCTCATCAAAATAAAAAGCTTCTGCACAGCAAAGGAAATGGTCAGCAAAACGAAAAGGCAACTGACAGAATGGGAGAAGATATTTACAAATGACATTTCAGATAAAGGGTTAGTGTCCCCAAATCTATAAAGAACTGATCAAACTCAACACTCAATAAACAAATAATCCAGTGAAGAAATGGGCAAATGACATGAATAGACACTTCTCCAGAGAAGACATCCAGATGGCTGACAGACGCATGTAAAAATTCTCAACATCACTCATCATCAGGCAAATACAAATCAAAATCACACTGAGATACCACCGCACACCTGTCAGAACGGCTGACATTCACTCAGGCACCAACAGATGTTGGCAAGGATGTTGCACGGCTGGTGGGAATGCACACCGGTGCGGCCGCTCTGGAAAACAGTATGGAGGTTCCTCAAAAAATTCAAAATAGAACTACCCTACAACCTAGCAACTGCACTACTAGGTATTTATCCAAGGGATACAGGTGTGCTGTTTTGAAGGGGCGCACGCACCTCAATGTGTATGGCAGCGCTATGGACAATAGTCAAAGTATGGAAAGAGCCCAGATGTCCATCGACAGATGAGTGGATAAAGAAGATGCGGGGTCTATACAGTGGAGTATTACTCGGCAATCCCAAAGAATGAAATCTTGCCATTTGCAACTACGTGGATGGAATTGGAGGGTATTATGCTGGGCGAAATTAGTCAGAGAAAGACAAATATACGACTTCACTCAAATGAGCACTTCAAGATACAAAACAGATGAATATAAGAGAAGGAAAGCAAAATATTATAAAAATAGGAAGGGAAAAAAACATAAGAGACTCTTAAATATAGAGAACAGAGGGCTGCTGGAGGGGTGGGGGGGATGGGCTAAAGGGGTGAAGGGCATTAAGGAATCTACTCCTGAAATCAGTTGCACTAGATGCTAACTAACTTGGATGCAAATTTAAAAATCAATCAAACAATCAATCAGGTTTGGAACCCCCTCCGAAAAAGAATCCGAGAGTTGACTCAACAATTCAACCAACTACTATTACTGGACCTACTAAGTGCCCTGCATGGAGCACTGAGGCTGCAGGGGTGACACAGAAGCTGAGGGTGTACACACCTGTTCACCTGTGCGGTGTTTCCCTTTGTATTCCAGAAAGGATTTACGACAGCTCCGGGCCCAGCGGGTAACAGAGCAGGAAACAAAAGCCTGCATCAAGCAAGGTCAGGCCATGTGGGTGGGTGACACCCACAGCCCAAGAAAGTGGGCGCAGAAGCCTTCGCAGCTGGCGAGCTCCTGCAGGTGAGTCTGTAGCCCTGGAAGTGACGCTCCCTCCAGCGAGCGAGCAGACAAACGTGCTGGGTCCCAGCACAGAAGAGCCAGGGAGAAGACGAGAAGGTCGTTGGGAAGGCGGCACCCAGAGGCCCACGGGAAGACCGACTCGAGCACACCCCCCATGCAAGTCCCGGCGGGACCAGACTGGCCCGTTCCCGCTTTGCTGGCCACAAGAGGCAACCCCGCTGTGGGTGTGGTGTCTGCCTCCTGGTCAACCCGAGGACACAGAGGCAAGATGGTCATGCTCAGCGCTTGCTGGGCCCGGCGTCGGCGTCGGGAACTTCCTGATCTCTGACCCGGGAGTCTTGTGTCTCCTTCCAGCATCTGTGAAACAGTCACAAGCTAACTTGTTACTTTGTAATAAGGCAGCTCCCCAGATCCTGGCCCCCGGGAGGTGAGAAAGTGGCCCAGTGCATGAGGACGCCCCTCGTCACGGGAGCCAGACCCCCGCCTCCCACTGTGATGGGACCAGAGCGGCCGCAGGAGGCTGGCACCGCCCCCCAAGCTGCTTGAGGCGATGGCTGCAGGTTCATTTCCCTCTTCCTCCTCCTCTATGTCTTCTCTCTGGCCCTGGTTCAAGGACAGTCGGCTACGGGGGCACCTGGGTGGCATCATCAGGTCATGATCTCACAATTCATGGGTTCGAACCCCGCGTTGGGCTCTGTGCTGACAGCTCAGAGCCTGGAACTGCTTCAGATTCTGTGTCTCCCTCTCTCTCTGACCCTCCCCTGCTCACGCTGTCTTTCTCTCTCAGAAATAAATAAAACATTTAAAAAATTAAAAAAAAAAAAGTACAGTTGGCTACATTCTACGGAATCAGTGGAGAAGGTGGAGAAGAGTGGAGTAGAATGGTGAAGCCACAGGAGAGGGCAGGATCTTCACTGGGCCTTGAGGGACGGGTTGAGGCTTCAATGGACCCCTCTTCTTATCAAATATTCTTTTTTTTTTTATTTTTTTTTTTATGTTTTTTTAAATTTATTTCTAGGAGAGAGAGAGNTTAACCAACTAAGCCACCCAGGTGCCCCCCCATCAAATATTCTTAAAAAAAATTTTTTTTCAATGTCTATTTTTGAGAGAGAGACAGAAACAGAGGATGAGCAGGGGAGGGGCAGAGACAGAGGGAGACACAGAATCTGAAGCAGCTCCAGGCTCTGAGCTGTCAGCACAGAGCCCGATGCAGGACTTGAACCCACAAACCACGAGCCAAAGTCGGACGCTTAACCAACTGAGCCCCCCAGGCGCCCATATCCAATATTCTCCACGAGTCCTGACTTGGTAGCAAACGCATCCAGCCTGCAGACAGCTCCCCAGCTCCCCCAGCCAGAGCTCTGACTTCCTCGTGCAACCCTGTGCCCCAAGAAATGAGAGGCCCGTGTAAGCACCAGCGCAATTGGGCTCCCAGGGACCCCTGCCCGGCTGGACGCCACGGGGCGCCTGGGAATCTGGGTACAACAGTGTGGTTTTGTGTCAGCTGAGAGAGACACAGACTGGCTAAAACAGACTCCGATTCTCTTTATTGAATTGGGCAATATTGGATTTATGGGACTCAACCTTCTGATGACAAAAATGATCTGCGTGGCCAAATAAAGATGGACGAAGCTCAGAGCCAACTCGAAAGGCAATTTCGGCCACTAATCCACCTCCCCGGCTGCTTATCGCGCCCTGGGATGGTGTCATCTGCAAGGTTGGGATATAAAGTGGCCTTTTGGATTTTTCTTAAGCTAACATTAGAAAATTGTGTATAAATTTAATCTCAGCTAAAAGGTAAAGATAGGCGACAGCCAAGGGGCAAGGCCAGCATCACACAGCACCGGCCATGCTTTATGTCCAATCAGACACAAACTAGGAGGGGGAAATACGGTCTTCTCGACTAATCAATTACATTTGAGTAATTGATCGTATATTATTATTGATGAAAGCCCATAATATGTGAGTTAGAAGGGAGTAGGTTCTCAAAAGATTAGATTTGTATACGAAAATGGAAGGAAAAAAACGACTCTCATAAAATCATTTGAAAGTGGTTTATGGTTTAATGCACGGCGGGACGTGGACACTGGGCCCAAATGGCTTCTGTCGTCTGCCCGTGTGCAGCCCGCCCGGGAAGACGGGCCGTGGGCGCTCAGCAGAGGGCGGAGTCGTGAGGGGGGCAGCTGTCCTGGGGAAGGGGGAGCTGTGGCCCCGCGGCCCCCAGGGTCAGAGGGCAGCCCCAGAAATGCAGTCCACGGAAGGAACCTGCCCACTCAAGGAAGTGCTTTCTCACAAAGGGAAAGATCTAGACGCCTGTGGCTTCTCGGGAGGATGGGCTGCCCATCCCTGAGAGCGTAAAGGTGAAGGCTGCGAGGCCAGCTGTCAGGGGCGTGGAGGAGGGGGCTCTGCTCGGGCCCAGTGTCTCTGGAAGGCCCTCGAGCTAGATTTCTAGAATCTGGGGGGCGGGAGCTGGGAGGGACTGTGAATGAGGCAGAGCCCTTGCGGGGCCAGGTGATGTCCCCCCTTGCAGCTCCAAGTCACCAGGCCCCGCCCATGTACCCCGCCCCCCACTCTTACCAAACCAGGAAGACAGCGTCAGGAGGTGACAAGTGTCCTTCTTCCCACCATCCACCCCTGGACACTGACACCCATTTTCACCCCTTTCCCCGGCTCCCCTGCCGCAAGGGCTGAGGCCCCAGGTGGAGACTGGGGACCCCATGGGGTAGAACCATGCCCAGCCCCCCTCCCTCCAGGAAATGGGGTCCCCACTGACCCCACCCCCTCCTCCACTGACACCCCGCACCGTTTCTCTCGTGGGCTCCCAGGCGCACCTTCACCCCTGCCGCGTCCGCCCCTCCCCACTCACGCCCTCGACAAGCCTGCCCCTTACACACCCCCAAGTCAGGGCCCCAGCAGCTCATTCTTTACTCACTGTTGATGCACATCCACTCCTTCCAGGAGCATCTGGGACTTGCCGGGACCCTGGTGCGGTGTGGTGGCCAGCAGGTGGACGCCACCCCCACGGGGCCCACGGGGCTGCAGGGCCCCCTGATGATGGGAGACCGAGCCCAGGGAAGGGCAACTGAGGAGGGGTGAGGGGTGAGGGCTCCAAGCGCACCAGCCCCGCGCCCGAGGCCCGCGGTCCTCTCAGCCCGGAGGCCCCAGCCGACGGGGCATCTGTGGGTCACACGCCTCAGTGTGGCTGCTCCTTCCACCGAGCTTTCTCCCTGAGATAAAATTCTCGTAACATTAAATTCACCATTTTAAGCATTTTGAAGTATATGATTCATTGGGCTTTAGTATATTCACAGAGTTGCCTGGCCATCACCACTATCTGCTTCCAGAACATTCCCATCACCCCAAAGGACCCCACGTACACCCCCTCCCTCCGCCTGGCACCGGCGGCGCTCCCCGTCCTGGGGCCTTGGTCCCTCCAAGTCAGCTGCTTCCTCTGGCTTTAATTTTCATCATTTATATTTGTATTTTTCTATTTTATATATTGAATTTATATTTTTCCTCTAGGCCTTCAATTTTATGACCATAGAAGTCGTATGAAATTTTCTTTTAAAATATTTTTTAACTATTTATTTATTTTGAGAGAGAGAGAGATAGAGAGGGTGAATGAGGGAGGAGCATAGAGGGGAAAGAGAGAATCTCAAGCAGGCTCCACGCTGTCAGCACAGAGCCCGACGCGGGGCTCGAACCCTTGAATCGTGAGATCATGACCTGAGCCGAAATTGGACGCTCAACCGACCAAGCCCCCAGACGCCCCTGTTTATAGATTTTTTAAAAAGGTGAAGAGTCAACCTTTGGTTTTCTGATGCACCTCAGACTTTACCCCCGTCTGGGCACCCGCTGTCACCATGTGCCACCGAGGATCTGTCATTACACCTGATCTTGGTTAGTTTCTCCAAAATTTACTCCAAGGAGGTGGTGTAGAGTCTAGCAGCCTCCCAAGTCCGGTCTCCCCTTTTGTTATGGTATGTGCCCTCCCTTTTAACGGAGCACACTCCCACCCGAGATAAAAACTACAACTCCCAGCATTCTTTGAGCCAGGCATGAGCATGTGACTGAGCTCTGGCCAATGAGACATGAGCAGAAGCCATAGGGGCAGGGCGGGGAGCCCTCAGCCCAGGATTGTGGAGCCGCAAGCGGATGGAGCCTGGGGTCTCCTACCACAGCCCGGCCCAGACCTGTGTCTCGGAAATGCACGTGCATCGTGTTCCCCCGTCTGCTGGTTCTCCGTCATGCGGCTGAATCCACTCTCTCAGACAACGTGTGATTTAAGAGAGTGTATCTTACTGTCCGAATGGTAAAGGGTTTTTTCCAGGGGAAGGCGTGGAGAAAGCCGTCAACATTTCCTTAATTATTTCTAATTTTCCTAGACTATGGCCAGAAATCATCTCAACCTGTTAAATTTTCTTAAGGTTTTCTTTGAGACTATGTACGTTATCAATTTTTTAAACCCTCAATGGGCCTTGGAAAGAATGTGTAATCTCTCTCTCTCTCTCTCTCTTTTTTTTACAAAACAGCTCATTTGTTATTTACAAAAAAAAAATAAGGGGGGGGCGCCTGGGTGGCTTAGTCAGTGAAGCGTCCAACTTTCGCTCAGGTCATGATCTCGCAGTTCGTGGGTTCGATCCCCGCGTCGGGCTCTGTGCTGACTGCCAGCTCAGAGCCTGGAGCCTGTTTCAGTCTGTGACTCCCTCTCTCTCTGACCCTCCCTGGCTCATGCTGTCTCTCTCTCTCTCTCTCTCTCCTAGAAATAAATAAAACATTAAAAAAAAAAAAAAGAATTGATCAAGGCCAGGGAAACACCACGCTTCAGGCTAATGTGACACAGTTAAAACCGATCGCGATGCTCAGAAAGGCAGCTTTCAACTGAAAGATGGGAACAGCGAGCGAAAAAATGTTAGCGCTGGACAATGTTTTTATTTAATCCCTCTCCTATTCCAAATAGGGTTTAATAGGGCTTAAAAATAGCCAACTTTCCTTCGGCGCAAGATCTCCTTTTGAGGTAAGCAATGTCTCCTGTGCTTTGCTTAACCTGAGCTTGCTGGTGATGTGATTCCGTTTCCCTAAAACCCACCCCACACTGACTTCCCCAGTGGACTCGTCTGACCCTGAAAGTGACACGTCGCGGCTCCTACTGGAATCCTGCCTGGCTATGTCCTCCTTGTATGTTTAAATAACCGGGCTTTACGTCATTAGCTGCTAAGTTGATTAGTGCATAATGCAGACTTACTATTTTATCTTCCTCATAAATCGGTCCATTCTCAACATGCCTTTCTGTCCCATTTAATGCCTTCGGTCCTCAGTTCCACTCCTGAGCTGTGGACGGAGCCCTGGCCCCCCGGGAATCTGCATTTCTTGGGTTCTCTTCCACACCCTTTATCACTTGCCTTCAAGCACGCGCTGCTTTAAAACACACCCTGCCATGAGGCGCCTGGGTGGCTTAGTCGGTTAAGCGTCCGACTTTCGCTTAGGTCATGATCTCGCGGTTGGTGGGTTCGAGCCCCGCGTCGGGCTCTGTGCTGACTGCCAGCTCGGAGCCTGGAGCCTGTTTCAGTCTGTGACTCCCTCTCTCTCTGACCCTCCCCTGCTCACGCTGTCTCTCTCTCTCTCTCTCTCTCCTAGAAATAAATGAAAATATTAAAAAATAAAAATAAATAAATAAAATACACCCTGCCTTTTTTATTTTTTGTCACCAAATTGGTGGCCCCTGCCTTCGGAGCGGAGAGGACCCAGCCCGCGCACGGCGTTGGTGACCTGCATCTCATTCCTTCCGGGTTCTTTTACGCTCGTTGTTTTCCTTGCTGTGCAATTTTTTGCCTGTTCCCGACTTTGGCTGCAGCCCCCGTCCTCCTGGGTGGCATTGGAGGGCCACCGCCCCTTTCCGGTCCCCAGCGCAGGCTGCAAGCGCTGTTGTAACGACAGCACCGGCAGTGACACGCGGTGCACGCCTGCTCCCCTTGGAGTCCTTCCTCCGCTGTGCAGAGCTGACCCCGGGGGAGGGCTATGCCAGCCCCCCGGCCGGGGCTGCCGGCTGGCCCTGGGGAGGACTTCCTGTCCCCTGCTTCTCACGGAACCCCGAGGCTCCGTCCGCCCCACGGTGAGCACGGCAGGTGCCCCTGCGTTCAGCCTCCTCCGTGTGGGGGCCCCGTCCTAGCTCCGTCAAAAGAAAAGAGGGTAGGGGCCACCGACGGGGTCTCCGCCAGCCAGAAGTGGGGAGCCTAGCCTACGCCCCCCACTGCCACGGCCACTGCCCACAGCCCTCCCCACACGCCTCGACTCTCTCCTCACCCCGGCCCCCCACCCCCAGCCCTGGGGCCCCGGGCCTCCGCTCCTGGAGCGGCCAAGGCGCCCAGCTGAGCTCTTGGCCTGCATGGCGGCCCTGGTGGGCGCCTCCCTCCAGACACCAGGGGGCAGCAGGAGCCTCAGACACTTGACCCGCGGGAGGGGCTGAGGCGGCCCCAACACGCTCCAGGTGGGGGGGGGGGAGGGAAGAGGAGTCCGCGTGTCCACACTGCCGCCTCGGCACAGCGCCCGGTACACAGCGGGGCCACGCAAATGGGGGCCTTCAGAAGCAGCGGGCACAGGCGAGAAGGCAGCGTCGAGGGCCCTGAAGCTGTAGGGTGTGTGACAAACACCCCACGTCACGCTCGCTCCGTGACCCGCGGCCCCCACGCCCGGTGCTGGGGGCGCACCTGCCCCTCTGAGAGGCCCACGTGCCGGTGTGCAGCCGGGGTCGTGGCGCTGCTCAAAGGGGACCCCCCGCCAGAGGGTCCGGGTCCAGGACACGAGAGCAAGGGCACTGGCACGGCCAGGACCGAGCAAGGAGCTGCCGCGTTGCCGACAGTCACGGGCTGTCACGGGCTGAACTGTGTCCCCAGAAGTTACGTCTCGAATTCCTAGCCCCCAGTATCCGTGGACGTGACGGTACCTGGAGACGGGGTCTTTCTGGAAGTGATCAAACGAAAATGAGGCCGTGAGGGTGGCCCTGCTCTGAGGTGACAGATGTCCGTATAGACGGGAACCCTGGACAGAAAGGCGTAGAAGATGGAGCGAAGACACAAGGCAGGGCCGGCCGCCTACAAGCCGAGGACACGGGCCAGCACACGCCCCCTCATGGCCTTGGGGGGAAGCGCCCACGTCCACACCCTGATCTGGGCGCCCAGCCTCCAGCATCTGAGGCCACAGACCTCGGGGGCTCGAGCCCCGGCCTGCGGGACTCTGTTACGCAGCCCTAGCTGCCCGGCACACTTTCTTTGCCCGCCTTCTCTGACAGGCCTCCTGCCCCCTGCCCGGCCGACCCTAGGCCCCACACACCCACCGGACGGACCAGGAGGGGTCTCGGGACCTCAGCTGGTGGCATCACAGGGATGAGGAAGGGGCCGAGGGAGACGTTTCCCCCTGGAGTCAAGGCCCCGTCAAAGCCAAGGGTGACGCTGTGGCCCCTGAGGCTCGTGGCAGCCCTCCTGCCCGTGAGGCCACCTGCCGCCCACCCCCACTCCTCCCCACCAGGCCCCCCCGACCTCTGTCCTTAGCCTCCTACCGCCATCTGCTCCCGACATGCAACCCTGAGCCACAGGACGTGTCGCCCCTCCTGCTGGCTGGCCCTGCACCCCGTCCCCACGTGTGACCTTGGCGGTCACATCCCCCCTGAGCTTCTGCGCCCCGTCTGTGAAGTGAGCTTTTCTTGCTTCAAGGTCTCAGCGTCCAGCCCCTCTCCCGGCCGCCGTGGGCCCGCAGGGGCCCCACATCAAGGCGGCCGAGGCCAGGGCGGCCCTCCGTCGGCCGGGTCCGTTTCCTCCCCCCTCAGGGGCCCCTCGTCACGGCCGCGGGTGAGTAAAATGACTTTAATAAACCAGAAAGAGCTTTACAGGGCGTCTTCAGGAGACAGAATCAAGAGCGCGGAGCCCCCAGCCCGAGGAGGGCGCGGCCCCTAGTACTTGAGCAGCCAGCGGGGTCTGTGGTGGCTGAGCGACGTGAAGTACGACCACCACCAGGGCTTGCTTCCGCCGCCCGACGGCAGCCTCCGCGCCCCGAGGGGCTCCTGGCCGGGCTCCTGGGGCTCCTCGTACGGGCTGGCACCTCCCAGAGGGTCTCGGCTTCCAGACCCGCTTCTGCGCGGCCCAGGGAGGAGCTTCCTGGTTCCGGGCCCCAGGGGCTGGAGAATGAAGTCCACGCGGCCGGCCCTCTTCATCCGGGCGGGGATGGTGACTTTCTTGATGACCTTCGAGTAGCCGGGGGCTTGAGCTATGACGATGTGGGAGCCCGGGGGCAGCAGCCTCCAGTAGTCCCCGTCCGGCGCTGCGAACCCCAGAACACAAGTGGTCTCAGACCCGGGCTCAGGTTTGGGCCTGAGGCGAGCGGCGCCGGGGGCCCCAGGGGCATCGGCCTGGGGGGCAAGCAGAGCCCGGATCCGCAGCTGCCTCTGCGCTGGCCTGGGGCGTCCCTCCCGTCCGCCCCTCTGGGCGCTTTCAGGAGGCGGCC
>NW_027551568.1:2881422-2887249 GCF_008692635.1 Crocuta crocuta
GCGGCCGCCGTACCTGTGGTGATGTCGTGGCGGATGCCCTTGACCAAAATGCGGGCGTTTTTGACCGGCTTGCCGAACTTGTCCATCACCACACCTTTGATGCCCCGGTGAACCTGAAGGGGTGAGGCCGGGGCTATGACGCAGGCTCTCCGGAGAGGCGCCCCCACCCCCGCCCCCGGCCAGCTCCCATCTGTCCTCAGAGCCGGGTTTTCGGGGAAAATCAGCCTGGAGGACTCAGCTCCGTACCACCCGCCTTGTCTTCTCAGGCAAGTCGCTCCCTCCCTGGGCCTTGGTTTCCTCATCTGTGAAATGGGGTGAGCAGTGAGCCCCCCTCTGGGCTTGTGAACGACCCGCAGCTGCTCTGCTCGGGGGTCCCGTNCCTCTCCTGGGCCAGGAGCGTCACCAGAAACCCGTCAAGCTCCTCTGAGCCTGTGCACGGGGACCCGGGCCCCAGATGTGGACCCTGCGGTCAGCGCTGCCAGAGCCACCAACCGCGCTCTGACCCCAGACAAGCCACCGCGCGTCTCAGCACCGTGTCCCGCCTGTAAAGTGGGGCAACAGTGCCTGCAGTCTGCACACGAGGCCGAGCGGCCGGGACGGGGGTGGGGGGGGCCCCGCCCGCCTCCAGGGGGAACCGGTCCCAACCGGCACACGCGGCCTTCAGACAAAGAGGCTGCATGTGCCTCAAGGAGACGCCCCCCCCAGCACTGCCTGGCCTCCTCCGCACTCTTCTAAAAATGTCCACAATCACGGGGCGCCTGGGGGGCTCCGTCGGTTAAGCGTCCGACTTCGGCTCAGGTCATGATCTCCCAGTCTGTGGGTTCGAGCCCCGCGTCGGGCTCTGTGCTGACAGCTCGGAGCCTGGAGCTGCTTCCGATTCTGTGTCTCCCTCTCTCTCTGCCCCTCTTGTTTTCTGTCTCTCTCTTGCACGCACAAAAATAAATAAACGTTTAAAAATAATTTTTGTAAATGTCAATAACCAGTAAGCAAACCCCCCTTGCTCTACTGGGCTGAAAACTTGGGGCCCACGGGTCATGTCAAACGAGGCCAAGGTGAGCCGGTGGGAGAGGAGTCAGGGCCGCGAGGTTGCTCTCCCGGGAGGCCGCCCCCCACACCTTCCTCCGACCCTCCGTCCTGCCCCTCCTCTGCTCAGAACGCCTCACCAGCTCCAGCGCTGGCCTATTCCTCTCCCCCACACTCTCTTCCTCCAGGAAGCCCTCCTTGATGACTGGCCTCCTCTGGGGTCCCCAGTTGCCGGCTTCACTCTCCCAGCCCTGATCTGCCCTCCTCCCCCCGACCTAGAGATCAGACACACAGTAGGGCCTCATTTCACGTCAGCTCGCATGGGTTAGATGTCGTTCTGGCCTGCTTTCGGGCTGACGAGGGACCTCCAGGCCGACCCAGGGCCGTGGAGACGGGGTCCGAGCGGCCTCCCTCGTGACCCGGGGAGATGCAGACAGCCACCCGAGGCCTGGTCAGGATCACTGTGGAGAAGGCGGCCCTGGGCCACGGCAGGCTCGATCCCTATCAGCAGCCCCGGCCCGGCTTAGCAGGTGTGGTCCTCCTGGGGGCAGCCCCGCCCCCCAGCGCGTCTCGCTATTAAATCTTTATGCACCAAGACTTCACATGCAATATCCGCAGAGCAATCCCAGCTCCACTTAAGGCTCCTTAAAACTCATTTTCACCAGACGGCCGTAAAACGGAATGAGCGAGCGGTCTGGCCCAGACCCATTACCGAGTGGTGACCCGCCCACACCCACACAGCGAGAGGTCGCTGGCGCGGCCACAGGCAGGAGGCTCAAACCACGCCAATAGCGTCCAGCTATCTGGGCTTTGCTTTTTTTTTAAATCCCCTTATTTTGTGGCAGCTGCTGATCCAGGAGGCTCTGGATCAGGTTCTTGCCTGGAGGAAGGTTCGTGATCTTTCTAGAAAGGATTCGTGGGCAGAACTGAGGTTTGGGGCAGATCTGGGTTCCATCTCTGGACAGTCACTAGGCGACACCGACAGGCCTTGTCACTGTCTGACCCTCTGTCTCCTCCTCTGGTTTGGTCATAGATACTGAGAGCCCACCGTCCCTCTGCCCATGCTGCGGGGCAGCCCCAGCCGGGGCTGGTGTCAGGGTTCAACGCCGCGTGTGGGGGCGCCAGCTGTAAGGTGCTATGCACGCGCACCCCACCCCCCATGTCCCCTTCGGGAAGTCCTGTTGCCCTCTCAGGGCCACTTCTCACCGGACACTGTGCCAAAGTGCCATTCGCTGAGTCTTGGAAACGGCCAGGAAAAGTCACAGAGGCGTCTGCAGAGCCACCGTTAGGTTTCCTCTCCCCTCCCGTGTCCCTGCCGCATGGGGGTACCTCCCGCAGCCCCCCCCACGCTCCTGGGCTGGGCGCCACGCCAGCAGGCAGCACCGGGGGAGGCACGCGGCACTGGCGCCCCGCCCCCCACGGTCACCAAGCCTCGGGGAGGCCACTCCCAGGTCCCGTGAGTATTCTAGATCCTCTCTCACTGCTCACCACCACCTATTTCTGTGTGACCTCGGCCCCAGGACGGTGGTGACCCTCAGTCGGGCTGCCCCACCCCTCCTCCAGCAGCCAACTCGCTCTGCTTTGAGTCGGGGGGGCAGACAGGCTCCAGGCCCTGGACCTCACAGACGCCCCGCTGCCCAGAGCACCTCCCTCGGGCCTCCCCGCCCCGCCCAGTGCCCGCTCCACCCCCACGTCCACGCTCTCCCTGTGGCACGGGCTCCCTCACATACCACCCCTTCTGCCTGAGCTCTACCGTCGCCCAGTTCCTCCTACATCTTCAAGATGCGGCCCCATGCCACCTCCTCCAGGAAGCCCCCGTGGCCTCCGAGGCTGGGTCAGGTGCCATCCCTGGGCTGCCTTGGTCCTGCATTCCCCTTGTTCAGTGGTGCCCCCTTATGCCATGTGAGCCTCGATAGCCCAGGGACCCCAAAGCACCCCAGGGCTGGGCCTACAGGAGAAGGGGTGCCCAGTGAATAAATGCATGGCTCCCATGCACAAATCTATGAGCCTCGGGCTGCTGAAGGGGTGTGAGTCCGTCCCTCCCCCCACCGGGCCTGGCTGCCCGGGCTCCCGTCCCCACACCCGGGCGCGGGCTCCCCGTCCCCACACCCGGGCCCGGGCTCCCCGTCCCCACACCCGGGCCCGGGCTCCCCGTCCCCACACCCGGGCGCGGGCTCCCCGTCCCCACACCCGGGCGCGGGCTCCCGTCCCCACACCCGGGCGCGGGCTCCCCGTCCCCACACCCGGGCGCGGGCTCCCCGTCCCCACACCCGGGCCCGGGCTCACCATCTCCACGAAGTTCAGCAGGGGCTCCTTGTTGTGCTGCCAGATGGTGTAGAGGGCCTCCTCCGGGGGGAACTTCACACAGCCCAGCTCCACCGTGATCTCAAAGCAGTTGCTGTGCAGGTAGTTGAAGTCGGACATGCCTGCGGGGCAAGGGCGGCCTGAGCGCAGCCCGCACTCGCATCCACCACCCCGCGGGCGCTAGACACCTGTGGGCAGGTGTGCTCGTTACCCCACTGTACAGATGGGCAGACTGAGGCGCGGGGCCCCGGCGGCTCTTACCCCAAGCCCCCGAGGCCGGGGCGGAGCTGCTCTTTAAACCCAGGTGGTCTGGCACCGAGGGCACAGGCTTCGCCTCTGACCTGCGTGCTGATCTCCCGCAGAGGCAGCCACAGGACCCTGGTGTCCAAGCCTCTGCCCCCGCCCCCCCTGCTGGCCTCAACCCCAGCGACAGGCCGTCTCTTTAGTCCCAAGAAGAACCTGGGGGGCAGGATCCTCTCACCCAGCAAGGCTGGAAACCCGCCGACCAAGGGGCAGAGAGAGGCTTCGAGAAGATCGAGCCGACCGCCACCCAGCCACTTGTGCCCTCCGCCCCATCTGCTTCCGGGGCCTCTAGTCCAGTAGAAGCTTCGAGGGTCCGCAGCGCAGGCCTGCCGCACCCATGGGGGCAGCCCCGTGTTGGGAGCAGAGGGGGCTCCTGTCCTCTGGAAGTCAGGGCCTCCTCTGAGCCCCGGGAAACCAGCGGCCACCATCACGGCCTTGACCTTCCCAATCCGAAGGGCAGCCACATTCCAGCCCACAGGGTCCTCTGCCCTTGGCCCCCCGCCCCCCGCCTTCCCTGCGGGGCCGGCTTACCTCTCCCAGCCTCTCCCAGGCTCAGACCCACCCTGTGGGTCCCCTGCAGACCCCGGAAATGGGGTCATGACCAGACTGGAGCCCTCTCCCCTGGGAGTCAGGGAAACGTGCCCCTGGGTTCCGGGAGGAAGAGAAGCTGCCTGGGCCCCCGGGGGTCATGGGCAGGAGGCGACAGCTGGCCGAGCAGGGGCGAACGGGCTTTAGACCCGGAGGGCCAGGGGCTGTGCTCCCTGCCCGCACAGAAGGGGGAGGCGTAGTCCCAGAGCTGACACCGTGCCCTGGGCGCCAACAGGCCCTTCTCTCACCTGAGCCCGATCTCCTCACCTGCCGCGTGTCACACATGAGTGTCGAGCCAGCATGGAGGGGTGGCAGGCAGAGCGCGGGCACCTGAGCCATGGCAGACGGTGCCAGGCACGGCCCCACCGCTCTGTATGGGGCCACCCGGCACGGAGTAGCAAAGAGCGCACCAGTTAAAGTTGAGTAAACTTTTAGTGTAAGTATACCCCATGCAGAATTTGGGATATACTTATACAGTACCAAAAATTCTTCATTATGTCTCTGAAATTCAAGTTTAACTGGAGTCCTCCGGTCCCTGGGACACCCCCTGCTTCTTCCCCAAGGGGAAGGAAGGACTTGGTCACAGAATCACCCGTGTCCGTGCCCGGGAACGACACTGCAGACGCGGCAGGGGCTTCAGCGGGTGGGGCCCAGAACTAAAGCCAGACCGTCCCCAACCCTCCCGAGCCCTGAGCGGCCTCCCCGGGTGCGGCCGGGATGCACCTGTGCTGCTCCCCAGAGCACACGTCCCGGGACCCCCTTCCCGGGGGGAGCTGGGGACAGGGGACCTCAGCCCCANCGGCCCCGTTGATGATGCTGCCCCTCTTCAGGAAGCTGCCACCGCATCTGTTCTCCGACCTGTCCATCATCATGGGGTGCACATCGGCATAGGCCCTGGCCAGCAGCTTGAACATCTGGAAAGGACACCAAGGGAGAGGTTTCCCGCGAGGCCGAGGCCACGAGGTGGGGCCCCTGCAGAACACTCTCAGAGCCGGGGCAACGGAGTGAGGAGGGGTCTCCGCAGCCAACACCGCAGCACAGAGAGAAGGGAACGATGTCACGGAAACAGCACAGCACGTGCAAAGGTCCGGGGGCAGAACGGCCAGGGCTCAGGGCACCTGTGGTGGGTACAGGCACGTGTGGACCCCTTGCACACCCGCACACTGGCTGGGGAGTGTGGGCTTTCTCTCCAGCAGGGGGCGCACTGAAGGGACCTTGGCAGGGCTCGGGGAGCTTCGCTTTGCCCTTTCCCAGGCACTTCCTGCAGAGGGCAGGCCCCAGGGAGAGAGGAGGCCACGGTGGGCCTCGATTTCACGGACTTCACCACTGATCTCCTCTATGATAACTGTCACCTCATGTTCCCCAGGGACAACTTGTCCTGAGGAGGCCCCCACCCGCTGCCATACCACATGCACCTTGCAGTGTGGCTGACGCACCCCACCGGGCCCCTACCCCCGGCTGGGCCCACGGGTCTTCCTATGTCCCCACACAGGACACGGGGCCTGACTCGGGGCGGAAGCTCCCAAGTGGGGGCCGTGTGGACGGGAGGGCCCCTGCGCTACGCTGGTCAGAGTCCCCACAGCCCCCGGGGGCAGCCTGCCCTGAGAAC
>NW_027551568.1:2887329-2891964 GCF_008692635.1 Crocuta crocuta
GAGTCACAGCTTCCCAGGGTCTGGAGAAGGAGGGTCCGGTTTCTCGGGGGGAGGACTGTGCAGTGTCAGCCCGGCCCCCCAGACACAACCCCGCGCGTGCCCTCCGTCACCGAGGCTGGCTGCCAGGCCGGGGACGAACATCCTGCGGGGGCCCGAGGCAGGTGCGACGCCGCGGGACCACACTCTGCAGGCCCAGCTGGGGACAGGCCCGGCCCGGGGCCGGCGCGGGACAGGGACGTGCGTCAGAGGCCGCGGCTGCGGGCTGCCAGGCCGGCGGTGTGCGGGGACCCTGCAGAAGCTGTCGCTCTCTTGCCGGGCGTGGGCCGGCTGGGGGGCTGCGGGCAGGACGGAGCCCGANTCCAGAGACCACAGCTGGCTATGGGCCTGAGGATCATCGATCCGTGATTGATGGCTGGTGGGGAACTCAGTTTTCTGACTCTGGAGGGACTCGTTGAGGTGAACTTCCCCCCTAGGGACGTCTTCATGCATCTGCCTCCGGGATTCAGAGACGCCGGGCCTGGCGCAAGGGCTCCTGCTGCCCAGAGGACGCGGGCCCCGTCCAGACCCCTCTGACAGCACGGGGGCCGGGGCCGCCCGCAGTGGACACCACCCGGCCTGGGGCGCTTGCTGAGCTCCGAGCACAGAAGCTGCCCCCCGCCCCGCAAGTGCTAGGCATGTGCTGGCTGCAGGAGCCGAGTGTGTGAGCGTGTGCATGTGTGAGGAGGTGTATGAGTGTGTGAGTGAGGTGTATGAGTGTGTTAGTGGGTATGTGTGTGAGTGTGTGACTGTGTGGCTGAGTGTGTGAAAGGGTGTGAGAAGGTGCATGAGTGTGTGGGTGAGTGTGTGAGAAGGTGTGTGAGTGTGTGAGTGTGTGGGGTGTGAGTGGGTGTGTGAGAAGATGCATGACTGTGTGGGTGAGTGTGTGAGAAGGTGTGTGGGGGTGAGTGTGTATGTCTGAGTAGGCACATGCGTGTAAATGTGTGTGTGAGGTGTATAAGCGGGTGTGTGAGTGTGTTAATGCGTGTGTGAGGAGGTGTGTGAGTAACTGGGTAAGTGTGTGAGAAGGTGCATGCGTGGGTGTGTGAGTGTGAGAAAGTGTATGAGTGGGTGTGTGAGTGGGTGTGTGTGTGAGGAGTGTGGGTGAGTGTGAGTGTGCGTGTGAATATGTGGGTGTGTACGTGTGTGAGTGACTGAGTAAATGAATAAGTGAGTGAATGAGTGAACAAACGAATGGGTGAACGAATGAGGGCCGGAGTAAATGAGTGAATGAAAGAACGAGTGAAGGAGTGAACAGGTGAATGAGCCAATGAATGGACGAGCGAACGAGTGAATGAACGGGTGAAGGAGTGAACAGGCGAGGGACGCACGAGGGAACGGCTGACTCGGCGGAGCGGGGCGAGGAGGCGAGCGCTGTCCAGCTCCGGGCGCAGGGCGCTCGGCCTGGTGTGCGGGCTCTGCCCCCCCGGGTTCCGTGGCACGCCCACCCCTTCTGGGTGCCTGTGGGAAATCACCTCCTTCAGGCTCTGCTGAGGCAGACACCACCTCAGGGAAGCCCTCCTGAAGGCCCAGGACAGGCTGGGGGTTCACTCTCCACGCTCACGCACACAGCCTGCGTGGCCCCCCGCTCCCGGGCAGCCCTGCGTCCGGCCCTGCCCGTTTCCGGCTCCATCTCTGAACCTGGATGGGACCCTCCACGCAAGGGCCGGTCCAGCTCGACCCAGGCCCACAGCGCACGGGGTCAGGAGAGCGGGGGGCGGGAACAGGCAGGGAGCCGGGCTCCCTCCGGCTCTGCCCCTAAACACCGGCGGAAAGTACCGGAAAGGGCGGCGGGCTCCCCAGCATGTCAGGCCCACCGGCCGGCCTGCCAGGTGACTGGGCGGAGAGCTGGCCCCTCCCCGAGCCCCCAGCCAGCCAGGGAAGAGCGTCCCAGGAGGGGCCGGGGAGGGGCCGGGGCTGGCCGGGCCAGGGGTCACCGGGACGGCTGTGGCAGTTCCTGCAGCGCCCTTACCGATGGCCCTGGACCGTCACAGACCCCCCTTCGCCTCCACCACATGGCAGTGGCCGCCTCCCCGCCCCCAGAAGCCCAGCCTGCAAGGGCCCCGGGATCAGGCGTGGGGAGGGTCAGGACTGGGGGGCTGCGGGTCCCTGAGGGCGGAACGGGGTGGAGAGGGTCCCGGGCATCCTCGCGCCTCATGCCCTGCTGTCTGACCAGGGAGGGAAACCGAGGCCTGAAGACAGGAAAGTCCTCCTCCGACCCAAGGGCACTCCAGGGCCAGGGCGCCTACTCTGATCGCACAGCAGCCCGGCTGCCAGGGAGCCCGCCTGGTGCCCGTTAAGCAGGGAGGCGGCGAGCCAGGCGGGCTCCATGTGCGCTGCAGCACTGCCCTCTGCCGGCGAGGCCTGGAACTGCACCCTGTCCCTGGACACGGGCCTGGGCTACACCTCCCGCCCTAGGGTCTCCGGGCTGGGGACCCTGATGGAAAGTGGGGTGTGGCCAGTGGAAGGATGGGCTGCTTCCCACTGGCTAGACGGCTTCCAGGAGGAGGCAGCTTTTGAGCTGGCCCCGGAAAGCTCCCACTGGTGTTGTAACTGCACGGGTCTCACTGAGCTCAGAACGGGAGTAAAGCCGGCCCCCAGGGCGCCAGCCCACACCGCAGCCCCCCAACACGCACGGCCCCCACGCTCACCTTCTCATCGGGCGTGGGAGAAAACATCTTCTCTTCCTGAGGGTGTTTGGAGAAATCGAAGGGGTAGGACACCACCAGGTCGCCCCCATGGAGGCTGGCTGAGAGCACGAATGGGGTGGTCCGCATCCACTTCATTATCGCCTTGGTCTCGGGAGCCACCTGCCCAGGATGAAGGAGGCCACCGTCGGGGCCAGGCACGCCCCTGCTGGCCACCCTGGCCATGCCCACAGGCCCTCCACGCCGGCCCGCCCCGCCCCGCCCCGCCATCAGGAGCTTCAGATGCCACCAGGCTCTCCTACATTGCCACACCCCTGCCTGACACTAGTTTTCCCACCTCCTCAGGCCGCCACTGCCTTCAGGAAGCCTGCCTGGGTTGCTGTCACTGAGTACCTGCCAGACCCAGGGCGTTTTCAATACATGTTCCCGGCATCCCAACAACCCAGGGAAGTTATCCCCATTTCCCAGGCAGGAAACGGAGACTCAGGGCTCAGGCTGCTCCCCCGCCCCCCACCGCCCCAGTGCATGCCCGGGAGCAGGGCCCAGGCCTGCACTGGTGGGTGTGGGTGTGGGTGGGGCAGCTCCTACCTTACCCCACCAGTAGTGCTGTGGGATGGGGATGTGACTGCTGTGTCCGCCGCCAGACGCCGCCAGGCGGTAGTACTCAGACGTCAGGTCGGGGAAGTTGCGGTTCAAGTCCAAGTTCTGTGCATTCTGCCTCCCGCTCGTCCACCCGTTGTAGCCAGCACCCTGCAAACACAGGCCAGCCCCCCGGGGGTCAGCACACCCCACCCTCCCTGCCTCTTTCCAGACGGAGGCCATGGGGTGCTGAGCAGGAGGCCAGGGCTGCCGTGTCCCTCCGGCTTCGGGTCATGAACTTGGGAGAATGTCCAGCCAAGCTGCCCTTGACCTCCTCTCCCACCTGTCTGGCCCCTTCCATCCGACCAGCCAGGAGGCTGACGCTCCAACCTCAAAGCCTTGCGCTGGCTGATCTCTGGCAGAACCCCCCCCCACCAGGTGGTCATGTGCACAGCTTGCTCCACACCTCCGCCGGGGCTCTACTCAGTCCCATCAGATGGCGCCCCGCCTCCAGCTGGCGTGACGTCCCCCCCAGTTTCTCCACAGAGCACAGGCTCTTGCTCATCCAGAGTTGCCGGGGTCTGTCCCCGCCCTCACGTAGGACCTTGCCACTGCCGCTGTCCGCTGAATGCCTATCACCCAGACCCTCCGTGACTGCTAGTGAGTGAACGGATGGGCATGTGCTGGCGGCCCGCGGGATCTGGTGTGGGGGCACTCACCTCGGCGGCCGCCACCTCGTAGCCGTCGGGGTTCATGGAGGGCAGCAGGTGAATGCGGGTGGTGTTGAGCAGGCGCTGGATGCGGGGACTACCCACCAGGTACTCGGAGCACAGGTACTGGGCCAGGTAGATGAGCATCTCCCGCCCTGCCACCTCATTGCCATGGATGTTGCCGATGAGCTTCACCTCAGGCTCCACTTGGGGGAGATAGAGCGACCTGAGGGGTGATCTCAAACCCTAGGGTCCCCGGAGACTTGAGGGCCCAGATGGCGAGGCTGGCGGGGGGCTTGGGGACCAGTCATACTTGTTTTGGCCCAAGCATGTCTATGACTCATGTCTCATCAGAGTCACTACTTACTAAGCTCAATTCTTACGTTTAGCCATAATTATTAGCATGATACCATCAAGGATATTAACTAATAATAATTCATGGTATTATTGCTCTCTGTGAATTTTATTCATAGCCATTTTCTGTATTTGTGTAGTAAGTTAAGGTGTACATTGGTGCTGAGATCGGAAGGAAGCTGGCCCTCAAATGAATGGAAGGGAGGAAGGGGGTAAGGTAGGAAGGGAAGAAAGAGAAAGAAAGAAAGAAAGAAAGAAAGAAAGAAAGAAAGAAAGAAAGAAAGAAAGAAAGAAAGAAAGAAAGAAAG
>NW_027551568.1:2892097-2894091 GCF_008692635.1 Crocuta crocuta
GATGGATGGATGGATGGATGGATGATGGATGGATAGAAGGATGGATGGATATGTAGATGGATGTTTGGATATTTGGACATAAGGATGGATGGATGGATGGAAGGATGGATGGATGGGTAGGTGGTGGATGGATGGAGAGATGGTGGATGGGTGAGTGGATGGTGGATGGATGCATTGATGGATGGAAGAAAGGATGGATGGACAGGTAGATGGATGTTTGGGTATTTGGACAGAAGGTTGGATGGATGGATGGATGGATTGTGGATGGATGGTAGATGGAGGATAGATGGGTAGATGGTGGGTGGATGGATGGAAGGTGGATGGACAGGTAGATGGATGTTTGGATATTGGGACGGAAGGATGAATGGGTGGGTGGATGGATGGGTGATGGATAGAAGGATGGATGGACGATGGAAGGAAAGAAGGAAGGAAGGAAGAGTGGACTGTGGTTAGAAGAGAAGAGCAGACGAAGAGCCTGGCAGCCTGACTAACTGTGTGGCCTCACGCAAGTCACCTCTCTCCTCAGCCTCACGTTGCTCATCTAGAAAATGGCATCTCCTTTCCTGGCTGTATGCAGCCCCAGGACCTGTGACCGTGGGAGCAAACACTCACGTCCCTCCCGCCTTCTGAGGGTATAAATGATGCCAACGCTTCCCACAATGGTCACTTCCCTTGGCTTCTCACGGGGACACCCTCACCACATTCCAAAGCCACACATCAGTCTTCATCCCGGAGCAGCCCCACCAGCCAGAGGGCTGCGAGGCAGGGTGGTCTTTGGAGGCTGGAGCGGGGCTTTGGGCTCATGATGTCCATGCAGCCCGAACCACCGGGAGGGAGATCGGGCTGAGTGTGGCCGGCCCAGCGGAGGGGCCGGAGCCGCTGAGCTTCAGGTGGCATAATTTTCAGCAGTTAAGTGACCAAGGGTCCCAGTGCCTCACAGCGTCATGGGGACAGACCGGTTGAGGGGCAGGGCCCAGGGGGGGCTCCCGGCAGAGGCCAGAACCAGGCCCCTGGGCCCGGACAAGCCCTTGGTGCCCTGGAGAGGCTCGTGGTGGACTTCAGCTCAGCACGGGGCCCCCAGGCCGCCCGCGGGCCCAACCTCGAGACTGGTGTCACTATGAGTTCTTTCCAGCACCTGCAACAGCGACAGCTCTGCAGGGCCAACAAAACCCGGCATTTTCCATGTAGCTCTGCCTCATCTCAGCGCGGGACCACCACGCCTGGCGAGCTCAAGGGACTTGGACTTTTTAAATGGAAGCCGTCCTTCGTTCAGGTGGCTCTGGGATACCGCGTTCGCCAGGCAGCTCAAAGGAGCAAACGCAGTGCCGGGGGCCAAGCGCCGCACGCACCCGTCTGGGGTCCGGGTGCGCCAGGGCAAGGTGGCAAAAACAGCAGAGAGCACCGTCACACCTCCCCGGGGGCGCCCCGGGGCCCTGGCCTCTCTTCTCCCTGGCGCTCACTCCCCGGGGCCGTGCCCCCGGCTCCCACCACCCCCTTGAGTCCCAGCAGGTCCCGAGCCTGCGGCCACGTGCCCCAGGGCACTGAGCAGAGCACGGATGCGGCCTGCTCCCTGGCCTCCCGGCCCTGCTGTGACCAGGATCCCGCAGCCGGGCCTGCGCACCCCAAGCCGGACCGTAGGCCCAGAGCCCCTTCCCGGAAGCCGGCCTCTGCCACTGGCTTACTCAGCTCGTGCTGGCCGGGGCGGGCCGAGAACTCGATGACCAGCAGGTCCTTGCCATCAAAGCTCCGCCCTATGCTGTAGGTCTTGGCGACGTGGGCACAGCGGGCGGCCGTCCGCCGCAGCACGCGCACCATCTGGGCGTAGGAGTGGTGTGTGAAGTGGATGAAGGTCGGCGGCAGGCCCGAGGGCAGTGCCTCCTCCGCATCCAGGCCTCCTGGGGAAGAGTGGGGGTGTTGGGGGCGCCCCAGTTCCACGCCCTCGGCCAGCGCTCGCCCACCAGCGCGGCCGCCCACCCACTGATGGGCGCTCCGTC
>NW_027551568.1:2894143-2894673 GCF_008692635.1 Crocuta crocuta
GAGGCGGGGGCGCCTGCGCGGCTCAGTCCGGTGAGCGTCCGACTCTTGACTTCAGCCTGGGTCGTGACCTCACAGTTGGTGAGTTCTAGCCCCACGTCAGGCTCCGTGCTGACAGCTCAGAGGCTGCTGGGGATCCTCTCCCTCCCTCTCCCTCTGCCCCTCCTCTCTCAAAATAAACATTTAGAAAGAAAAGCACTATGTGGTTTCCAGGGAAACCGTGTAAAGTACAGAACAGAAGGCCACAGAGGAGAAGACACACACGCAGAGACCTCGACTCAGCGCAGCATGGGTGGGGGCAGCAGCCTCCTGCCTGCGCGTGGGCGCTCCCGTGGGCTCCCCACCGACACCGGCTGTGGCCCCGGGGACCACGCGGCTAGCGTTCTGCTCGGTCTGCGCTGCTCCGCGGTGGACACCCTTTCAGCCCCTTGTCCGTCCGGCAACCACGGCTCTGAAGGGCCCCTTACAGTCCACCCGGCACAGCCACCCAGTGTGGGTGATTTCCAGTGCAGCAGTGAGTGTGCCTGTGCAGG
>NW_027551568.1:2894974-2897651 GCF_008692635.1 Crocuta crocuta
AGGGGAGGGGGGAGGGGAGAGGAGGAGTGAGGGGAGGGGGGAGGGGAGAGGGCTCTCCCGGTGTCTGGGCGGCACAGCCCCTGCGCGCTGGTCACCAGTTCATGCTTCTCCCCGAGCGTCTCACTTGCCCTGTGGTTTTCTTTCTGCTCGAAATGGTTTTGAGGGAGGAAGAAAGCAGACGGAACCAGCAATTTGGTGGCGGAATTGCCCGAAATAACCTCTCTCCAGCCACCTCCGCGGGCTTTCCCAGGCCGGGCTTGGCCCCGCGGGGCCGTCTGGTTCTCTTCCTCCGCACCCGCTGCACGCGCAGGGAGAGCGCGGCGCCTGGGCCCGCACACCGCACACCTGCACGGGGCCAGATCCAGGCTCGGCCGAGCGCACAGCCAGCCGGCGAGCGAGCGGCGCGACCGGGAGCCGGTCCTGCTAGGGGCCACCGCGCACACGCCCTCGGACGTACCTCTGCGTCCTCCCTCCCGAGTCAGTGCGTCCGCGCGGGGCCCAGGACGCAGCAGGCGCTCAGTGAGTGTCCGGCGAAGGGACAGACCAGCCATCGGGGACCTGCCTGCCTCCCAGCAGCCGGCCGGGCAGACGCCGCCGCCTCCGGTGCCGTCTGCCTCCCCAGAGACACACGGTCATCCAGGAAGCGGGGCCGTAACTCGCATTCGGGACGGTGTGGGGTTAGGTGAGACAGCACACGGGTGGCACCCAGCGCCGGATCACGGGGCCCTGACCTCCAGCTGCAGGACGCGGGCGCAGACGCGGGCACAGCCGGGCGGCACACACTGGCCACGGGGCCGCTTACACTTCCACTCACTAAAGGCGAATAAGCTCAAAACTGGGAGCCTCGAGGGGCGCCTGGGTGGCTTAGTCGGTTAAGCGTCCGACTTTCGCTTGGGTCATGATCTCGCGGTTCGTGGGTTTGAGCCCCGCGTCGGGCTCTGTGCTGACTGCCAGCTCGGAGCCTGGAGCCTGTTTCAGTCTGTGACTCCCTCTCTCCCTGAACTTCCCCTGCTCACACTGTCTCTCTCTCTCTGAAATAAATAAAAAATTTTAAAAAAATTAAAAAACTATAATAATAAAAACTTTTTTTGTANCGCTCCCACAGCATCCCTGCCAGCGGCCCCCCAGAGCTTCCTTGCACACCTCCCGAGATGAGCAGCTCACCACCTCCCAGGGCTGCCCATTCCACCCCTGCTGGCTCATCCACCCGGGACACCGAAAGCCCGGTTCTCCACAGCCCCTCCCTTGCTGCCCTGAGCCCGCTCGGAGGAGTCCAGCCCCGGCCAGGAGCCTACACGCTCCCTTTCGGGCCGGCCCAGGGCCCGGGCTTTGCCCTAGCAGCTCTTCCGCACACCTGAGGTCTGGCCCAGGCACCAGCATTTGAGGGCTCCGTATGGGGGGGCATCTGTCCCCANGAGGAAAGGTCCGTTCGCCGGGGTCGCCGTGGGCCTCCCGCTTACCTGGACCCCCACCGGGGCGCATGGCAGACGGCGTAGAGAGCACGCGCTCCAGCCCTCACACAGGGCTCGCTCCCACAGCATCCCTGCCAGCGGCCCCCCAGAGCTTCCTTGCACACCTCCCGAGATGAGCAGCTCACCACCTCCCAGGGCTGCCCATTCCACCCCTGCTGGCTCATCCACCCGGGACACCGAAAGCCTGGTTCTCCACAGCCCCTCCCCTGCTGCCCTGAGCCCACTCGGAGGAGTCCAGCCCCGGCCAGGAGCCTACACGCTCCCTTTCGGGCCGGCCCAGGGCCCGGGCTTTGCCCTAGCAGCTCTTCCGCACACCTGAGGTCTGGCCCAGGCACCAGCATTTGAGGGCTCCGTATGGGGGGGCATCTGTCCCCACCGTGACTCGGTTGTCCCACCCAAACCTCGGGGCACCGGCGCAGCCCCCGGGGCCCCACGCACCGCGCAGCTTCTCCAGGGGGTCGTAGCAGCCCTCCTCCGCGCTCGCGAAGTAGCGGCCACAGTCGAGGAAGTAGGGCCAGGCCATGTCGATGGCGTCGAAGGCGGGCTGGCAGGCCTCCCGCAGGGCCTCGCACACGTGCCGGCAGGGCCTGTGCACGCGGCCGCCCCCGCACCGGGGGGCCAGCACGGCGCAGCCCAGCAGCCGCAGGTCGGGATTGCACTGGCCTTCCAGGAGGTGGTGCAGGACGCTGAGCAGGATGTACTCGGAGCTGGACTCCACCGCCTCCCGGGACCGGAGATCCAGCAGGGTGGGGAAGGCCGTCTGGTTGTAGGCGACGTCGCTGCAGGTCCTGAGCTGCAGGTCCACACACGCGGCTGGGGGCAGGCGGGGTCGTCAGGTCACTCCCTCCCTCCCTCACGGTCATCCGTCAGGCACAAGCGGGCCGCACGGGCCAGGGCTCCCGAGGGGGAAGCCAGAGCCCGAGGGCCGGGCGGGGGGACCGGGCAAGGCTCCTGAGACTGACTAGGCTCAACTACTTACTCGTGAGGGAGCCGGGGCAGGCCACCCTGGGCCTCAGCTTCCACAGCTGCAAAATGGGTGCAGCCAGCCTTGCCGAGGGTTTGACACATTAGGATGCGTGAAAGAGGCCCGAAGACCCTGGGCGTGTGTGTTCGTAACTTGGACTTCTCCAGCCCAGGGTGCGGGGCCCTGTCTGCCCCTCAGGCCTCTCCAGCCTGGAACCGAGGGCTGTCATCCCCATGCCACA
>NW_027551568.1:2897751-2939470 GCF_008692635.1 Crocuta crocuta
GCACATTTCGTATGCGCCAGCTCACCGCACAAGTTCTAAGATTCTGCCACTTTTCTGGGTCAAAGTTTAAAAGGACGAAGTTCTTTCTACTCAGCATTTTTCTGCTCAGAACATTTTACATGTGCCATTGATTTTCGCACTGAGAAAATGCTCTCCTGCTTTTCCAAACCGATCTGGCCCCTCCCCTCAGAACAGCGCGGATGCGCCGCGGAGCACATCGGCACAGTCAGACCCCACACAGCCTCCAAGCCCGTCCCCTGAGGTCAGCTTTCCCCTCCTCGTTCTACAAGATCGGGTCCCAGGAGGGGCAGGCGCTTGCCCGGCGGGTGACAAGCGCGGCCAGTGTGTGCACACGGCCACGGCCACGGCCACGGCGGACGCCAGCGTGAGGGGAACAGGGATGACTGGAAGGAGCGCCTCCGTGGGAGCCGGGGCAGAGCCAGGGGGGGAGAGAAGGTCCCTCGTCTTTGGTGTTGTCTGGTCTCCAGCCTTTGGAGAAGGGGGCTGGGTTTGACTACTGGGCCTTGTTACTAATCACCCGCTCGGGAAGGGCGGGTGCAGCTCTCTCAAGGGCTTCGATAGCGTCGAGGGGCTGCACTGTTCCCACCAAACAGAAGGGAGACAAGTCCGCGCGCCGTACCGCTGTCCACAGCTGAGGGCCCGTGGCAGCCACCTGGAAAGAGAAGTGGCAGCGCCGTCAGGGGCGCGACCCGCCCTCCCNTGGGTCGGCACCACAGCCCTCCGGTCGGTGCCGACGGGACCGTTCCCCCGACTCCGCGTGAGGACACGGGGGCCCCGACAGGTGCCACCAAGCGCCTAAGGAGAGACAGTCAGAGGGCAGCGTGGCTCAGCGTGGCATCCACCCGGCTCCAGGGCCTGGGGCCGACCAGCCGTGTGGCCAGGCCTGCTCGCGGGGACACGAAAGCCCGGGCCGATGGCCTCTGCCGATCGCCGGGCTGCAAGTGCTCCCGCGAGGGCCTGGATTCAAGCTTCCAGCAGGTGGACTAGTTCTGGCAAAATTCTTGAATTTATTTTCTGTTATTTCAATGCTTATTTATTATTGAGAAACAGAAACAGCGTGAGCAGGGGAGGGGCAGAGACAGAGGGAGACACAGAATCGGAAGCAGCTCCAGGCCCTGAGCTGTCAGCACAGAGCCTGACACGGGGCTCGAACCCACAAACCATGAGATCATGACCTGAGCCGAAGTCGGACGCTCAACTGACTGAGCCCCCAGGCGCCCCAACGTTCTTGAATATTTAGCAAGCGGTTCCAGGACCCTGCACTGCACACGGCCCCGCCCCATCACGGACTCTGACCCCACGTTATTCAAAGCCCCCAAACTCCCTGCCTTCCAGAACACTCTGCAAGAGTGGGGCCCCGCCGTCCCCTGAGTAGGAAAGAGTCTCCCCTTCCCAGAGAAACACACGGGACCCCTCCCGGCGCAGGCACGCGGGCCGCCGTGAGCTGCGGGAAGGCCGATGAAACCAACCTGCATCAGCGCCACCCGCCGAGTCCCTGTCAGAAGGTCCCCAGGGTTCCGGTGGCCCCGAGAGGGAGGAGCCGACTGGGAGAGATGGAAATCAGAGTCGGAGCCCGGCCGGCCCCAGACCCCCGCGCAGGAGTCCCAGAGGCGGGAACCCGCGGGGGAAGCAGGTGCGGCCGGGAGCCCCGAGGATGAGGCGCAGGGCAAAGCCGCTGTTCTAATCCCGCACCTTCTCGCACAACCCAGGCCTGACCCACGGGTCCGGGAAGGGTGACAGCCACTGGCGCGTGGGCTCTGGTCCCCGGCACTGGCCCGGCAGCTCCCCCCTTCAGGAGCCTTTGCACAGGGCCCGCCCTCCGCGGACCAGGCCCCCCCACTCCCGGCAGCGCTCTCGCGGGATGGAGACCACGGGACAGCCAGCCCCTCGCCGCCTGCCCCGCCTCAGCGCTGGGGACGGAAGAGGCGCACGGGAACGCCTGGCTGAGTGCGGCCCGTCCGCGGGAACAGCCGTGGGCCTGGGGCTCGCCCTCCCTCCTCCCTCCTCGTGGGAATAGTAGGGTGAGGGGGCCCCGTGCGAGCCGGGGGGGCCAGCGCCCTCAGGGAAGGTGTCCAGCACGGGACCCGGACAGCCCCTGTCATGTCAGGGAGACCCCGGAGTTGCTCTTTTGTGCCTCTGTTTCCCCCACTGTATGTGGGGCTTGTTATAATCACACGGTGGGGATAATATAAAGGTTCTAAGGGATGACCCACATTTCGTGGCCGGCACAGGACCTGGCTGGGAATAGACGCGCTCTGTAAATAATACTTCTGTTCCCGTCGCTGTGCTGTAACCCCCCAAAGACAGCGAGCCACGGTTTCAGGCTGTCCCAAGGCGATGGCGCCACTTGGGAAAGGCAACAGGCAAAAGAATAACTATCCTAAAATAATTTTCCTAAATTTTGCCAGTGCCCAACACTGACTGCATGGCATGTGCTCTACCGAGATGCACACTCAGTTGACTCCCCCGGCTACAGCCCATGTGAGCCCGCACAGGGGCAGAGGCCATGACTCAGGAGGTCAGCGCGGGACCCCGAGGCCTCACGACGGAGGGCCGGGCCAAGGGCCCCTGGCTCTGCTCCCTGCGCCCGCTCCCCATGCCTGCGGTGCATCTGCGCTGAGCCGGGGGTGGGCCAGTCTGCAGATCTGTTCAGACTGTGCGCACGTCCAGGGAGCAGAAGGACTCCCCCTCCGCCTGGGGTCACTGCAGCCTCAGGAAACCAGGAGCGGAGCAGTGAGCCCCACGCCTGCCCCCTCGAAATGATCAGATGCCACACAAGCAGCTGGATGGGGGTGGACGTGATCAAGGACCACACAACTCCAGCCTTAACAAGAGCCCAGCCCCAGCGTGTGCTTTCGGGAGCTCGGGGCTGGGCTGGGGTCACGACAGGCGTCGGCGGGGCTGGCCACACCAGGCAGCGGGCCCCCACTAGCCACACGGGGTTACCGAGAGCTCGGAGCATCGGTCCGTGCCTACAAGTACTGTACGTGCTAAGTACTCATTAAATTTCAGACTCAGCACTAAAAAGAGGATGGAAAATGCCTCATTTGTGGTTTCTATATTGATGACAACACACCGGAACCATATATTGGCTTACATAAAATGTGTTATTCCGGTGAACTTCACCTGTTCCTCGTTACCTCTTTCATGGGACCACGAGAAAGTATGGAATTATTACAGGGCTGGCGTCCCTCCCTTTAGATGGCACTGGCCAAGCTGCCCTCCGGCCGTCCACGCGTGCCCTTACACGAGGTGGCCACAAGGGGTCAGCACGCCTTCAACGGAGGGACCCCGGCCGACCTGGTGCTGGCCGCCTCCCTCCCTCCCTCCCTTTTTAAAAAATGTTTATTTATTTTGAGAGAGAGCTAGTGAGTGGGAAGAGGGGCAGAGGGAGAGGGAGAAGCTCAGGACATAAGGCTCGATCTCAACCGTGAGCCGAAATCAAGAGCCGGACACCTAACCCACTGAGACATCCAGGTGCCCCTCCTCCCTCTGAAGTGGAAGATGGTCCCAGCCAAGGACTCTTCTAACAGATGAGAAACCTGAATGAGGCCAGAGAGGTCAAGCCATCTGCCCAAGGCTGCACAGCAGAGACGAGGACTAGGGATTTGAACCCAGAACGGCCTGGCCCCCAGGAGCATAATGTTGCATCGGCCTCCCCCCCAGGGTCCCTGTGAAGACCTGGGGCAAGAGAAAGGCAAGGGACGAGGGCAGAGGGGAGGGTCCAGGCTCGCCCTGAGGCGCATGTGCAGAGGGCACTCGGACAGAGTCCGCAGGCAGGAGCGGCCTGACACCCGCGGCCGGGCCCCCGCCCCACGCCAGCCTGCGGTCTGGAAAAGCCGCTCGGCTTCCTGGGACGCCACAGCCTCCTCTGTCAGGAGTGAAGACGGGGCTCTAGGGTGGATTTATTCTGGAAACAGTCACCAGTGCCCCCACGGGCCCAGCCAGAGCGTCCCGCCCGTTCCTCAGGTGAGGACGGAGCCTCAGTGCTGGCCGCCTTCTCCCTGGGAAAAAGTCAGGTCGGGGAGAGTCTCCTGGGGGAGAGGCCGTGCTCCCCAGGTGTGCTGGGGTCTCACGGGCCCAGGGCGCGGTCCATCCACAACACAACACAGCGTTAGTACTAGCCACATCGTGCACGTGCACATGAGCACACGGGCTCTTGTGAGCACACGGGCTCTCTCTCTCACACACACACACTCTGCCTGGGCCTTTCTGCAGAAATGCAGGGAAGGAAAGACGGGGAGCGAGGGTCGGAGGTGGGGCGCAGATCCAGACGCAGAAGGAAGAAAAGGAAAGATTGGCATCGCACATTTGAGACGGGCGGTTCTCTCCTGGCACATCCACAAACGCCTGCACTTAAGAGTCCAAATCTGAACCGCCCGGACCCCTGTGCCCCAGGGGACACTCTGGCGACAGAGATGTCTGCTGCCGGATAAGGACTCTGAGCACATCCACCGGTGAGTGCAAGGGGAAGCAGCCCACTCCAGGGATGGCCAGGACCAGAGCCCAGGACTCCGGGACCCCTGCCTCCGCCGCCCCCCAGCTGTCAGGTGAGATCACACAGGCAGGCCACACCCCCTCCAGGGTCCCCGGATGCCACCTTTCTCCCTGCCCCAGAGCCCTCCAGGCACAACCCCTCCCTCCCAGGTGACCACGCCCCCTTCCAGGGGACCCCAACCCCTCCCAGCGCTCAGAGCCCACTTCCGGAGATACTGCTGTCCACATCACAGGCCGAGGTGGGAGAGAGGGGTGTAGACAGCGCTCGCGGCTGCCCACAGCTGCCCCTTGCTGGAGCGAACAGGGATCCTGAAGGGCCTCTCCCCTGCAAAGTCCTGACACCTGCTTCTAGGATCCGGCTGTGCCCTGACCCTGGCCTGGGCACGCTGCCCCTCCGCCGCCCCAGCTGCCCCGCTGCGCTCGCCCTGGGGTCCCAGCCTCCCCCTACCCTGGGAGCCCAGTGCCCCCTCCCAGCAGACCGTGAGGTCCGAGGTCACGGGCGCCCCTCTGGGAAGCCCCCCGGGGCCAGGGGTCGNCCTCCCGATCCTGCCCGAAAGCCCCTGGTTTTGCACGGGATGGACCTGGGGGCCAAGCGGGTCCTGCCCCAGTGCTGACCCCAGCTGCCCAAGAACCCGGCCAAGTCACTCCTCTGTCCCATGACGGGAGGAGGCAGCGTCCCCGGCCCCCCCACCGGGCGGGGTGTGAGTGTAGGAGAAGGGTCTGGGGGGAAGGGCAGGCGGCTCCCACGTGGCCTTGGGCAACTCCTTGGCTCTGAGCGAGTCCCTGTGTGCAGCCTGGGGGAACCCCCTCCTGGATGCTGAAGCAGAGCCCACAGGGCTCAGGACCCCGGGGGGAGGGCAGGGGGGCCCGGGAGCCCCCAGCTCAGAGCCGGGCCCTGTTCCGGGGCCAGCACTGCTCTGGGACTGAGCGGCGCCCGTGAAGCGCCCCCTGCACGGAGCCGGGCAGGTGCTGCCTCTGCTGTCCAGACGTGCACACGTGCCCGCCAGCCCGTCGCAGCCCCACAGCTGCGGTCCAGCCCCTGGTGCGCTCGTGCCCTGGGCCGGGGGCACAGTGCCAGCCGGGCACCTGGGTCTACAATGCTGGCCGGGCACCTGGCCAGGCCCCTCCCCGCCGGGCCATCCTCCCTGATGGCCTTCTTAGCGCCCACCTGCCTTTACGGGCCTCCTTTACCCGCCGTGCTGGGCGGTGGGGGCCTGGCCTTCCAGCCAGGTGCCGCTCTGCCCTCAGACTGTGACAAGCCCCCAACCCCAGGCTGGGATCCTCCTGACGGTACCTCGATGGGGCAAACGTACAAAAAGGCGTCAATCCATCCCTGGCTCAGAGAACGAGCCACTTACTCTGCCTCACTGACACTGTCCACCCTTTCCAGCACCTCCAGGGCAGCGCATCTGGATGCTCCACGCTGCCCTCTGTCCACCCAGACCACAACCCCATCCTTCCAGAAGTTTCTGGGCTCGCTCCAGCCACTCTCCCGGGCACTTTCCTTTGACGTTCCTGTCTGGGGGCGTCTGGGGTCTCCAGTCCAAGCTGGGAGGGTGAATTCAGAGCCCCCCCTTCCCGAGTACCGGCCGGTGGTGCACATTCTCAGGGAGGTTTGTCCCCTCCCCCGCCCCCCAGGTGCCAGGGGAGGCCCGCGAGTGTCCTTGCCGTCCCCTCTTGCGGGCAGGCTAGATTCTTGTGGACACCCAGCCCGCAGCCCACCGGGGGACATATTTGCGCGGGCATCTCCTTCTACAGCCCTCACTCGGGGTCTGGCTTCTTGTGAGGACACTGTTTTAAGCCAGTGGCATCTGAGATTTGGTGGAGAGAAAGGGCCATGTGAGCTATTGTTATTTTTAAGGCCTTGGCCATCCCCCAGGACCAACGTCCAGTCGTTGGAAGGAACTGTTCCTGTCCAGGAGGGAAGAGGACACCCGCCAAATGGATGGGCAGCGGCAAGTCGCAGATAGGCCCTCCCTTTCCAAGGGCCGTGCAAGCGCCGCCCGGTCCCGGTTCTGTCTGGTCCAGCCGCCACGGCTAACCGGCGCAGAGGGGCGGGGCTGCACCCTGAGATGGGGTAAGGGGAGCGGCCGATGCAACGAGAGCCCTAGGTGCAGGAGAGACCCCGGGTGCCCGAGCGGGTAGCAGAAGGCACAGAACAAGCCGCGGGGACAGAGCCCCGTGGTGTCACTGGGAGAGCACGAACCCTGCTATCCCTCAGGGGTCACTTCATCAAGGGGCTCACCCAGAGCCCGTGGCTTACGTCTGGGAGCCTGGGGCCCTCCCCTGGGAAGGTGTCATCGCCCACCTCCAGGCTCAAAGTGATGGGGGGGGCTGTCGGTGGCCTGGAGTCCACCCCGAAGCCGGGAGGTGCCCAGCTGAAGGGTCAAGGCCCCTGGGCGCAGCACCCAGACCCCACCCCTCCCCAGGCTCCCTCTGGGACAGCACTCGACTCACTAAACTATCGAACTTGCCCGTCCTGGGGGCTCTGGGTGCCGCTGGCTGGTGCCCTGGGAAAGCACCAGGTTTGCAGGACGGGGCGCCCCCTGAAGACAGGGTGCAGCGTCTAGTCCTGCTCTTCGGGGACCCACTCTCCTGAGGCCGTCAGACAGCTCGCTCAGGCCACCGCAAAGGCAGCAGGGTCCCCTTTGCAGAGAAACGAGAAATGTTTGAACAAAACGTTTATGAATTTGCACACAGTGCTTGGGACTGAGCCGTTCTGCACAGAGGAGAACTGTCTTTCAAGTTAGAAAAAGATCGGGGCGCTTGGGGGGCTCAGTCGGTGAAGCTTCCAACTTTGGCTCAGGTCATGATCTCACAATTCATGGGATTGAGCCTCAAGTCGGGTTCCATGCCAACAGCCCAAAGTCTGCTTTGGATTCTCTTCCTCCCTCTCTCTGCCCCTCCCCTGTGCTCTCTCACTCTCTCTCTCTCTCTCAAAATAAATAATAAACATTAAAAAATAAAGACCACAAACCCAAGACGAAAGATAATACCATGAGTGAATGTTCTAGAATGTCCAGCACGGACATAACTAATAGCACCCTCTTGGGAGGCACCTGTACCTGAGTGATCTAGAAAATTCCCTGGTGGCTTCAGAAAAGCCAAAACAGGAGAGGAACATCACCACCTGCAAAGAGTCTTGTCTCTTTCTAGCCATGGCATTTTTCACAGGACAGGATGCACATATTTCCTCCAAGAGATTTAAGACTTTACGAGCGTATTTTAACCTAGCAAGGCTCTGGGGGTGCAGGGCGCATCCCACCAGCCCGAGAGAAGCTCCCAGGAAGGAGAGAGGTGTTCAACTTGCAGGCTCACAGCCTGGCTCTGAGTTACATACAAGACGATGGAGACTAAGCTCTCCTTAGCACGCACTGGGGGTGTCTGGGGGACCCCCGGGCGGCAGGTACACCTGTGAACCCCCCCCAGGAACCCAGTGAAGTAGCCTCTCAACACCCTCACCCCTGCAATTGCCAGCCCAGTGAAGTAGCCTCTCAACACCCTCACCCCTGCAATTGCCAGCCCAGTGAAGTAGCCTCTCAACACCCTCACCCCTGCAATTGCCAGCCCAGTGAAGTAGCCTCTCAACACCCTCACCCCTGCAATTGCCAGCCCAAGGCTGGAACGGAGTTTTCACTGAACCGCCTAAGTGGGTTTTTTAACTGCTTCCTGACCACATGTCTATAGCTATTATTCCTAAAAATGATTTGTTGTGTTTGAATTGCATTTCAGAATCGAAACGCACTTAAATATATCCTGCTTGCAGGGAGGCACTGGGGACTCAGCCAAAGCAGCCCGGTGACACCCAGGTGGTTGGGACAGAACCTCCACCAGGCTAGAAACTGCTCCCACCGCCCTGAGGGCCCAAAGGAGCTGACTGTTGTGTGTGCGTCTGCGAGCAGGGAGCTCAGGACCCGCCTCTCCCTGGACCTTGGCCGAGGGGCCCCCGGTGCCGGCTCCCGGCTCTGCTATAGAGGCCCTATCCAAATCTGCCTACCATGTGGTGGGCCCCCCGATTATGCAGCCCAGCCCCAATCTCGCAGGGGACAGCTGGGGCCGGAAGAAGCCAGCCAACAGCCCGGGGCGGGAGTGAAGAGAGAGCTGTGAGCCTTCACCCCTCCCTCCCCGCACAACACACTTCTGCAGGGGACCGCTTAATGCCGCGCCCCGTTCTATTTCTGAATCGTGAACTAGAGCAGATGTGTGTGCCGTTCCCAGACACCGCCCCCGGGGTGCATTTAGTGACAGTGACAGTGGGTGGTCCCACCCGGGAGTGGCCCCCTCGACAACCGGCCTCAGCGAAGCCCAAGCCTCTCCCGGCCGCCCCAGGGCTGAGCAGAGTGGCTGCGGAGGGGAGCTGGGCCCCCCTCTCCCGGCCGCCATCCCCCTACACCTGGCCTCTGCTGGCTGCTGTAACCTTGACCGTCTCATGGACGTGGTCAGGAGGCTCGGCCGTGGTCGTGAGAAAACAGCCAGTGTCCACTAGCTCTTATGTCCATCAGAACAGGCTCTGAGCACAAGCATATTCCTCACGTCCTTCCCCACTCAACATCCTGACGCTTCCTAGTAAACAAGATAAGGCAGACGGGACGCAGGTGCGACCATGACCCCAGCCCACGTGCATCACGCGGGGGGAGCTGACCGCAAGGTTTCTCGGAGACAGGCACTTCCCGGGGAGGGGCCCCCTCTGCCCTGACCCGCCTGCCAGCTGCGGGGTCCGGGAGCCCCACACCAGCCTCCCCAGGGAATTTGCCCTCTGGACCTGGACGCCGCTGCGAGCAGGCGGACAGTATTAACCACGAGGCTGGAGCAGCCAGTGTCAGGCTGGGCCACCCCAGCGGGCCCTGAGAGAGCACGGTCACCCAGCCCCTAACACCGGCTGTCCCTGCAGAGACCCAACGTGTGTGCGGCCCTGCACAGGGCGCCTTCCCCCCACCCACCCCCCGTCCGNGGTCCCGTCCGCTAGGCTCGGACAAGTCCTGGCCACGCCCTCTGCGTGGCCGCTGCAGGCAAAAGTTGTTCTCAGCGTCCAGGGAGCTCCTGTGGGCAGGCGCCGGGTGCAAGTTGGCCAAACGGGCCAGGACCTGGCAGAAATGCTGGCGGAGCCGGGGGCACACGCGGGGCTCAGCTGCCGTCTTGCTGTAGCTCAGGCACTCGCTCAGGACGCCCCCGGGGGCATCAATGGCGACCAAGGTCATGAGCTCCATTAGCCTATTGAGGAGCTGAGCAGGAGTTCAGCACCAGTGACCATGCTCACATCCATACCTGTGGTCTGGAGATTTGGAAGTTTCTAGAATCACGAATGAATACAAACAGCAGCCCCAACATCACTAGCGGAGTGGCTCTGCGCACGCTGTCCGAGCCTTGGGCACGTGTCTCTGGTGAAGGGCAGAGGGGCGTTGACGGGGCGTTGAGCGTGGGGGCAGCCGGAGCAGCGCGTGGACAGCCGCCTGGCTGGAACCCGCAGCCCTGCATGTGGACCAGACTGTGACGTGGCTGCTGGTTCAACCCACAAGGCTTCAGACCCCGAGGGACATGCTGTTTTGCCCAAACAGCCTCCCTTCCCGTAAGGTGTGTGCTCTTGTTCCGGTTACAAATGCGTTAGAGACGGTCCCGGGGGGGGGACCTGTGTTGCCGTCTTCCATTCTTCCATGGACACCTCGAAGGTGGGTTTGACCTGGTTAGAAATACCACAAAGTCGACTCACGCGGCCCAGTGGTGAGGACGAAGAGGGAAAAGGAGCTGGGGACACGGCTGGGGACACAGTGAGTTTCCCTGTCAGCATCTTGGTCGTCACCCTCAGAGTTTACTTATTCAAGTGATGGTGTGGGTTAAGGTCCCAGGCGTGCGGCACACTCACCTCCAGGAGTCTGCGGTCTGGGGCGGGGGTGGAGGTGCCCATGGACACAGAGCTGGGGGCTGCTCCCAAACCCAGCCCCCCAGCGCCCCTCCCCCACCAGACACACCTGCCTGTCCTCGTTGACTTGCATCTTGGGCCATCAGAATGGAGAGCCCACCGAGGCAGGACTCCCCCGGAAGCCGGCACAAAGCCCAGCTCGCAGGCAGTGAGTGAAGGGGCTGTGGCACCTCGTCCGCACTTGGGACAATCGTGACAATCATAAGAGACTCTATTGCATCCACGTGTCCATAAAGGGCTTGGGGGGCACAAGGGTGCGCTGACCGTGTCCCCGAGCCGGACGCAGTGGACGCTAAGGCTCTGCTCTGCAGGTCTGCCTCCTACAGGTGTGTGCACACCTACACGTGTGTGCACACCCACATGCGTGCACACTCACATAGAAACCCTTGGGCCCTTGCACACGTATATGACATAAAAGTAAAAGCCAGCAATGAACATATTGTGGCCGAGTAACCCAGGCTCCCTCGTTATTCATTTATCATTTCAGAAGCAAATGCTGAAGCTCCTGAGACGCCAGCACCCGCCCCTGCACACACACACACACACACACACACTCACGTGTGTACACAGGCACACGCGTGATCGCACACACGGTCCCATGTGCACGAGCATGGATCAAACAGCTGGCTCACAGGAGATGGCGCCACGTTGGCTCCGTCCACCGGCGCACGTGCCCTCTCCCAAGAACGGGAGACTTTGCAGGTGTCGTGTGAAGATGCACATGCCTGTACGTGTCCCCCCATGTCCCTGGGCCAGAGGGGTGGGTGGCCAAGAGCCACATGACTCACATCCGGAGCACTGATCCCAAAGCGCTCTCGGCAGCAGCTTGGCAGGGAGGGCAGAGCCCACCTGGCACGGAAGCTGCAGAAACCCCCCCCCACCCGGGGGAGCCGTGGGTGCCCTCCCAACGACGGCTAACAAACCAAAGACAGACCTGAGGGGCCAGACACCCTGAACACACAAGCTGGCTCACCGGGCATCCTGGAGTCCCCAGGAGCCCGCCACCAGGCCCGGTGCCTCCCTTCCCCTTGCGCAGGCGGCCTGGGCTGCAGCTGGTCCAGCTGCGCAAGGCTGAGGGCCACCAGCGTCTCCCAGGAGCCGCTTCCGTCAGGTTGTCTTTCTGCCCCAGATGTGGTGTGGGGACCCCAGCAGGGGCCTGCCCACGGGATGAGAGTCGCAGGACCCTGGTAGGCAGGAACACAGACCAGCGCCCTCATGACCACACTGGGATGGTGGCGCCCACCTGCCCTTCCCGTGAGCCCCCAGCTCTCCTACAAGCCCCAGGCCGGGGTCTCCCGGGAAAGGGGTGGGAGGAAGAGGGAAGACAACACTCACTCAGTGTGGCGTCCCGAGGCTGTGCCCCGCCCCCCACCAGGATCCTGGAATCCGTGCCCAGTGGATGCTGGGTCTGAGCATCCTAACTGGCTTTAGAAACTTGCTAAGATCGGAAAAAGTCCGGCGCCAGCCCAGACAGACCCCACAGCTGCCTGTGGCCTGGCCTCAGTCTCCCCTGGGCAGGGGCAGCTGCCTCATTTACAGCAAGGGTGTGGGGCTGGTGACATCTCTGTCATCTGGGGCCATTGACCAGAGCTGGGGTGAGGCCCTGGGAGCCTCAGCCGTGGAGGAAGGGCCCCGTGGACATCAGCTTCTCCCCAGGTCCGCGGTGGGGAGACCTCAGGGGCCTGCCCAGCTGAGGCTGAGCCTCCTTCCCAGCAGCCCCCAGGACAGGGCGCTGAGGGCCCGGACCCAGCCGGTCACAAGGGGGACAAAGCAGCTGATGAAGGACCCGATGAAGACGCCCACGTGGCACCCTGTCGGTGGCAGTGCTTCGGCTCATGGACTCAGTCCAGCCGCTCGCTGCAGGGACGGAACAAAGGACAGAAGTTGGGGCACGCGGGGGGCTGGGGGGCGGAGCTGAGCACAGAACAAGAGCCGGAGTGAGCAGGTTCAGTGGGGGCGTCCGGGTGGGGAGCCCAAGGACAAGAGAGAGGACAGACAATGTGAAGAGGTGGGCTTGATTCGCAAAGGTGACACACGGGAGGCCTGGGGGGCAGGAAGGAGGGGGCGACTCCCCCTCCCTCCTCTAAGCCGCTGCCCTCCCGTCCGCACTAGCTCTTCCTGCCTCCTGGTACAGAGGGGTCTAAGTCAGTCCTGCAGATAGAGGATCGCGGCTAGGTCCCCAAGGGGGTAGAGGGTCTGCGTCCGAGGCAGTAGAGCTGGGGGTCCTGGGGGGGGGGGCAGCGGCAGGTGGGAGCGGGGCAGCCGCCAGCGGGAGCTTCCGTGGACAAACGCATGCCCAGTAGTGAGCAGACAGAACCAGGCAGCCACACCCTCAAGACTGGAAACCTCAGGTCAGGCACAGGCAGTGGGTCCGCAGGGCAGACTCCGGAAGGAGAGTTCAGATCCACACCCACCTGCCCCAGAAGAGCGACTGACTCCTCCCACGGGGGGTAGGGGGCGCGGTGGTAACCCTTCTTCCGAGGCTCCGACCTCACAGCTTGTGCAAAAGCTCCCTGTGCACCGTGGGCACATACTCCACAGGGCAAACCCAGACGCCCAGAAGCATCTGGGCCTTGCAGTGTGGGGACTCCCTGAGGGGACAAACGAACCAGTGCGCAAACCCCGAGAGCAGGTGGAGGGGAAGCCACACAGCGTGGAACCCCGGGGGCCCATGCCGGTGCCCCCCCCAGGGCCCCTGGGCTGGGCGGGGACGCGCACGCGGCTACCCCCTGCATGGTGACTACTTGAAGCGTCCACCACCTGCAGCATCTTGAACGAGGCGAGGCTGAGCAGCGGGAAGGCAGCAAAGCGCCCGCACTGGGGCCCAGGGGTCAGAGGAAGCGAGCAGGACGGAAGGCGCCGCGTAGCTGAGCTCTGGTTAGCAGAGCACCTAGAACATGAACCGTCCCCCGCCTGCCCCAGCCCGGCGTAAGCAGCGCGGCGGGAAACCCAACGGCCAGCTACTGGTCTGCGCTCCTACTGAGTCGGACGCCAGCAAGGTGCTCAGGAGCCCCACAGCCTGGCCCGCGCTGGGACCCGATGGCGGCAGCCCACGCGGCGTGCGGAGCGGCACGGAGGGCTGGCCCCGCGCCGCCAGCAGCAGGTGGCCGGGGAAGGGTCACCAGGGAGACCCCGCGGGCGCCTGCGNCCGTCCCGCTCCAGGTGCGGAGGAGCCCCGGCACATTTCCACCCCTGAATCCAGACCGTAGGGCGAGGGGAGCAGGAGCCACCCAGGCCTCCGCCGTCGCCTCGCATTTTCTTCCCTTCACATGCAGTGGCCGGAGGGACCTCTACGCCCTCTGCCCCAGACCAGGACGGTCCTTGCTGTGGTCACACCTTCTCCGCCAGAGCCTCCCCGCGGTGACTCACGCGCAGCTGGGATGCTTGAAAGCGGTTGCTTCTCAGTTGCTCTGCCCCCTTTCTTGCATCCCGTTCCCTCCCGCGCTGGCACCAAGCTGAAGTGACCCCGAGGTTTGGGGGCGGGGGAGCAGGGAAGCAGGAGACTGAGGAGCAGGGAGCTGTGGCCAAGGCGCAGAAGGAGCTAGAGGAAGAAAGCACACGTGCCTGGGTCGCGGTCCCCTTTCCAACCCCCCAGCTCGGAGCCAAGGCGTGGATCTATGTTTGCTGAGCCAAGAAGAGTAGCAAGACCCGAAAACAGCGTGGGAGGAGAAGTGAGGGAAGGAAGATGAGAAGGAAAGGAAAGAAGGAAGGGAGGGGAGGGTGAAGGAGGGAAAAGCAGAGAGGAAGAGAGAAAGGAAGAGGCGCGGCTCCCTGCAGGGTGCAGAACGGGACGCCTTTGCAGGCTCTGGGAGCCCCCGGGGGGCGGCAGGAGGCTCCTCTCTCTCTCCACTTCTGCCAACCCTCTGAGCTCTTGACCCTGCAGGAATGTTCCAATCCCTTCAACCCCAGTTGGCAAGACAAGACTGAAGGGAAGACATTTGGAAGCTGGCAGGTTCCAGAAGCTTTCTGGCCCCTTCTCTACAATGGCAGCCCTGACATGAAAGGAGCCAGACCCTCACCCCACGTTTCCCTGGCCCCTCACCCTCTCTCACCCAGGGGCTCCGCAAGCCTAGCCCCCTCCCAGCGACAGACTCTGGCTAGTGGAGAGGGGGCTCACCCTCGTGGGGGGGGTCTCTCTGGTGCCAGAGCATAAGGACTGGAGAGCAGGCAGGTGGCTGGGGGACTGGGGGGACAGACTGCGCTAGTCTCATCACCCCAGCCACACGGCCTTGGGCAAGTCACCTCTTGGGTCTCCTTGTCTTTGTTAAATTAATTAATTAATTTTTATTTTTTATTATTTTTAAATGTCTCTTTTTAAAGTTTAGTTATTTATGGGGCGCCTGGGTGGCTCGGTTGGTTAAGCGTCCGACTTCGGCTCAGGTCATGATGTCACCGTCTTTGGGTCCAAACCCCGCGTTGGGCTCTGTGCTGACAGCTCGGGGCCTGGAGCTGCTTCTGATTCTGTGTCTCCCTCTCTCTCTCTCTGCCCCTTCCCTGCTCATGCTCTTTCTCTCTCTGTCCCTCAAAAATAAATAAACATTTAAAAAATGTTTAATGTAAAAAAAGTTTAGTTATTTAAGAAAGAGAGAGAGAGAGAAAGTGGGGGAGGGGCAGAGAGCGAGGGAGAGAGTAAATCCCAAGTTCACGCGGAGCTTGATCTCACAGCCATAAGATCGTGACCTGAGCTGAAATCTAGAGTCGGACTCTTCACCGTCTGAGCTCCCCAGGTGCCCACTGGGTCTTAACAACTAGCATTAGGCGCATTAACAACTATCAGTCACACATGCTTTGTGTGGCTGCAATCAGGCTTCAACTAATAAGCACCTGTAGAGCGGTTCAAACAGTGCCTGCGCACGGTGAGTACTCAGCAAAATGTCAGCCGTTACCACGACTCCACTTTATAGTTGGGAAAAGGGCAACTCATATAAGTCCAGTGTCCTTTCCAAGGTCACATAACCAGAAACCAGAGGCTCTGGGGGTCAAACTCGGTCCTTCTGACTCCAACCCAAAGTCCTTGTCACACTCTTCCACGCAGCCTCACACCAGGGCCATCACACCAGCTCCAAGCCCAGCCTCCGTCCTTCAGCTGAAGTGGCTTCTTCTCTCCTCATCCCTCCCACCAAATGCTTTAAAAAATCCAAGAAAAATTCTCAACTGATCAGACCTCACCTGAGACCAGGACATAAGGCCAAAGCCCTCCCTCCTGACGTTCCCAGGAAGAGGGGCTGCTCCATGGACCCTGGTGTCAGCAAGGGCACAGGGGGGGTGGCTGGGACAATGAAGGTGGCCACAGGGTCCCCCAGTCCATCCAAGGCCCCTGAGTGGCCATCTGAGGATCGGCAGACATGCGGGGGCAGCAGATGCTCCCCGGGGAGACTTCAGTCCAGCCACGGACAGTGACTCCCGTCCCCTCTGAATGTCTCCAAGGAGAGAGGGGTTCCAGGCAGGTCACTTGGGGGGGTCGAGAGCATCATTCCGTGATGTGAGCGCAGGAAAGCCTTGCCCGCCAGTGCTACGTAGAGGGAAGCCATCTGGTCACCCGCGAGGATTTCTGGGCACCCAGCATGCGTAAGAGAGTGTGGCAGACACGACCCAGACCGTGAGGACTGACCGGCTTTGGTCCTCGCACTTTGATGAGCAGAGGAAAGACTGGACGAAATAAGATCTGAGATAAGCACCCCAACCTCCTCTAAGAAAGATCGATCTCAGTTTCGTTCTAAAGAACGAATTGCATCAGTTGTGATATATTGTGAGCCAATTCATTTCCACAAACGTGTGTGGAATGATTGTTATGTGCAATCGGGGAGGGGGAACTCATGTGTAAAGAGAAAAGAACAAAGCGTTAACTGAGTGTATTGGATTTTGCTTAATTTTAAGCATAGTTGCTTATTAAGCTTATTTCCTTCAACCGTGTTTACTTCCCACGACGGCCCCAGGAGATGCATATTCCTGCCCCGATTTTCACACAAGGAGACAGGTCAGAGCAGCCGGCTTTCACTCCGGAGCCGAGGCCCAGGACGTCACTGGGCGGCAGTGGAAGTCTCAGCAGGTGCCTGATGGGGGTGGCTGTCCTGGTTGGCAGGTCTGGAAGGCTCCCTGGGGCGGGCCCAGCCTTCATTCCGGGCCAGGCAGCAACACGGAGCAAGTCTGGAGAGCGGGTGCAGGTGTGGCTGTAGTAGTGGACACAGCAGCAAAGGGAGCGACGGCGGGTGGCTGGGGCCACGTTCTGATGGCCGTGAGCAGCCCCTGCGGAATGTCTGGGCACCGTGGAGCCACTGAATGTCACTGAGCAGGGGCGGGGCCTTCAGGGGCCAGCGCTGGGCTTTGTCCTGGAAGTGTGTACCCTATATCTCAGCAAGAATGAGCAGGGTGGGGGCGCCTGGGGGGCTCAGTCGGTTAAGCTTTGGACTTCGGCTCAGATCATGATCTTGCAGTTCATGAATTCGAGCCCCATGTCGGGCTCTGCGCTGACAGCTCAGAGCCCGGAGCTGCTTCAGATTCTGTGTCTCCTCTCTGTCTGCCCCTCCCCTGCTCGCGCTCCATCTCTCAAAAACAAATAAAAACATTCTTTAAAAAAAGAGTGCTTTTTAACCTTGTGCTGGAAATATTTAACATTTTTTTCCCCTAAGACTGAAAGGTAAATGGATTAGACCCTGCGTGCCTCCTTGTGGAGGTTTTAAATCTTTCACCAGGAATCAGATTTGAGGGTAAGGATATTAAGTGCTATTCTAGAATAAGACCACAGGGCTCAAAACCACCACCCGCAACCCAGGGGGCAGAGGGGGGCAGCCCAGCCAGCGAGACCTGAGACCTGATGCCCTGGGGGCTTGGGGGGAAGCAGCGAGCCAGTATCTAGAGCCACCAACACGCCTCCTCCCAAACTCCCGTAGTCTGCCTTCCAGGCAAGCATCTCAAAGGAAGAATCAACATGTCAGCAGAAATGTCTGCTCACGCACGCAGGGAAGGGAAGCTGGGAAGACAGAAAGAAAGAAGTGGACGAACTACCCGACAGCAGGGAGCTGGCAAATGACTACCTTATCCCCACAGCACGCGCGGTGCAGCCGCTTACAGGCCGGTGCGCAGGACGCCGCTGAGGGCGCGTCGTTTAGTGAGGACCGCGGGAGACACGCGGCCTCAACTCTCACCGATGCCTAGAGCGGCCCGGGTGAGGCGTGGCCAGGCCACACGGCGCTCAGCGACCGGCGGCGCGAATGCGAGGGCCTGGGGTTTGTTCTGTTTCCTTATACCTGCCTGCGACTTCCACGTTCCCTGTGGGAGCACGACCGGCGGAAAATCAGGAGATCGCTCGGGAAGAAAGACCAGTTGAAACCCTCTGTCACAGCTCCAAGTGATGTGCCTTTCACACCTCAAGGTCTGGCCCCACACAGCTCTTAGAGGGAGTGACATCTAAGCCAAGCCCCGTGCTCGGACGGTTAGCCAGGTGAAGACTGGAGTGTTCTCAGCAAACGGGGCAGTGCGCGTGCAGGAAACAGGCGCCATGGGCCGTGAGGAACTGGGTTTGACTCCCAAAGTGGGGTCGGGGGTGCCGGGGAGGGCTCCTCGTACTGCCGCACGGGGCTGCGCTGGAGGGGTGTGGGGAGCCCCGAGCTGGTGAAGAGCTACCCCACTTGGCCCAGTGAGTCCCATTTCACAGATGAGAAGACTGAGGCCCAACACGGCTTCCTCCTTCCCCGCGTGGCCTCCTTTTGCCTGTATTGGCCTTGGGGCGAGTCATTTCCCTGTCTACACAGCAAGAAGCCGAGTCTCTGAGCTCCTCCTTAGACTAAGATTCCTTCCAGGAGCCCCGCTTTCTGCCTCTTCACAGAAGCCAGGCTGGCAGCCGCCCCAGGGAGACGGGGCCCCAGGGGTTCGACCCCTCCTGTGAGCCCCTTATCGCTGCCCCGCGGCCCCTGCACCAGACGCTCACCCCCGTGGAGCAGCCCGGCAGGGAGGACCTCTCACAAGTGCTCTAATGGAGACAAAAGTGCCCAACAGGAAACCGAGTGGTTAAAGGGGCTGGGACCCCGAGAGAGGGCGGAGGGGCGGCAGATACACAAACGTCAGCGAACAGACTACACAAAACGCTGGGCCAGAGCCTCCCAGTAATCACGTCACACAGGGAGAGAGGCTGGGCTCCGCACCACTGTCAGTCAGGAAATCTCTTCTCGTGTGTGCAGGTGTGGGGGGAGGGGGAGGGTGTGGAGGTGTGTGTGTGCATGCACAGGTGTGTGTGCAGGTGTGTGTGCAGGTGTGGGGGGAGGGGGAGGGTGTGGAGGTGTGTGTGCACGCACAGGTGTGTGTGCAGGTGTGGGGGGAGGGGGAGGGTGTGGAGGTGTGTGTGTGCATGTGCAGGTATGTGTGCAGGTGTGTGTGCAGGTGGGGGGGAGGGAGAGGGTGTGGAAGGGTGGGTGTGTGCATGCGCAGGTGTGTGTGCAGCTGTGTGTGCAGCTGTGGGGGGAGGGAGAGGGTGTGGGGAGGTGTGTGTGTGCATGCACAGGTGTGTGTGCAGGTGTGTGTGCAGGTGGGGGGGAGGGAGAGGGGGTGGGGAGGTGTGTGTGTGCATGCACAGGTGTGTGTGCAGGTGTGTGTGCAGGTGGGGGGGAGGGAGAGGGGGTGGGGAGGTGTGTGTGTGCATGCACAGGTGTGTGTGCAGGTGTGTGTGCAGGTGGGGGGGAGGGAGAGGGGGTGGGGAGGTGTGTGTGTGCATGCACAGGTGTGTGTGCAGGTGTGTGTGCAGGTGGGGGGGAGGGAGAGGGGGTGGGGAGGTGTGTGTGTGCATGCACAGGTGTGTGTGCAGGTGTGTGTGCAGGTGGGGGGGAGGGAGAGGGGGTGGGGAGGTGTGTGTGTGCATGCACAGGTGTGTGTGCAGGTGTGTGTGCAGGTGGGGGGGAGGGAGAGGGGGTGGGGAGGTGTGTGTGTGCATGCACAGGTGTGTGTGCAGGTGTGTGTGCAGGTGGGGGGGAGGGAGAGGGGGTGGGGAGGTGTGTGTGTGCATGCACAGGTGTGTGTGCAGGTGTGTGTGCAGGTGGGGGGGAGGGAGAGGGGGTGGGGAGGTGTGTGTGTGCATGCACAGGTGTGTGTGCAGGTGTGTGTGCAGGTGGGGGGGAGGGAGAGGGGGTGGGGAGGTGTGTGTGTGCATGCACAGGTGTGTGTGCAGGTGTGTGTGCAGGTGGGGGGGAGGGAGAGGGGGTGGGGAGGTGTGTGTGTGCATGCACAGGTGTGTGTGCAGGTGTGTGTGCAGGTGGGGGGGAGGGAGAGGGGGTGGGGAGGTGTGTGTGTGCATGCACAGGTGTGTGTGCAGGTGTGTGTGCAGGTGGGGGGGAGGGAGAGGGGGTGGGGAGGTGTGTGTGTGCATGCACAGGTGTGTGTGCAGGTGTGTGTGCAGGTGGGGGGGAGGGAGAGGGGGTGGGGAGGTGTGTGTGTGCATGCACAGGTGTGTGTGCAGGTGTGTGTGCAGGTGGGGGGGAGGGAGAGGGGGTGGGGAGGTGTGTGTGTGCATGCACAGGTGTGTGTGCAGGTGTGTGTGCAGGTGGGGGGGAGGGAGAGGGGGTGGGGAGGTGTGTGTGTGCATGCACAGGTGTGTGTGCAGGTGTGTGTGCAGGTGGGGGGGAGGGAGAGGGGGTGGGGAGGTGTGTGTGTGCATGCACAGGTGTGTGTGCAGGTGTGTGTGCAGGTGGGGGGGAGGGAGAGGGGGTGGGGAGGTGTGTGTGTGCATGCACAGGTGTGTGTGCAGGTGTGTGTGCAGGTGGGGGGGAGGGAGAGGGGGTGGGGAGGTGTGTGTGTGCATGCACAGGTGTGTGTGCAGGTGTGTGTGCAGGTGGGGGGGAGGGAGAGGGGGTGGGGAGGTGTGTGTGTGCATGCACAGGTGTGTGTGCAGGTGTGTGTGCAGGTGGGGGGGAGGGAGAGGGGGTGGGGAGGTGTGTGTGTGCATGCACAGGTGTGTGTGCAGGTGTGTGTGCAGGTGGGGGGGAGGGAGAGGGGGTGGGGAGGTGTGTGTGTGCATGCACAGGTGTGTGTGCAGGTATGGGGGGGAGGGAGAGGGTGTGGAAGTGTGTGTGCATGTGCAGGTATGTGTGCAGGTGTGTGTGCAGGTGGGGGGGGAGGGAGAGGGGGTGGGGAGGTGTGTGTGTGCATGCACAGGTGTGTGTGCAGGTGTGTGTGCAGGTGGGGGGGGAGGGAGAGGGTGTGGAGGGGTGTATGTGTGCATGCGCAGGTGTGTGTGTAGGTGGGGGGGAGGGAGAGGGTGTGGAGTGTGTGTGTGCATGCACAGGTGTGTGTGCAGGTGTGTGTGCAGATGAGGGGGAGGGAGAGGGTGTGGAAGTTAGTGTGTGCAGATGCGCAGGTGTGTGTGCAGGTGTGTATGCAGGGGTGTGTGTAAGAGGGTGTGTGTGCAGGTGTGGGAGGGAGGAAGTGCATGTGGAGGTAAGTGTGTGTGCATGTGCAGGTGTGTGTGCAGGTGTGTATGCGGGGGTGTGTGCAGGTGTGGGAGGGAGGAAGCGGATGTGGAAGTAAGTGTGTGTGCATGTGCAGGTGTGTGTGAAGATGTGTATGTGGGTGTGTGTGCAGGTGTGTGTGCAGGTGTGGGAGGGAGGAAGCGGATGTGGAGGTAAGTGTGTGTGCATGTGCAGGTGTGTGTGAAGATGTGTATGTGGGTGTGTGTGCAGGTGTGGGGGAGGGAGAGGGTGTGGAGGTGTGTGTGCATGTGCAGGTGTGTGTGAAGATGTGTATGTGGGTGTGTGTGCAGGTGTGGGGGAGGGAGAGGGTGTGGAGGTAAGTGTGTGTGCATGCGCAGGTGTGTGTGAAGATGTGTATGTGGGTGTGTGTGCAGGTGTGGGGGGAGGGAGAGGGCGTGGAGCTAAGTGTGTGCGCATGCGCAGGTGTGCGTGCGGGAGAGCGTGTGAGGGGTGACTGTCCCCAGACAGAGCCCTGGCACTATGTCCCTAAAGGTTCCGTCGTGATTTCTCCAGGAGCAGGACACGGTCTGAGTTTTAGAAAATCTGTGTGATCTGCTGCAGATTTCTTTGCATTTTGGATGACATGCATATCCCGTTTTTTAATGCTGTTTTTCAGGACAATTCTCCATAAAGTCGCCCTCAGAGGGACTCTGTCGTGGGAAACTCATCGGCTCTCGCAGTGCCGTCCGTCTGGACGACCATCTGGGGGGTGGGCCCCACCGCGGGGGCCAGCTCCCCGCAGCCCCCCTGGAGGAGGCAGCCCGGGTGGGGGGGTCCCAGGGACTCCGGGCACAGGGCAGTTCTGAGGAGCGCGTTGACACTTGATGACTCGGCCGGACCGCGGGGACCCTCGGCCAGGAGCCGGGTGGCCTCTCCGAGGAGGGCGCGTGGGGCGCGGGCGCCAGCCAGGCTCTCTGCACAGGAGCAACGACACAGGAAGGCAGGGGCTCCGGGGGCCAGCGGAGGGCCCGCGAGGCCAGACGGCAGCCGGTGGCCCATCCGTTTGACTCGTGCGCTGGCTGTCTACACCGCGTAACAGTCCCAGGCACAACATCCCGCCTCCGGTTCTGAGGGTCAAAAGTCCGGCCAGGTCCCGGTCTCACACCGCACCCGGGCTGCGACGCCTCTGGAGCCCGGACCCTCCCGCTCTCAGCATCCAGAGTCACTCCCGGGCCTTTGCCACGTGACCCTCCACCTCCAGAGCCAGGAACGTGGCACGTCCCTCACCCAGAAGCCCCCTCACTGGGGCAGGGGCACTCTGATCAGGTCAGGCCCACCAAGGCGTCCCCTTTCTTTTATTTTTATTTTTTTATGTTGTTTATTTTTGAGAGAGAGAGAGACAGACGGACAGACAGACAGACAGAGCACGAGCAGAGGAGGGGCAGAGAGAGAGGGAGACACAGAGTCTGAAGCAGCTCCAGGCTCCGAGCTGTCAGCACAGAGCCCGACGCGGGGCTCGAACCCACGGACCGCGAGATCATGACCTGAGCCGAACTGACTCGGCCCCCCAGGCGCCCTGAGAAGTCCCCTTCTTTAAAGTCAGGTTCCCAGTCTCGTCCACGCTGCAGGGGGGCCGATGATCCCAGCACGCACCCGGGGCAGGACCTGGGGCCATCTCGGGGTTCTGCCTGCAGGCGCAGCCTCACCCCTCTCCTGCCTGCTCTAAGCACTTTGCACAAGTGAGCAGGGCTGTGGTCTGCGGCCCTCCCGCCACCCTGCCTCCCACCCGGGCCCGGCCAGGCCTGCCAGAGCTGAGGGCCCTGAGCCCAGAGGTCAAGAGGGGGCGAGGTTGCAAAGCAGCTGGCCCCCAGAGCCTGGCTGAGGATACGCCCGGCCCTCCCTGCCGGCCCCCTGCAGCCCCAGGAATGCAGGGCTGCCTGGAAAGCTCGCAGGCCTCTCCTTCCCAGGCTTCCAGCGCTGGAGGCCCTCCCGGGAGCGGCGGCTAATGTGGGAAACAGCTGGTGTAGAGGCCCAGCCGCGCCGGGCATGACCGCGGAGGTGGCAGCCCGGGCCGGGCCCCAGCTCTGCAATCCCGGACGCCACAGCGCGCCCTGGGCCATGCGGTCCTGCCGCTCCCCTGCACAGAGGAGAAACTGGGGCCCCGAGGGCTCTATTCGCCCCGTGTGCACCCTGGAAGGAAAGGGGGATCATACACGGAGCCTCCACTGAAGATGTGAGCTGCCACGGCCACGGGCAAGTTAGGACGAGCTTCTGGGTCCCCGTTGCACTCCTTCAACAAGTGTGGACGGGGCGCTGGCTCTGGGCTGGCCCTGGGGGGCCCCGGGGCACGGACACGGGCGCACCAGCATCCCCGGGCTCCGCTGCCCACCGCAGCGACGCCCCTCGACCAGCGCGACCCGCTGCAGCCCCGCCCAGAGATAGCACAGGGTCTCAGCGACCCCCTGGGGATGCTCCGCGCCGGCGGGCGGCTGGGCACCTCGGCCACATGGATCCTGTCGCCTGCGGGCCGGACACAGACCACATCCTGGGAAATTCCGGGGGGACCCAGGGACCCCTCTTCTCACACACCAGATGGCACGGACCTGCCAGGGGTCTCTGGGGGGCCTTGACTCGGACCGCTTGCCCTGCTCAGTCGCCCACACCGGCTCGCAAGGCCTCGCTCCTCTCTCCCCTCTCCTCCCTCTGCACGGGCTCCTCCTTAGTCAAGGTCGGTCGCTGGGGTGGCCCCTCCTCCCCCTGCTCAGTGTGGATCCAGGTCTTGTCTATCTCCTTGGGCATCAGTCTTCACTTGGATACCTCCAGGGATGGGGAGCTCACTTACTTATAAGGTAACCCACCCCCCACTCTAATGTTTTGGACGTTCTTCCTCTTAACCTCAGGTCTTTGCACAGGCTGTTCCCTCTGGCTGGAGTACTATCCCCACTCCAGCCCGTCTCCACAGCTCAGACTGGCTCTGACCCTCCTTCAGATCTACATCTAGGAAATCTCGGACCCCCTGCAGTCTGGGGACACGTCCCCCAGGGACCCTGACAGTCCCGTGCCCTCACTGTGATGTCACTGTGTGATTACCTACTCACATTTGGGGCACCCCCTCTAAACTCCGGGGGCCAGGGGCTGTATCATGGCACCATGCCCCCATGCCACGCCTTGAGCTGCCTCCCCGAAGCCCCCATTATTTTTTTAAAAAACTTTTAATGTTTATTTTTGAGAGATAGAGACAGAACGTGAGCAGGGGAGGGGCAGAGAGAGAAGAAGACAATCTGAAGCAGGCTCCAGGCTCTGAGCTGTGAGCACAGAGCCCAACAGGGGGCTCGAACCCATGAACCTGAGCCGAAGTTGGATGCTCAACCGCCTGAGCCACCCAGGCGCCCCCGAAGCCCCCATTGCTAATTCACGTCCTCTCCGTGAGAGCCACACAGGAAGTCTCCTTCCCAGTCGGAAGAGAGCCAGCTCCCCAGCTGCACACTCACGTCTCCTTCCCAGAGGAATGGGCATCGGTAAGCCAGGCGCTGAGCTGTGGCTGGGCACCAGCAATGCTGTCCTTGAATAAATGGACCAGACGATCATTTACTGCCCAGCTTTGTGGATAGGGTACTCGAATCTCAGGCTTTTAGCTGATAGTGAAAATCAAGGCAGCAGTCAGGATTTGGCTCAGCTAAATGTGTGAGAAAATCCAAATGAGTGGATAAATAAGATAGAGGTTTTGTCCTTCCCACGGGAAAGTCCAGAGGCGAGAAACCCAGGGCAGCAGCAGTGGGTAGCCCTGTGGTCATCCGGGCCCAGTTCTGTGCTTCTGTTCCATCCTCCTTAGAGAGTGGCTTACATCTTCAAGGTCACCTCCTGGTCCAAAACGGCTGCTGAAGCTCCAGCCATCACATCCACATTTCAGGCAGAAAGAAGAAGGAAGGCAAGGGAGGGAGAAAGGATACATACAAATAGTCTGAGGCTTTTGAAGATTTCCCAGTAGTCTATTCAGCAACTCCCATCAGCCCTCTTTGGTCACACCGGGTTACGAGGGAAGCTGGGACATGGAGTCTTTCGATGAGCACATTACCACTGTGCCAATCACTTGCCGGTTTGCTCTCAGCCTCATTCCTGCTCCGTGGGATGGGGACATTTGTCAGGTTCCTGGGCCTCCAGTTAGGCTCGAGGAGTGGGAGGTGTGGCTGGGGGAGGGGAGAAGCCTGCCCTTCCCAGGTTCACGTGGCATCTCTGGACGCCTGCGGGAACAGCCGTGACCGCCTCGCTGGTGGTCCCAGCCGGCCAAGGCAGCGGGCTTGGCCGTGACCGCATCTCCGCCGGCAGGCACAGACTCCCCGGGCTCAGCCCCCCAGAGTGAGCAGCCCCGCCCTCCGGGGCATCACCGTCCTCTCTCTTACTCCCCCAGACCTTCCCACGCTGTGTGACCAGCACCTTGTATTCAGCCCCCTCCGAGAGTCCTGGATGGGTTTCTGTTTTCCAGACCGACGGTGGTAAGGGATGAAATGGGGGTCTATCAGAAAGAAATCGGGGGAGGGCGCCGGGGTGGCCCAGTCGGTTAAGCGCCCGACTTCGGCTCAGGTCATGATCTCGCGGTTCGTGGGCTCGAGCGCCGCGTCGGGCTCTGTGCTGACAGCTCAGAGCCTGGAGCCTGTTTCAGAGTCTGTGTCTCCCTCTCTCTCTGACCCTCCCCTGCTCACGCTGTCTCTCTCTCTCTCTCTCTCCTAGAAATAAATAAAACATTTTAAAAAAGAAAGAAAGAAAGAAATCGGGGGAGCAGGCAATGAACGGACGGCTTTGAACGAAACCCGTGCTGGGAAAACGAAGCCCCGTTCCCGACCCCTTGCCGACCCCATTGTGATCACGCACTAGGACGGGAGACCGCACTTTGCGAATAGTTTTGCTCAGTTTGTAGCTGAATCTACGACATGCAGGCCCTACCGCCACACCCTCTGGCGCCCGGTGGGCTCACAGAATGTCCGGCCGCTGCCCCGTGCCTTGAAAACTGCCTCGAGAAGAAGAAAGGCTTTCCCCAGGCCACTCCGCTGAGACGGTGGCTCGGGCTTGGGAACGGCCTCGTCCCCAGAGTGAATTGACCAAGAGGGAGAAGCTGATTCTTCAAACGTGTCAGCCTCACGCTTAAGGACAGCTGCCGGCTCTCAGCATGCGTGCGCGGGCTTACACGGAGATTTTGAACGAATTACAAGAAAACCCCACTTTCCTCAAAGACCTGCGATCGCCTGGGGACCCTTGGAAACGCAGCAGCCAGCCCAGCCCTACGGGGAACTGCATTATGGCTTCGGGGAACTGCATTATTGCTTGGATGCTCCCCGGAGTGACCCCTGCCTTCCCCTCTGTCGGACGGGAGGGGGATCCAACGGCCCAGCACCGTGACCCTGACCCTGGCCGCGACGGGGACACTGCCACCAGCCAGGCGTCCAGGGTCTGACCTGGAGATTGGTCCAGGGCCCCGCCCAGCAAGCCGGCCCCAAGCATCACAAGGTCCCGCCTGCGTCAAGTGCCCCGTGTGTGCCGTCCCCTCAGACCATAGCTGTCACCTCCTCTCCTGCGTCTGCCTTGCCCCGGGGACCCCTCCCCCACACACCGCCAGGGGAATCTCCTCCAAGGGCCCTGAGGTCGGCCTCTCCTCATCTGAAGTCCCTGCGGGATCCTCTGTGGCCCTTCTGTGTCCCCACCCCACGTGGTGGCCTGCGAGGGCCCCTCTCCGCCCGGCTGGGCCACTCATCATCCTCTGCCTGCTGCGCTCCACCGACCTCAGGACCTCTGCCCGAGCTGTGCCGTCTCGTGGACCCTCTGACCTTCTCTCTGCCTGGCTCGTGCTGCGTCTTCTGTCAGGCCTCACTTCCCGGCCCCCAAGTGCAGCCTCCCCCCACCGCACACCTTCCTCCTCCCACCAGCCTCCGCCTGCGTGGCCTGCTGGTGGCCTCGCCGCAGCGGCAGCTTCGGGGCACGCTTCCCTGTGACACGGTGCCCGGAGCGCGGGCCCACGCCCGCCTCCCCAGCAGCAGGACCGGGGCGGGAGTTGCGTTAAGGCTGCGACGGCTGATTTCAAGCCACGGAAGCGGCCCACCGCTTCTGCGCAGGAAGGGGCAGAAGGTCACCTTGCAGGGCATCTGCTCGGCCTCTTCATCAGGGGTCACCTTGATGAGGGGGCGCGGGGCACGCTGAGGGCACAGGACAGGCGAACGGCCCCCGCACACGGTCCAGGCGGGACATGTGCGCTACTCGTCGGACGCTCCCGGCGGCCCGAGATCAGGGGAAAGGAAAGAAAGCAGATGGCTGACTGGTGGGGTCACGGTCGTGCAGGACAGGACAGGACCCCACAGAACACTCGGGACCCGCAGGGACGAGGCAATCGTACCCACAGACTTCTCGCCGGAAACCTGCAGAGCGTTAATATCGCCCTCATCTAGATGGGAGGGGGGTTAAGTGCCTGCCACGGTGATGTGGGAAACTGAGGCAAATGAAGAATTACAGTCCCTTCCTGCCTGCAGCCCGCTGACAAGTCCTTGACGCAGGCGGAGTGACCTCCCTCCAGGAGCTCAGCTGCCTCGATGAGGACTCTTCGCTGGGGGCAGAGGAGGATCTTGACTCCACCTTATCATCCCTCCCCAGGAACCCGTAACGCTCCTTCAACATATAAAGCTTCCTTTGGAAACTTCCTTTATCTCAACCCCGCCCCCCACTTGGGCCATCGCGCTGCGAGCCGATGCGCCCCGGTATACACGTGCAGGGTCTCATGAGTGAGGCTTTCCTAAGCGGTGATAAACGGCGTTTTCCGAACAGCTGGCCCCTCACAGTCCTGGAAACCTTGCTTCCAAAATACCGTAGAGACTTGCTCTATCCCTGCCCCCCTCCCAACGTGAAGGCATATGATCAGCTACCCGTCACGACCCTCTTCCCGCCCACAGTCCTGTCCCCGGGCTTTACTAAAATCACCTTTTTGCACCAGAGACGTCTTCGAGAATTCTTTCTTGGCCATCGGCTCCGAAACCCCCAGCCATCACCCCCAAAACGTCATCAACCTGAACAGCTTTCCTTAGATTGTTTTTAAATTCCAATGTACGGGGCGCCGGGGTGGCTCAGTCGGTTGAGCATCCAGCTTCGGCTCAGGTCATGATCTCACGGTTTGTGGGTTCGAGCCCCACGTCGGGCTCTGTGCTGACAAAGAGCTCGGAACCTGGAGCTGCTTCAGGTTCTGTGTCTCCCTCTCTCTCTGTCCCTCCCCTGCTCATGCTCTGCCTCTCTCAGTCTCTCAAAAATAAATAAGTGTTAAAACATTTAAAAAATAATCAATAAATAAAAATAAACTCCAACGTAATGAACGAACCGTATTACATTAGTTTCAGGTATACACCGTAATGACGCAACAATTCTATACATCACTCGATGCTCGTCAAGATAAGCATGTTCTAAACCCCATCGCCTCTTTTCCCCACTCCCCTCCCTCTGGTAACCATCTCTTTGTTCTCTATAGTTAAGAGTCTGGTTTTTTGTCTCATTTTTTCTTTGTTCAACGGTTGTGTTTCTTAAATTCCACGTGAGTGAAATCATGTGGTATTTGTCTTTCTCGGACTTATTTTGCTTTGCATTAGACTCTCCAGATCCATCCATGTTGTTGCCGATGGCAAGATTTCATTCTTTTTTTATGACTAAATAATATTCCATCGTACATGTATGTCACATCTTCTTTATCCATTCATCTCTCTATGGACACATGGGCTGCTTCCATATCGTGGTTACCGTAGATAATGCTGCTATGAACATCGGGGTGCAGATATCTTTTCAAATTAGGGTTTTTATTTTCTTTGCATAAATACCCACAGTAGAATTACTGGAACCTAGGGTAGCTGTATTTATAACTTTTCAAGGACACTCCGCACTGTTTTCCAGAGCAGCTGCACCAGTTTGCATTCCCACCAACAGTGCTTGAGAATTTCCTCTTCTCCCCGTCCTTGCCAACACTTGTGGTCTCTTGTGCTGTTGATTTCAGCCATTCCGACGGCTGCGAGGCGGTATCTCATTGTGGTTTTGATTTGTATTTCCCTGATGATGAGTGACGTTGAGCATCTTTTCGTGTGTCTCTTGGCCACCTGGATGTCTTCTTCGGAGAAATGTCTGCACAGGTCTTCTGCCCATTTTTTAATTTGTTAAAAAATGGTTATTTGGTTTTTTGGGTGTTGAGAGTTGTATCAGTTCTTTATATACCTTGGATACTAACCCTTCATCAGAAATGTCATTTGCAAATATCTTCTTGCAAATGTCATTTGCAAAAATAAAAGGTGGGTTGCCTTTTTGTTTTGTCGATTATTTCCTTCGTTGTGCAGAAGATTTTTATTCTGATGTGTCCCAGCAGCGTGAATGGAGACAGAGGTCACGTACCTCACCAGGGGTCCCGTGCCACAAGCAATGCCGTCTGCGGCTGGAAGCCGTCCACACAGTGAGAGCGCAGGGCCACTCTGTGGAGCCAGCCCCACTCCTGTCTGGCCTACCCGCTCCCCGTATCCACCTGACACAGCTCCCAAACATCTGGTTTGCATCAAGCACTGTCCTCAATTCCTCCAGCAGCCGACTGGGAGAGGAAGGCTCTGGGCCATCTCACAGGCTGGCCCTTGGCACTGCCCAGGCACAAGCTCCGTGTCCTTGAGTGAGCCACTCACCTCTGGGTGGCGATGTGAGCTGGGCTGGATGCCGCTGTCCACAGTCCATGCCACAGACTTCACCCTGGGGACTCATCCTCCTCATTGGCCACTGCCTTAGTGAAATGTGGGCAGGGACCTCCCCTTCCCTGCCTGGCAGAGGCGGCACACAAGACCCAAGCAGGCTACCCACTGCTCTCTCCCCAGACCGCACCCCTGGGTCTACTGAACACAGCACATTCACAGTGAAACGGCCGCAGAAGTCGCACTGCATCATTGTCACCTCCCCGGGCCCTGCTCCAGCCCCGCCCTCCCACTCTCTTCAAAGTCTGGATCCTTGGCCTCCCCTTGGCTTCTGTTAATGGCTTCATATGCTTCCAGCACATTCTTCTTTGGCTTAAGTTGTCCAGAGAAGGTTCTATTACTTCAGTCCTCTTTGGATCTCAATTCCAGGTAATCTCCCTGCTCAAGAATGTCTAATGGCTTCCCAGTGCTCACAGATCAGACCCCACCCCTCAATTCCTCAGCCTGGGATTCCAGGCCCCACCTGGTTGCTCAAACTTCATCGCCCATGATGTGTTTTCACACACCTGACTGCACAGACTCGCTTTTTTCCTGTTCTCACCTCAACAACTTCTCTGTCAGGACTTCCAAATTCAGTCCACCTCTAGAGACGGTGCTGTCTCAACCAGCACCCAGGGAGAGTGGCACCAGGGGCAAGTGGCTGGTGAGAATGAGAAAAGCAAGAGCTAGAACTTGGCCCCGGGTAGTCAGGTTCCAAAGCCTGTGCATTAACTAGTAACCTTTACTGACTCCCGCAGAGGAGGGAACTGTGGGAACCATGAAGCAGCAGAGCCAGCCCAGGAGGGGAGCAAGGGGAGTTGTAGAACCTTGCAGGCCAGCAGACCTGAGAGGCGATCTGGCCAGGTTAGAGCTGTGGGTGGAAGGCCCTGGGGGAGAGGCTTAGGAAAGGACTAATAGATAATCTGATACACTTAGCCACAATGAAGGGAGTTTGGGAATAAGTTAGTGATAAATACCTGACAAACTAAGCAAATAAAACTTCGAGGCAAGTACTAACTCCAGGCAAAACAGAAAGGTGGAAAAACAATATGATTATGGTTTGTTAAATGTCTGTCAGGGGCATTTCCTGGGTCATCACACCAAGAACCCAGCCTCCATCTGCTTCCTCCCAGACAGTCTTGGCTCTGGGTGTAGTTCAAGCAAGCAGGTAGTCCTGTGTTCCTTTATGCCACTGGTGGTCAGTGGACATTACCTCGATGACGGTAAGACCCCGTCCTCCTTTCTGGCTCAGTGCATGGAGGACTCGCCCATTCAGTTCAGCCTTGGGGATGGATGGGCCGGGGACACGTGGATTCCCTCCCAGCACCAACAAGGCCTGGGTGTTCACAAGTTTGGTTGCTGTGTTTCTTCTGTTCGATTACCAGAGATGCTCACGGCAGGAAGTAGGGCACAGCGTCGGGATCTGTGTGTCTCCCATGCCCGACACCGGGGGAGCCAGGGCTCGGTGCAGGGGCGGATGGGGGCTGACAGAGTGGGGTTCGGGGGTTCAGGGAGGGCCCCAGGTGCACTCTTGTTCCTCCTTCCCCTCTGGAATGTTCCAGAAAGACCTACCTCCCACCTCCCCCAAAAGAACATTTTAATTCATCATTTCTCTATTGAACACCTACTATGTGCCAGGGGCGGGTCGTGGTGAAACCAGATCCAGTGCCTGTCCCCGCAGGGCTTACAGCTGTGCTGGCAGGGGGTCTAGCAAAGACTCCGACTTGCACACCCACACGGAGAACCGTGACGGTACGGGTGTGCCCGCGAGGCCACCACAAGCTCATCCACGGGGAGAGGCAAGGGCTGAGCCGAGGGTAAGGATGCCGAGGCCTGGCCTTGAGGACAAAACCAGAGGAGGGGGGACAGGCAGGAACACGGAGCCACCAGCCCCGGGTCCTGAAGGACAGAACAGAAGTAGAACCCAGCTCTGTTAAACTGTAACCAACAGACTCCTGCCTCCTGAGCGAGCGAGCGAGCGAGTGAGTGAGTGAGTGAATGGGTGTCTCTCCTGGTTTCCCTGGTAGGTCAAGTGTGAGCCTTTGTGAACTGCATGATTCTTAGACAAGAAAGGGAAGGAAAGAAGGAAGGAGGGAGGAGGAAGGCAGGCAGGAAGGGGGAGGGTAAAGAGGGAGAGGGAGAGGAGAAAAGGAGGGAGGGAAGGGAGGAGGGCCTTGCCCTTGTTCCTTGGACACCTGCCCACAAGCAGGGAGCAATGTCGCTGTGCTTCAGCGCTCTCCCGCCGCCTCCCTGTCTACCCTCCACCCCCCACCCCATCCAGGAAGCTTCGGGCTGGCTGAGGGGAGGAGGGCAGAGGAGGCAGACAGGCAGGACCCCGACTTCGGGAGCTCTCTGGCGCAAAGAGCAGGGAAGGCAGAGTATGGCCGCTGCGGCTCGTAGACCCAGCTCTGCCACTGCGAGTCATTTCCTTGGCTTCTCTGGGCCTAGTTTCCGGAGTGCTCTTCCCTAAAGATGCAGCCTGAGGGGTGATGGGCACAGACAGAAACTGGGCCGTGAGCGTGAGGTGTGGCTGGCTGTGGCTGAGTGCCACGTGGGCGTGGAGGCAGGAGGGAAGGGGGGAGAAGGAGAGGAGAGGCTCGAGGGGAGGGGGTGGCGAGGGGGGCAGCAGGGACATCTCCCCCTGGGAAGTCGGAAGCCTGTCTCGGAGGCACCTGCAGGTGAAGGAGGGGAGCGGGCAGGCGGGGGTTTTCTGTCCCTGGGGCTGGACACCTGGTGGCGGGCAGCTAAGGGAGACCCTGGGGGCCGCACGGGGACACGCGTGCACCAGGCGCTGGGCCTCCACCTGTGCTGGCTGGTGGTGTTTCGCATCGCCTCCCGGACCACAGAGGTTGTGGCACTAATGGGGGGGCAGCGGGAGCCCACGGGGACCCAAAGCTTCTCTCCCATCAGGGGAACTAAAGTCCCCAAAGCATGGGACAAAGCCGGTTCCTTTGTGTCCCCTCCTGGCACTGCCTGGGCCCGGGCTCAGCACGGGTCCAGGAGATGGGCTGCAATCAGTCTAACCGAGGCCTGGCCTTCGGCCCAGGAGATGGAGGAGGGGACCCCTGAGAACCAGACGCCCTAGCAGCATCATAAAGAGGAAGGAGCTTGGAACCCGACGCCACAAGACTGCTCCTGAGCCCCCAGGCCCAGTCCTGAGCCGCCCACACGTGGATCTGGTGTACACAGCATGCCAGGACTCCGAGAACGCAGTGAAGCGTGGACCACCTCTCAGGGCCCAGACCGGCCACTGGGTGGCGCACACAGGATGAATCACTGCAAACCCTGGAAATGGACGCTAAACCTGGACCCCAGGCGGCTGATGTAAACTCCAGGCTCCAGTTGGATCCATTTCCTGTTACCACAAAAATATGGACGTTCCTCACAGTATTGAAACAGGACCCAGAGTTGTATAACATAATATCCTGAATGTCCAGGAGACAATCCAGAAGTATTGGCATACAAAGAACCAGGAAAACTTCACCTTGCCTGGGGAAAGACCACCAGCAGACACACACGCCAACGTGACTCAGATGTCAGAGCCGTCAGACGAAAACTTTAATGCAGCGCCGTAAAAATAATCCAAGAAGAATGCATCAATGCTACTGAAATGAAAGAAAAGGTTTTTTAAAAATCCCAGCCAAGAAACACAAGATGTAAAGAAGAATCAAATGAGGGGCACCTGGGTGGCTCAGTCAGTTAAGTGTCCGACTTCGGCTCAGGTCATGATCTCACAGTTCGTGGGTTCGAGCCCCGTGTTGGGCTCCGTGCTGACAGCTCAGAGCCTGGAGCCTGTTTCAGATTCTGTGTCTCCCTCTCTCTCTGCCCCTCCCCCACTCATGCTGTGTCTTTCTTGTCTCTCAAAAAATGAATAAATGTTAAAAAAATGTATCCAAAAAATGAAAATTATGAGCTGAAAAATGCCGAAATCAAAATTAAAAACTCATTGCAGGGGCTCAATGGACAGATGGAAACAACAGAAGAAAAAGCGAGTGAATTTGAAGACAGAGCAGCAGAGTTGATCCAGTATGAACAAAAGAGAACAAAAGAGCTGAAAAATGATCACATTTCATGATTTTAAAAACACACACGCACTCAGCAAACCAGGAACAGGAGGGAGCTTCCTGCACCTGATGATGATGCCCCGAGAACACGCTCCACGGCGCAAGGCCAGGTGCCTCCCCGGATTCAGGAGCAAGGCCACTTCTGCTCAGTGTTGTACAGGGGCTCTAACCAGGTGGCCAGGCAAGAAAAGGAAATGACAGGCGTCTGGATCGTAAAGGAAGAAGTAAAACCTCAACTTACGTAGGACACGAAAACCCCAGGATGGACATTAAGGAGGAGCTACATAAACGGGAAGGCTTTGTGTCCACGGACTGGAAGGCTTCCTATTTTGCGAGGACGGCTCCCCAGATGGAGTTACACTCCCCGCGCAGCCCCTACCAACCTCCCAATGGCCTGGCTTCGCAAAAATGGAGGCCCCGATTCTAAAGCTCATTTGGAACAGAGAGGGAGCTCAAACGGCCAAAACCACCTCAGAAAAATGAGAACAAAGCTGGAGGGTGCACTTCCCTGATTTCAAATCCTACTACCGAGCTGCGTCACCAGGACAGGGAGGTGCTGGCGTCACAGCACAAATCCAGGCTGGCGGGCGACGTTCCAGGGCCTGGAGATACACCCATATGGCGGCAGCCGGCCAATTTTCCACGGGCTAGCGAGGCCATCCGATAGGGGAGAACAGGCTTTTTAATACACAGTAGTGGGGCAACTGGATATCTGCACACAAAATTACCACAAATTTGGACCCCTACCTCACACCATAGGCAAAAATTAACCCCAAATTAATTCAAAGACCTTAATATGAGAGTTAAAACCGTAAAACCCTGGGGAGAAAACCACAGGTAGAAGATTCTGTGACCTTGGACTTGAGAACAGTTTCCTTGACACAGAACCAAAAGCAGGAACCACAGAAGGAAGAGTGGATCATCAGGACTTCATCAAAGTGAAAAACTTCTGCTGTAAAGAACATTCTCAAGAAAGTGGGAGAGAAAAAGCACAGAATGGGACAAACCTTTTGCACATCATGTATCTGAAAAGAGTCCGGTCATAACCATAAAATGACCAATAATCAGGTTTTAACACGAGCAAAGGGTCTGAACAGACTTCTCCAAAGACATATGGATGGGCAGCAAGCACGAGAAGGTGGTCCACGCCCCTCGTCACCAGGGACTCGTGGATCCGAACCACAGGGAGACACGGCCTCGCGCCCACTAGCACACCTGTCATCGGAAACAGAAAGTGGCAGAAACTAACAAAGCATTCTCTAAATAATGAGAAAGTAAAAAGAAAGCAGAAAGTAGTAAGTGTTGACGAGGATGCAGAGAAATTGGAACCCGGTGGGGGGTGTAAAATGGTGCAGCCGCTGTGCAAACAGCCCTCAAAAGGAAAAAACAGAGTTAACCGTGTGACCCAGAAATGACACTGCGACATATAATTTAGTTCAAACAGACTTGCAAACACGGGTTCACACAGACACTGGCACACAGATATTCACCGCAGAGTTATTCACAGCCGCCAGAAGGGGACACAGCGCCAGCGCCCCCCAGCTCATGAATGTGTGATGTGTCCGCACAATAGAACGTTCCTCAGCCACTGAAAGGACACAGCTGTGAGGACGTGGTGCTCAGGCCACGGGTTACGTGGCTTCCGTCCATAGGAAATGTCCACACCAGGCAGATCTACAGAGACGGAAGGCTGACACAGGGCTGCTCAATCCGGGAGAGGAAGGTGGGGGTGACGGCTCACAGGTATGGCATTTCCTTCTGGGGTGATGGGAATGTTCTGGAAGCAGACACGGGTGATGGCTGTACGACACTGGGAATATGCTGAACAGTGTCACAGTGTACACTTTAAAATGTTTAGGATCAGGGGGCACCTGGGGGGCTCAGTCAGTTAAGTGTCCAAATTCGGCTCAGGTCATGATCTCACGGTTCGTGGGTTCGAGCCCCACGTCGGGCTCTGTGCTGCCAGCTCAGAGCCTGGAGCCTGTTTCAGATTCTGTCTCCCTCTCTCTCTGCCTCTCCCCTGCTCGCGCTCTTTCTCTCTCAGAAAGAAATATAACATTAAAAAAATTATTTTTAATAAAAAAATAAAATGTTTAAGATCGGAGCACCTGGGTGGCTCAATCGGATTAGGTCATGATCGTGAGTTCAAGCCCCGCGATGGGCTCTGTGCTGACACCTCAGAGCCTGGAGCCTGCTTCGGATTTTGTGTCTCCCTCTCTCTCTCTCTGCCCTTCTCTCATTTGGGCTCTCACATGCGTGTGCACTCACATGCACACCCACACATGACTCACACATGCATGCACTCACTCGCACACTCACAGAGCACACACATGAGCACTCACATGCACATGCATCCACGCACAGTTGCACACTCACATGTGCATGCACATCAATGTGCTCACATGCATAGCCATACACACACATAATCACATGTATACTCACACGCACTCACAAATGTACTCACACATGTGCACTCACATTCACACACTTGGGCGCTCATATGAATGCACACATGTGCGCCCACACTCACACGCACTTACACGCACACTCATATATGCATGCACATGTGCACCCAGAAGCACATGCATACACTCATGCTCACATGCATAGGTGCACTCACATGCACACATGCACATATGCAAGTTCACACTCACATACACTCATGCACACACATGCACGCACGTGCACACACGTGAACGAACATGCACACATACACAATTCACTCTCACACACTAACACGTGCGCGCACACTGGTGCACTAACAAATGCTCATACTCACCTATATGTGCATACACTCATGCACTCACACACATGCTCACACTACTGCACTCACATGCACGCTCACAGACACACTCACACGAGCCCATCACGGCAGGGCTGGTTTCCTGCCTCCCAAGCTCACGTCTGCCCGCACAGGCTCGTCTGCTGGGACAACGTCACCTGTGGCTGCAGAAGGCCTTGCCCACGTGGGGCGAGGGGGTGCTGCGAGGGGGCATGCCAGCCCCGGCCCCCACGGCCACAGGCTCTCTCTGTGCCTCAGTTTCCTCAGCTCTGAAACCAGGACCAGAGCGCCAAGATGGAAATGGGAGGTGTCCAGACTCCAGCACCCAGGGGACGAGCCTCACGCCTCAGTGACTGTCCCCACGGCACTGTGTTTGCCCCCCGCCTGCACCCTCGAGCTCCCCAGGGGCAGCTGGACGCGGCAGGGTCGCTGCCCCTCAGCGTGCGTGCCTGCGCCAGGCCGGCCTGGCACGGGGACGAGAGCTGTGTCCCGGCTTCTCGCCCAGCGGTGTGCAGATGAAGGGGCTCGTGCGTGGACCATGTCCCGAGTCACTGGGTGCGGGGCCTGCTGGGTGCCACCCACTGGGCTGCCCGGGGCTCCCTGAAGAACCACGCCCTCCCCAGGGCAGCCAGGAGGATGGTGCCTGAGCAGGGAGAGTGACAGGCAGACTGAGGGCGGCCCACATGGGGCGGGGGGGGGGGCCCCGATTCCGGCACAGCCCCTCCCCTACCTCAGGCGCCCACTCCCCCAGGCGCGCCTTCCCATTGCTGACCTTGGCCCTCCCTGGAGCCCTCGGCCTTGCCCGCCCGCTGTGAAATAAGAGCCTAGACAGGCCGACTCCCAGGAACACAAACCTTCCTTCCTCTTAAATTTGGAATAGTTGAGATTCCACAGGACGCCCCATTGAACTTTTCCAGAAATATTTCCTGAGCAGCAAATTCTTGACCCTCCTTTGAAATGCGTCTTCCTTCTGTCCTGCTTTCTGCTGCCCGTGGCCAGTCCTGCGGCCCAGAAAGCTCTCTGGTTCACAGGGAGGCCTACGTGCTGTTAAGCTGGGTTCCTGGAGGGCCCTCAAGAAAGGCCGTGAGTTTTCAACCTGTCCCAGGTCCTCTACGGAGATGGATTTGGAAGCTCGTGTCACCCCAGGAAACACCTTCCCCCAGAAGCCCTCCCGATTACCACCCAACCCTGGGTCAGCGACGTGGCTAGAGACCTGACTTGCCCTCCCTCACCTCCTCCCCTCGGCCAACTCCTATTCATCCCTCAGTACCCAGCTGTGATCTCACTGCTCTGCGGCAGACTTCCCTGATGCCAGGCCTGTCTCTGGTGCCTCTCTGGGCTCCCCAGCCCCCCGCCCCCCTCTGCCACAGCAGCGAGCACATGGAAACACGGTCCCACAAACCGGGGTCTGTCAACCGCGTGACCTCAGGCAAGTTCCTCAACTTCCCTTCGTTCAGTTTCCGGCTCTATGAAACAAGGCCTCAAAGTTTGTTTCAAGTGTTAAATAAGGCAATCTTTACAAGCCTCCCGGCCCAGCAGAAGGGCTCTGTGTGTGACCACGACCCCCGCTGCACGTGCACACAGTGTGCCCTGCGGCAGGAAGCAGCCCCGCCGCCCGGGGCACCACGAGAACACAGCTTCGCCCATCGTCGCGGGAAGGACTGGTGGAAGGCTTGGCCGGGAACCGGGCTCCAGTCCACGTGCCCCCCCCACCCCCACCCCCGCCCCAGAGCGTTTCTTTGCACAGTGGAAAATCGGCCCTGGCAGCCTCCCCCTGCAGGAGGCGGAGACACAGACACTGGCGAGCTCTGGGAAGGCTTGTCCAGATGGCCCCGGGGGGATTCCGGCTGAGCGCGCTCTGCGGCCCGCGGTGGCCGCCCCAACCCCGGCCCCGAGGCTCAGTGCGGGAGGCTGGTCTCCCGCCAGGGACACAGCCCAGCAGGGGACACGGGCCTTCCACTTTCTCCTCTAAAAGTCAACACAAGAAGGTTGAAATGTTGGGAGCCCTACAGTTCCGTCAACAACACTTCCCTGTGGGGCGCCTGGGTGGCTTAGTCGGTTAAGCGTCCGACTTTCGCTTAGGTCATGATCTCGTGGTTCGTNCGGGCCTTGGGGGCCACGTCCAGCCAGTCACAGCGACCCGGCACAGAGCAGTGGCGCTCCAGTCCTGAGAGGGTCTGTCCCCATCACTCAGTAAGCTGGGTGCTGCCCCACCCACCTGCCTTCCGCCCAACCTGGCTCTTCATGGCAAAGCCTGGGTCGTTCGTGGCCAAGAGCCCACGCTTTGGCGGCACACTGACCTTTCATTCATTCATTCATACGTTCATTCATCTCTCTGTGCCTCAGTTTCCTCGTCTGCCAAATGAGGATACTAGCAGTCCCCAGCCTGCAGGGACGCTGTGTGAATTCTCTCTGGGAGTGAGGACGTCTTAGTTAATCATAATCTTTGGCAAGATCTGGAGACAGCTGGGAGACAGAGTAATCCGGCAGACGGGAATGCAAACAGGAGAGTCGCTTTACTCCTCAAAACAAAGGCTGGATTCAGAAGAGCATAGTTCAAATGTGCAGCAGTAACAGGTTCCCAGCAGCCTCTGGGGTCGGGCCACGGCCCGGCCACTCCAAGAGGTGCCCCAAACCCATGGGGGTGCCCGGCTTTGCTGGCAGGAAGGTGTCCACTTGGCCTGGACAGACGGCACAGAAGCCGTGTGTGTATGGACGGCGTGCTCCAGCGGGGACATCCAGGAGGTCATCCAGTAACTTCCCCTGCCTCGGTTTCCCTGTGCAGTGGCTGGACGCCACGAGATAATGGGAGATGCGAGCACCTTCCCTCCTTTTTCAGCTTGTGTTGGACTCTGTGGCCCTTAGCACTTCCACATGCAGGTGGGACCCGGTTTTTCGGTTTCCACAAACCAGCCGGCAGAGACCTCGTCCGGGATCCAGAGTCCACAGATGGCCCCGGGGAAAAGGGCATCTCGACCCCTCTGCACGTCCTCGGACCTTTAATTTCTTCCAACAACGTTCTGTTCGATGAACCAGACTTGCTTCTCTTCCGTCAGATTTTTTCCTAAGTATTCCATACTTTTTATTGTAAATGGCCATTTAAATTTCAGTTTCTGGGGCACCTGAGGGGCTCAGTCAATTAAGCATCTCCAACTTCGGCTCAGGTCATGATCTTGTGGTTTGTGAGTTCTGGGCCCACGTCAGGCTCTGCGCTGACAGCTCAGAGCCTGGAGCTGCTTCAGATTCTGTGTCTCCCTCTCTCTCTGCCCCTTCCCTGCTCATGCTTTGTCTCTTTCAAAAATAAACGTTAAAAAATGAAAATAAAAAATATTTCAGTTTCCAGCTGCCCATCGCCACTGTATTAAAAAATTGTTTTCACGTACAGACCTTGTATTCCGCAACGATAAACGCACTATTCTAGCGGCTTTCTTGTGCGCTCCAGACCCCATCACGTTTCCTACGTAGACGACTGTGTTGTGTGTGAATGAAGACTGAGTCAGCTCCTCATTTCCAAGATGCACAGCTTTTGTTTCTTTTTATTGCCTCACTGCACTGGCCAGCCNGTTCCCTTCTACTCATTGTCTGCGGAGAGTTTTTATGAAAACTAGATGTTGGATTTCATGACAGGTGTCTTAGCCGCTATTGAGATGGTAATGTGGTTTTCCATTTCTCGCTTGTGAATGTGGTAACTTGACTGGTTTTTAAGTGGTAAGCCAACCGTGTATTCCCAGCATAAATCTGCCTCGATTGTGATGTTATACTATTTATATTTGCAAATTGGATTCAATTTGCAAAACTTTAAAAAATTTTACTCTTACATTCATAACAGAGATTAGCTCGTAGTTGTCTTTTCTTATAACGTTTGGGCCTCCGGATGAGGGATGAGGGGGAACTTCTCAGGGAAGGTGTTGTGAAATACTTTCTCTGCTTCTCACCACAATTTGGGTAGAATTTTTGTTATTTCTTCCCTAGATTTTTGGTAGAATTTTCCAATGAAACCACTGGGGCCTGGATTTCTTTGCGCGGAAACTTTTAAGTCCTAATTCAATTTTTTTTTTTAATGGGAAAAGGGCTACTCAGGATTATCTTTTCCTTTTTGAATGAACTTTGACACTTTGTGTCTTTCAAGGAAATTTGTCCACTTGCCCACAGAGAACTTGTTGAATTTGTTGCCTTGAACTTCTTCATACCATTGTGTACTTTTCCGCTCAGTATATGTAGACTGTGGGCATCATCTGCCTCGTTCCCGATGCTCGTGGCATTTTCCGGCTTTGCCCACACAGAATGCCCTTCGCTGTAGAAATAACCTCGCAGCAGGACATACCGACGTGGCTTTTCCCGTAGTTACTGCACATTCGTCCTGGAATCCCCTGGTTCCCTGCCTTTCTTCCCCTCCCCTTGAAGCATCAGGCCAGCTTTCGCCAGGCACGTAGGCAAGGTAAGAAGAGCCGTGGCTGCATACCACAGAAAACGGAATAAAGCGGCTTAAGCACATCAGCAGTTTACTGTCTCGGGTAAAAGACGTCAGGAGGTGGGCAGTCAGGAGATGTGAGGCTGGCAGAGGCCCTAGATCCTCCTCTCTTTCTGCTCCAACATACTGTGGTGTCTGTCTTCAGAGTCGCAATCTGGCTGCTGTGGCTCCAGCTAGCATGTCTGCATTCCAGCCAAGAGGAAGGGAAAAGCAGGCGTGGTGAGGGGTGCGCGCCTGTTCTCTGTCCCCCTCAAGGAGCATTCCTGGAGAACCACTCAGGCGCTTCACTCACCCCTTCCTGGCCCGCCTGCCCTTTGCTTCAGCCTGTCTTCTGGGGTCTCACCAAGTCCCCCCTTCCCCAGCTCAACTCCACCCTGGACTTCTGCACCTCCTTTCCTTCCCACCAGAGGAAGCCTGGCTCCTTCCCCAACCAAGGCTCATTCCCCATCACTCTGCGGATGGGGAAACTGAGGCCGAGTGCCCACCCAGAGGCATTCCCAGGAGGGCGAGCAGGCTGGCCAGAGCCCTTGCAGGCACACCCCGTCGGGCTCTCTGGAGACGGCATGTGGAGGGATTATGGGGGGACCCAGGACCACCCCTCGCAGCCAGGGTGCCCAGCGCCCGAGCCCTCTGGAAACACAGCTGTTGTCCTGCCCCCCGCAGTCACCCTCTCGTCCCCTCCCCACACGCTCCTCTGCCCCGACGCAGACCAGATGGGGCGCTGAGCGTGGGGCTTCTGGGAGGTTCCTTTTGTCTTCCCAGAAAGCACTGCCTCCCCAAGGCTACTCATCCGCCTTCCCATCCCCTAGGGTAAGGGCAGCGCTGGCCCCTGGGAGGGCAGCTGGGTTCC